>NW_003852490.1:1814832-1846621 GCF_000181295.1 Otolemur garnettii
AGAGTGCTGTGGCATCACAGCTCACAGCAACCTCCAACTCCTGGGCTTAGGCAATTCTCTTGCCTCAGCCTCCTGAGTAGCTGGGACTACAGGCGCCTACTACAACGGCCAGCTATTTTTTGGTTGCAGTTTGGCCGCAGCCTGGTTTGAACCTGCCACCCTTGGTATATGGGGCCAGTGCCCTACACGCTGAGCCACAGGCACTGCTCACCGTCAGTTTTTTTTTATATTAACTTTCTGGCACTGTAAGGTACTTCAGGCTCATCTTGTATATTTCCGCCCTTGCCAGATAATCAGCTGTTTCTCCAAGGAGCCTTGGTTGCTTGTATTGGAGAATGGCATTAGAAACCAAGATCTGGGCTCTGGAGTGTCATTGCTTTTAAGCACTCTCAGTAGGTAGAGCTGGGAAATATATGAAATGTTACTAACCCATGCACACTTAAATATGAGTAATTATTTTTGTATTATATGTCTGTATCTGTTTAAAGCTAAACACGAGTTCGTACTGATGCTTCTTTTTCTGGTCTAGTACCACATGATTTAGTCTAGCCTTTCTCATTGCTTATCTGTTGCTCCTCTCTCCAGTGGTCAGGAACCTGGGCTCCAGCATCTGCCATCCATTTACATATTTGCTCAATCTCAGTATATCTGTATAGCTTTTAAGGAATTGCCATAACTCTATTTCACAAGTTTACAAACCAAACTGTTCTTATAATATGTTTAAGTTGCTCATTTATTCTTTGAATTATATCACTTATTGTGTGCTGAGCATTGTCATGTGAACTTTTATGCATAATAACCAATTTTAGTCTTAATCCATGCTATAATGTAAGGACTTTAATTATCCCTATTTTGCAGATGAAAACAGAAGGGCCCTGAGACAGAGTCAGCAGTTGAATCTGTCTCCAGAGTCCCCACATTTGACAGTGCTGCTAGAAGTAGGTGTCTGAAAATGTGGGGCTACATGTCCATAATACTGATTCTAATTTTTTAAAAGTATTTTTTGCTAAAGAAGGAGAGTTGGAAGTGATCGTTGATATCAGAAAAGTTCCCAAAGTGTTACCTCTGGATTTAGAGGGGACAGTGTTTAGAGAAGAGCAAATTTCCTTATAAAGGCAAACCTGCAGCAATGGAGTTGTATACTGTATGCACTGAATTAGAGATTGTGCTTATGAGGAAAGTAGTTTATGCTTTTGAAAATTACCTGGAATAAAATACAGACAGCTTTTTTTTTTTTAATTTTTTCTAAATCATTTCATGACGATTGCCTGGTTATTTTTTCCTTCTGGTAGAGGCATGTGGTCCTCACCCTCTCCACATATGTCTCTTGCACAGAGGGGAAAGGAGTGGGTCAGAACTGCAGCTAGCAAAGGCGTTTTGTTGGCTGCTGATCAACTCAAGAACCAAATTAGTCGAAGGGATTTCTTTATTAACATGCCAGAAACATCTTATCTATTCTGTTTTACTAGAGCCTGTTTAACATTTGGTTTCATTGGTTAGCTTATATAGATAAGCTTAGTTATTCTGGAATTTTGTTTTCAAACAGTGTAACTCTTTCCCTCAGCATCTGACTTAAAAGTTTAACAGATTTATTGAGATATGGTTACTAAACCATAAAATTCAATGAACTGCACAATCCTTAGACTCAAATTTGAATCTTAAAGTCAGAGCTGAGATAGTGATAGACGGAATTTTTATTCTAAATGTTGTTGACTTAATAATTCTGTTTTTATATTAATTGCTGATAATGAACACCAGAAGTGATTGTTGCCTAACATTAACTCGTAAGGATTGGTGTGACAAAAACTATAGAAACTATCAGAGAACATGGGTTAGTTTGTTTGGTCCTCATTGAAATAATGTGCGTAGTTGTCTTGTTTTCACCATAATTCTATTTTCTTTTCTTTTTTTTTTTTAAATGGCTATCTCCTTTCTTCTTATTTAAGAGGACATTTAATCCTATAAGCCTTTTTCAACCAAGTCATTAATTAAGTTGCATCTAGATTGTGATTATTGCTTATCTACCATAAATGCAAAGGAAGAGATTTTTTTTTTCTTGTGTACTAAGAAGTCCTATTTCTTTAGTGTGGAATGTTAAATTTTCCTTGTTGCTTAAAGTTAACCAGTTAGCATAGAAAATATGAAGAAAACTTTAATCATTGATTCTGATGCCTGTCCAGTTGTCCTATATACTTTTAAAGTGAAGTCCATTCATTTGGAGCTGTTTCAGATGCATAACTTAAGCGATTCTCTTGCCTCAGCCTCCCACGTAGTTGGGACTACAGGTGCCCACCACAATGCCCAGCTATTTTTTATTGCAGTTGTCATTGTTGTTTAGCTGGCCTGGGCTGGACTTGAACCCTCCAGCCTTGGTATATGTGGCTGGCGCTGTAACCACTGTGCTACAGGCGCCGAGCCAAGAGCCATAACTTTTAAATAGCATCTAGGAGTAGTTTGGACTTATAAGCTGTCCTTTCACAGAAAAGAAAACCTGGTTGTCAACCATGCTTAAGTTATAGGCCATTGTGCCTGGCTCATGGAATTGCTAATAGCTTTTTGAACTTCTTAGTTTTCCAAAAAGTTGTTGGTGATCAAATTTAAGATTCTCTATAAAGTTTATGGCTTAATTTTGGATAAATAAATTACTTTTTATATACTGAATTAACCATGCATAATTGCTGGTTTTCATACATGGTTTAAAGTATTAGATTCGTACATAGTCTTAAGAGGATTGAGGCACAGTAAGCAGGGTGGGAAATAGAGATGTGCAAGCAGGTGGCAGTGGGGGTGGGATGTGGGGGCAATTTCTCAAAAACATTACCGAAATATTTTCTAAAGAAAACATATTCTTCTGAAACATTTGCTGAATATCCTTATAAACTAAGGTGTTTAGGGGATTGCTTTTCATTTCTTATGTCCCCCAAAAGGGTTTCTGGAAATTATTTAATAGAAGGTTTTAAAATTCCTGTATACTAATTAGGATTTGGCAGTAAGCTATATAATGAATTTTAAGTTTAAGAGTAGGATGTTTTTCCTGCCCCTAGGATGCACTTAAATTCAGAGAAGATAGGGATATCTCTTTGCTTCTCGATTTTGGCTTTTGGTGGGAGAGGTTGGTTGGGTATGTTTCTGTTTTCTAGACTTGGCTTTTTCTATAGACATTAAGAACATGTTGCTTATTGTGAAGTATCAAGACAGAGGAAAAAAATCATGTTTAACTATGAAGTGCCTTGATGCTTGCCACAATAATCATGTTCTCCAGCAGATATTCCTTGAACTGCTCTTTTGTTGGGGTCTCCTTGAGAAAGCGTAAGGAATCTAGGAATCACTGTGTATGCTAGTAAAGAGGTAGAGACTGATATGAGGGGAAAAGGAATAATGTACTTAGGGAATATATCAGAGTCTTGTGCATTCCTTATAAAGAAGCAAGAGATTAAAAACCCCTCATGGTGACAAGGTGATCAAGCCCGGCTTGCTCAGGAGTTCCTTAGCACATATAAGGAGCCCCTCTGGGCATCTCATAGGCCAAGAGCTTTACAATAGCTCTCTGAAAAGACAGTTGTTAGCAGACTCTCTTGTCTAGTGGCACAGTAGACCATTGTGTCTGCTTTCTGTTTAATTCCTCTTTCTGGAATCTGTACTTCTACCATGTTGCTGTTGCATGCACAGCAAGTGGATTCTCATAGTTAATCCCAGTCTTTCTACTGATTGCCTGAACCCTATTTTTGGCTATCACCTTTGGTTTCATATATTTTGTTATTGTGTTTGTTTTTTCCAACAATACCAATATCTGACCATAGTCTCTGTACTCAGTTCATCTTCTAGGCCAGTGGTTCAACGAAAATAATTATATGGTTGGGGGTCACCACAACATGAGGAATTATATTAAAGGGTCGCAGTAGTAGGAAGGTTGAGAAACGCTGCTCTAAACCATACTGGAGTTTCCAGACTTCTGCTCTGATGTGGTCCCTGTCATCAGGGAATGAAGGTAATGGTCGGGAGTTATTGGGGGAGAACCTTGGTTCCATTCCTCGTTCCCTCATTAGTTAGATAAATGGCTGTCATTTATAAATACTTAACCACCTAGAGTAGGCGTCCTCAAACTACGGCCCGCCGGAGGACATTTATCCGCCTGCCGGGTGGTTTTGCCGCCGCTGCCTGCCCTGCTTAGCAGCCGACTTGTCTTGGGACCCTCAGTCTGGCCCTCCAGTGGTCTGAGGGACAGTAAACTGGCCCCTGTTTAAAAAGTTTGAGGACCCCCGACCTAGAGCTATAGTTTTCTTGCCTCTTGCTTAAGTGCTCTGTAGTATCTCTGTTGGAACTTGGTCACTCATGTTGATTTCTTCTTCTGGTCCGAGGGATTTAGCCAGCCTCTTTCACTGCTGCTGTGTGCTCTTTCATGAATTTCCTTACACCCCAGTTAAAACTGAAAATCAAGATGCTGTTCCTACTTGTACTAAGAAAAGAGCTTAGCTTCTATTAGTATAAACCTTTGTGGGTCTCTGAGCTGGTCACTTCAGAGAGGCAGACAGAAGTTAATTCCAAGTAATGAGATAATGCAAGAAATCTTAAAAAAATATTGAAATGGGATTTCAGGATCTGGCAAGTAGGTACTACTTAGTCAAATGGCCAAGTAATTAGGAATTTGACCTCTTTTTATTTTTTATTTTTTATTTTTTATTTTTATTTGTTTATTTTTTTGAGACAGGAGCCTCAAGCTGTCCCCCTGGGTAGAGTGCCGTGGCATCTCAGCTCACAGCAACCTCCAACTCCTGGGCTCAAGCGAGTCTCCTGCCTCAGCCTCCCAAGTAGCTGGGACCACAGGCGCCCGCCACAACGCCCGGCTATTTTTTGGTTGTAGCTGTCATTGTTGTTTGGCAGGCCTGGGCTGGATTTGAACCCGCCACCTTGGGTGTACATGGCTGGCGCCTTAGCCACTTGAGCCACAGGCACTGAGCCATGGAATTTGACCTCTTAAGGCAGATTGCTGGTTTTGAATTTAAGCTGTACCAGTTTTTAGCTTTATGATCTTAGATGTGTGATTTAACTGCTTTATGCTTCCACTTATCCATTTGCAAGTTGAATATGGTTAATGATACCTAACCTCAAAAGGTTATTTTGAAGTATAAATAATAAAACATTCGAATCTTAGCGCAGTAATTTACACATAGTTGGTGCTTTATAAATGTTAACTATTATTGTAATGGTATTCCTGCTTGCTATTGTCTTATAAATTTGGGCCTATATTTGTGGTCCTGTTTTAGGAAAGCCCTTCTCATTGTTTCTAGGATGTTATTCATCCATCTATTTTTATTTTAATATCAACCTGTGTCAATCATAGTCTGTTACATGATTCAGGTTTTTTTGTTTTGCTATCCCACATAGCACTAATCCATCTGATGTTTTCTTGTTTTTGTTTCCCCTAATTGAAATGTAAGCTTCATTGGATCAGGGACATTTTCTGTCCTATTTGTTGTTGAACCTCTGTCTTCTAGTGTAGTACCTGAAACTCAGTAGAAGCTCAATAAATCTTTTAGAGTAAGATATTAATTGCTATAGTGGACTGTTCAGGGTGTATATTGCTGAGGGGAGGTGGTGGTGACTACACCTAGGTATGGGGACATTTTGGTCTTCTCTGGAGTCATTTTGTGGTCTTTTCCAGGTCCCTGACCCTGTGGCTGTCAGTTGATTTTGCTTGTGGAAGTATGTTCTCTGACTTGATTATTTTTTTCTGATTTGGTACATCACTGCGGTTTCCTAAAGTGTGTTTTCTGGAACATTAGATCCTTAAAGTGATCCTTAATTAAAGGATTAAAAGATTCTATAATCAGAGGAGTTGAGAATTACAACAATTTGCTTCCTCGATTTGGAATTCACGTTATATATTAGCATATTAAAGACTGACCAGTTGTGGTGGCTCACTCCTTTAATCCTAGCACTCTGGGGAGCTGGAGGTAGGAGAATCAAGGCTGCTGGGATCATTGAGACCAGGTTTGAGACCAGCCTGAGCAGCATAGTGAGACACAGTCTCTACAGAAAATAGAAAAATTTCCCAGGTGTGGTGGTGCATGCCTGTAGCTTATTTAGGAAGCTGAGGCAAGAGAATAGATTGAGCCCAGGAGTTGAGGTTGCAGTGAGCTATGATGATGCTAATGTACTCCAGCTTGGGCGGCAGAGTGAAACCCTGTCTCCAAAAAAAAACCCCTGAAAAAATAGCCAAGTGTTGTGATAGGCGCCTGTAGTCCTAGCTACTGGGGGTAGGGGTAGGAGTGGGACTGCTGAGGCTGGGAGGATCACTTGAACACAGGAGTCAGGAGCTTGAAACTGCTGTGAGCCAGGGTGATGCACACTAGCTTGGGCAACAGAGTGAGGCTGTGTCTAATAATTAAAAAAAAAACAACAAAAAATAAAATTCAGAGAAGTCTTGCCGTAGATGTACTTTTTAACTTTGACTAAGTATTTTTCTAAATTATTTGATTATGAATCTAAACAAATTTATTTTTATTTTTCTACCTAATGATTTTAAAATCCAATTTCATGGAATATACTTTGGGAAGTACATAGCCTACTGTTGAACACCTACTTCTTCATCTTGTAAAATTCTAAGATCAGGAAAATTAAAATGAAATGATGATGTGAAATACTTTATGAACTCTATATAGGAGTAAGGATTGTTGTCAAGTATTTAAACTGCCTTTTATTAGTCACCATATAAATATATAGCTAATATCCTTGGAATCTAGAGGCATTACATTTAGGCACTTTCTCTGCAGACTGTCCGATTTTTTCATTGCTAATAAGCCCAATTGTTCTTTACCTTAGAATTAGTTTTTTAATTCTAATAGACTTTTGTGCTCATGACGATACTTGATGGATACCTGACATACTTACTCAGTGAATGATGAAGCCCTTGCCAGATGAAAGCTCACTGGTTCCATCCACTGTCTCACCAATCTCAGGCAGTCATCCAGAGGAATGAATTTTCAGAATTACGACTATAGTGTTAACACATAACAAAGGCACTAGGCATGAGCATAACAATAAACATAAGCATACATAATAAGCATAAACATAAACAGTAGCTTTGTATTCCTGCACCTAGCACCATCCCTGGCATATAATTAAATCCTAGTAAATATGGTACACCCTCCATAGTTGACCTAATTTTCATAGACTAGACATATGCCACATGTACATATCAGTAAAGTAGGCCTAGTTCCTTATGTTGACCACTTATGTATGTTGATCAGTTTGTTACAGTACTTCAGATGGTCAACTTACAAAAGTTCTAGTTCTATCATATTTAATGACTAAACAAGATACTGAAACCATCCTGTTCCCTTTCCTTATCCTCACTTCATGAAATGAAGTCTTTGTTTAGACAGGGAATGTAAATTGGTACATTCATTCTGGAATATGCACCATGAAAACATTTGCATTTATGTCAGAATGAGGGAGTCAAACTTACTGGCTCTCTGTGTACTCTACTTTAAAAGTAGATCTCAAATAACAACTTTAACTAAAAATAGACATAAGAAGATGCTCCTCAGATGTAGATGTCCCTTTCCTAGTCCTTGCAGGAAATTCGCCCAAATTTAAGGTATAAGATTACATAGAGTATATCTTTTAAGAATTACTATTTAATTACTGCCTTGTATTTATAAGGATGTTAGATTCTGTCCATTTTTCTCCATGTTTAAGTAAAAAGAGGCGTAAGACATCAAAAGCTTTTGTTCCTTTAAACACATTCTTTTTTTTGAGACAGAGTCTCACTATGTTGCCCGCCATGGTAGGGTGTCACGGTGTCACAGCTTACAGCAACCTCCTAACTCTTGGGCCCAAGTGATTCTCTTGCCTCAGCCTCCCAAGTAGCTGGGCGCCCACCACAATGCCCAGCTATTTTTTTGTTGCAGTTGTCACTGTTGTTTAGCTGGCCCAGGCTGGGTTTGAACCTGCCAGCCTCATTGTATATGGCTGGCACTGAGCCAAAACACGTTATTTCTAAAGGTATATTCAATACCTATCTAGATTATATGGTGTGAACATGTTTAATTTGAATGAAAAAAATACAGAAAAGCAATTTTAAAATATAGGTGGCAATAACTATAATATATATGTACATTTGATACCTTTATGCCACATGGCATTTTATGTATTTAAAATGACTATTCTATAGATTTTGTTTTAATTGCTATAATGAGAAAAAGTTTCATTTAGAAGGCTTTTCAAAAGTTAAAATGTGTTGTTATACTTCATATTATTAAAGGTACTCGTTTCAGTCTTTATCCACTCAAAGAGCTTTTTAAAAATAATCTTTAAAAAAATCATATTAATGGGAGCATACAAATAGGTTACACTGTTTGCATTTGTTAGGTGGATCCGTTGTACTTGTGTTCCACACCCAAGAGGTGGCCATATCCCCTTACATTGTGCCCATTAAGTGGGAGCACACCAGTTCCCCTCCCTCTTCCTCTCTCTCCTCTCCTTCCTTCCCTGTACTCCCATCTTGAATTGAGTGGAATTTTTCTCTTATGTGGTGTGTCTAGTTTGTTTATTGGCTTCATATTAATATTGAATAACTTGGGTGCTTTTCCATTCTTGTGATACTTTACTAAGAAGAATGTGGTTGAACTCCATCCAGGTTAATACAAAAGATGTAAAGTCTCCATCTTTTCTATGGCTGAATAGTATTCCATGGTATACATGTATCACAGTTTGTTAATCCATTCATTAACAATGGGCATTTGGGTTGTTTCCACATCTTGCTGATTGTAAATTGATCTGCAATAAACAATTTAGTGCAAATGACATTATGATGAAATGATTTTTTTTCTTCTGGGTAGGTACCTAGTATTGCCAGATCAAATGTAAGGTCTATTTTGAATTCTTTGAGGGTTCTCTTTACTTCTTTCCAAAAAAGCTATGTAAGTTTGCAGTCCCACCAACATGCAAAAATGTTCCTTTCTCTGCATATTCATGTCAGCATCTGGGATATGCTTTGGGACTTTGTGCTGTGGGCACCTTGATTAGGTAATATCTTAGGGTGGTTTTGATTTGCATTTCTCTGATGATTAGGGACAATGTTTGTTGGCCATTTGTCTGTCATCCTCAGAGAAGCTTCTGTTCATGTCCTCTTGCCCAGTGATATATGGGATTGTTTGCTCTTTTTTTGTTGATTAATTTGAGTGCTCTATCAAGTCTTTGTCAGATTTGTAAAATGTAAATGTCTTTTCACATTCTGAAGCTTGTCTATTTGCTTTAATTTTTGTGTCCTTAGCTGTGCAGAAACTTTTTAGCTTAATTAGGTCCCATTTGTTTATTTTTGTTGTTATGATTGCCACTGAATCCTCTCTGTAAAATTTTGACCCAAGCTGACATCTTTAAGAGTTTTCCCCACATTTTCTTCTAGGATTTTTATCATTTTCTGTCTTAGATTTAAATATTTTATCCACCTTGAGTTCATTTTTGTAAGTGATGAAAGGTATAGGTCCAGTTTTCATATTTTACATGTGGTTATCCAGTTCTCTCAGCACCATGTATTGAATAGGGATTCTTTTCCCCAGTATATGGTTTGTTTAGTTTATTGAAGATCGGATGGCAGTAAGAAACTAGTTTCATCTCTTGGTTTTCTATTCTGTTCTGTATGTCACTGTCTTTATTTTTATGCCAGTGCCATGCTGTTTTGATCCCTGTGGATTTGTAATGTAACCTGAAATCTGGTAGAGTGATGCCTCTGGCTTTGTTTTTATTATTAAGAATTGCTTTGGCTATACAGGTTTTTTTCTGGTTCCATACAAAATGAAGGATTATGTTTTCCCACTTGTCAAAGTATGATGTTGGTATTTTAGTGAGAATTGTATTCAATCTGTAGATTGCTTTGGCTAGTACAGACATGCTACCAGTGTTGACTCTTTAGCCAAGACCATTTGGTCAGTAGCCAAAACCATGGTATGCATTACTGTTTGTTGATGTTTTCTGCTGTTTCTTTTCTTAGAGTTTCTTAATTCTTTTTATAGAGATTCTTCACCTCTTTTTAAAGGTATATTCCTAGGTATTTCATTTCATTTATTTATTTATTTATTTGAGACAGAGTTTCACTTTGTCAACCTCAGTAGAGTGCTGTGGTGTCATAGCTCATAGCAACCTCAAATGCTTACTTGGGCTCAGGCGATTCTCTTGTCTCAGCTTCCCAAGTAGCTGGAACTACAGGCACCTGCCACAATACCTGGCTATTTTTAGAGACCAGGTCTCATTCTGGCTCAGGCTGGTCTTGAACTTGAGATATTACTGTATTTTTTGATCACTTCCAGGAGTCTTGTGGTTGAGTCTCTGGGGACTTATACGTATGTCATCAGCAAACAGCAAGAGTTTGATCTCCTCTGTCTCTATTTGGATGCCCTTAATATCCTTCTCCTGCCTGGATTGTATTGGCTAGAACTTTCAGTTATGTTGAATGGTAGTGGCGATTGTGGACATCCTTGTCTGGTTCCAGTTCTGAGTGGAAAAGCTTACGGTTTTATGCTATTCAGTATGATACTGGCTGTGGGTTTGTTATACATGGCTTCAGTGAATTTAAGAACCACACGCCCTATGCCTATTTTTGTAAGTGTTCTTGTTAGAAAAGGATGCTGAATTTGTCAGATGCTTTTTCTGCATCTATTGAGATCATATGGTCTTTGTTTTTACTTCTATTGTTATAGTGAATCACATTTATGGATTTTCATATGTTATACCAATCTTGCATCCCTGAGATAAAGCCCACTTGATCTTTTTTTTTTGCAATTTTTGGCCAGGACTGGGTTTGAACCCACCACCTCTGGCATATGGGGCCAGCGCCTTACTCCTTTGAGCCACAGGCGTTGCCCCCCACTTAATCTCCATATTTAATTTTTTTTAATGTGTAGCTGTAATTTATTTGCTAAGATTTCATTAAGTATTTTTGCATCAATATTCATTAGCGAAATTGGTCTGTAGTTCTCCTTTTTATTTGGGTCCTTTCCTGGTTTTGGTATCAGGGTGATGTTTGCTTCATAGAAAATGTTGGAGAAGGTTCCTTCCTTCTCAGTGTTTTGGAATAGGTTCTGTAGTATAGGTACAGGCTCTTCTTTGTAGGTTTGGTAGAATTCTGGTGTGAAGCCATCTCATCCATGGTTTTTTTGTTGTTGTTGGAAGCTTTCTTATTGTTTCTTTAATTTTAGTGCTTGATATTCTTCTGTTTAAGAGATTATTTCTTCCTGGTTAAGTCAAGGGAGATGGTGAGATTCCAGATATCGGTCCATTTCCTTCACATGGTCAAATGCATAGAGTTTCCTGTAGTAGTTAGAGATAATCTTTTTTATTTCTGTGGTAACTATTGTTATTTCTCTTTCTGATTGAAGTTATTAGGGATGTTACTTTTCTGTTTCTAGTCAACTTGGCCAAAGGTTTATTGATTTTATCTTTAAGAAGAACCAACTTTTTGTTTCATTAATTTTCTGAATTATTCCTTTATTTTCAATTTCATTTATTTCTGATTTAATTTTAGTTATTTCTTTTCTTTTGGGTTTGGGATTGGATTGCTCTTCCTTTTTCATTTCTTTGAGATTGAGGTTGTTGATGTGCTGTCTTTTATGTTTTTCGGATATAGGCATCTAATGCAAGAAATTTTCCTCTTAGGATTGCCTTTGCTGTATCCCACAGGTTTTGGTAACTTGTTGCTTTATTGTTGTTATGTTTGAAGAATTTAATAATTTCTTCCTTTATCTCCTCTTTAACTCAGCTGTCAGTCAGCATAAAGCTGTTTATTTTCCATGCCTTTGTGTGGTGATGGAAACTTTTGTTGGAATTGAGTTCTGCCTTTATTGCCTTGTGAAAAGATATGAAGTATAATTTCAGTTCTTTTAATTTTCTTGAGGTTTGACTTGTGTTGTAAGATACGATCTATTTTGCAGTATGATCCATGGGCTGATCAGAAGAATATTCCTTAACTTTGGGATGGTATGTTCCGTATATGTCTAATAAGCCCAGTTGTTCTAGGGTTGCACTTAAGTCCCTTGTTTCTTTGTTTAGCTTATGTTTAGAGGATGTGTTCAGTTCTGTCAGAAAGGTGTTAGAGTCCCAAGGTATTGTAGTGCTGTGGAATGACATATTGTTCAGGAAAATTAAGGTCCATTTCATGAATCTGGGAGCATTTAAGTTGGGCGCATAAGTATTTAGAACTGAAGTATCCCCTTGTATTGTTCTCTTGACCAGTATAAAGCGACCATCTTTGTTTTTCTTAACTTTAGTTGCTTTAAGTCCACTTATATCTGAAATAAGATTATGACCCCTCCTTTCTTCTGATTTCCATTTGCCTGAAATATTGTTTTCTAACTCTTTACTCTGAGTCTTATTTTGTCCTTCAAGGTTAGGTATGTTTCTTGGAGACAACATATAAATGGTTTATGTCTCACACAGTCAGCTTGTGTCTCTTCAATGAAGAATTTAAGCCATTTATATTTATTGAGAGAATTGTTATGTATGGTGAAGGTCTGTTTTTTTGTTTTTTTGTTTTTTTTTTTGGTCTGATGAAAGTCCATTGCTTAGTTTTATCCTTTGTGTCATTATGGAAGCTAGGTTTTGTCACTTTGTTTCTGGTTGTTTACTTTCCTAGTGGTCCATTGTGATGGTCAGTGTGGAGAATAGGTCTGAATATTTCCTATAGAGCTGGTTGTGGCAAATTTCCTCAATGTTTGCATGTCAGTAAACAATTTGATTTCTCTATCGATTTTGAAGCTTAGTTTAGCAGGATATAGAATTCTGGGCTGAAAATTATTTTGGTTAAGAAGGTTAAAAGGTAGATGGCCAGTGGCGCCTGTGGCTCATTGAGTAGGGTGCCAACCCCATATACCTAGCATGGTGGGTTCAAACTCGGCCCTGGGCAAAACTGCAGTCAAAAAATAGCCAGGCGTTGTGACGGGCACCTGTAGTCTGAGCTACTTGGGAGGTTGAGGCCAGAGAATTGCTTAAGGCCAGGAGTTGGAGGTTGCTGTGAGCTGTGTGATGCCATGGCACTCTACTGAGGGCAATAAAGTGAGACTCTTTCCCTACAAAAGAAAAAAAAAAAAGAGTAGATGGCCACTGTTTTCTGTATTGAAAGTCTCAGCTCAAAAGTCTGCTAGACCCAGCTAGATCTGCCCCTGTAGGTCAATTGGAATTTACTCCTGACTACTTGCAGATTTTTTTCTTTTGTCTTGACTTTGAACAAGTTCATTACAGTGTGTCTTGTAGATGCTGTTTGACTTTTTTTTTTTGAGACAGAGTTCTACCCTATGCCCTTAGCAGTGTACAGTGGCATCATAGCTCACTGCAACCTCAGACTTACTTGGGCTATGGACATCCTGCTGCCTCAGCCTCCTGAAGCCACTGGGATTACAGGCTCTCGCCAAAGTGCCTGGCTGGGGTCCCCCCCCGCCCCCACCGCCCCGCCATGAGTCAGGATCTCACTCTTGCTCAAACAAGTGTTGAACTCCTGAGCTCAAACAATCCTCCCATCTCAGCCTCCCACAGTGCTGGGATTATAGGTGTGAGCCACTGCACCCAGCACTTAGATGCTCTGTTTATGTTGAGGTGACTTGAGGTTTGAGATCTCTTTAAAAAGAATATGTCATAATCTTTGGTGATGCTTGGGAAATTTTTGTTTATGATATGCTCCAGTATGGCTTCCATTCCTTTGGGTCATTCTTCTTCCCCTTCAGGGATTCCTATAATTCATATGTTTGAACACTTTATGACGTCTCATAATTCTCTTAAGCTGTACTTCTTCTACTCTGCCTCTTCAAATGCCCAGATTAGCTCAAGAGCTTTAATAACTCTAGCTTTGAGATGCTTTTTTTCCCATGGTCTAATCTATTATTGATACTCATCTTTAAGTTGCCTGATGGACTTCTTCAATTCCTTAAGCTTCGATATATCTTTTTTTTTTTTTTTTGCAGATTTTGGCCAGGGCTGGGTTTGAACCCACCACCTCCAGCATATGGGGCCAGCGCCCTACTCCTTTGAGCTACAGGCACTGCCCCTAGCTTCGATATATCTTTTCTAATTTCTTTATGTCTGTTGTTCATTATTTAGATTTCCTTTTGGTTGTTTTCCACTTTCCCTTTAATTCTCTTCATTGTTTTTGCCATCCATATTTTAAATTCCCTTTCTGTCATTTCTATAATTTCTTTATAGATGGGAACCTTTGTGGTAGCTACCTCATGATCCCTTTGGGACATTGATCTGTTTTGGTTTTTCATGTTGGGAGAATTTTTCTCTTCTTTCCTCTTCATACATGTTTTCTTCTTGTTTACTTCCTTCCCCTAATTTTGCCTGTCACTTTATGCGTTTCTTTAAATAACTTTGTATCTGAGCTTAGGTGTTGAAATTTCCTATTGGTGTAGGGCCAAAAGGAAGAGAAAAGTAAAGAGCAAGAAGGGATAAAAGAAAGAAAAAGAAAAAAAGGGGGGTGAGGGGGTGAAAGGAAAAATATTGATTAAAAAGGTGAGCAGAAGGACAGAAAGAGGAGTAATTGTGGTGTTTATCTGTGTGTTTTGACCTACACCCACAATTACAGGACTCTGGGGGGCCAGGCTAGGTGGTCTCTCGAGGTTAGGACCTCCTTACCAGCCTGATCAAAAGCAAGACTCCCACCTCTGCCAAATATAGAAGAAAATGAGCAGTATGTCACAGTGGGGACCTACCAAGACCACTCTTCCAAAGGCCAATGCTAGAAAGACACCCTAGACTAGGGGCTCAAGGACTCCTAGAACCTGGCCAGTGCTGTGGCACCCCAGCCCAGGCCTCAGAGTGAAGCCTTGTTCCATAAATAGAATACAGAATGAAATAGAATAAAACATCAGAGAAAGAAAAAAAATAATGAAAATAGATAAGCTTAAAAGTAAAATTATAAAAGATGCAAAAAAGGGATGTCTTAGTTATTGGCTGAGACTTTGATGTGGGAAAGATGAGAAAAGTAGAAGAATCTCCATGAAAAGAGAGAAAAAAGGAGAGAAATAGAAAAGAGTAAAAGAGGTAGAAAAACTAACAAAAATGGGTCCCTTGCTATCAAAGAAAGTTAAAAAAAAAAAATACAAAAAACTAAGAAAAAAATTGAAAATAATATGTATATACACATATTATATATATTTATATATTGCTTAGCCAGAAGTTGGTACTCCAAGAAGATAGGAGAAAAGAGAAAAAAGGTATATAATGCTGTATATATTGCTTGGACACCAAATGGTGCTCTTTGTTTAGGAGATTCAAAACATGCATGCTGATTCAGCTGTATAGTTTGGGGGCCAGAAGCCATCTCTAATTGCCAAGGAGACCTTGTCTTGTCTTCCTGATTTATTTGTCTTCAATTAGGGCTTGGTCACTTTGCTAGCATTCAGTCTCCACAGGGTTGGGAGTCTGAAACTCTTGCCAGACTACTTTTTCAAAACAGTGCCCCTTGGCCACAAAGTGGCTTTCCCAGGGGAGCAGGAGCCTCCCAACTCACTCCAGGGGTGGCTGCCTGAGCTCAGCAGGTATGCCAGAGCCTGCTGTGTACTAGAACCCTGAGGCTACTTTCTCTGGGATGGTGCTCTCACAATGGAGGCACCTTGCCAATAGCCAAACTGATGACAGCTCTCCCCCACTGGGCCATGGGCACTATTCAGGATTATTCACTCACTTAATCCCTCCCAGGGCAGCTCCAGTGACCAAGTCCAGAATAACTATAGGAGAGGCCTTCCTTGTCTCTATCCCTTCCTTGCTAGCTTCTGCCTGTACCCAGGCATTCACCTTCTGCGTTGGTTTTCCACTGCTCCTGATCTCCTTGGCCTGTGGAGACCTCTGCTGATTCACTGTGCTCCTAGAGTGATGTTTTGGGGCAGGATACCCCAGCAGAGGTGGCTAGAGTCTTCTCTCCCCCTCTCACCACAAATGGCTACTAAGGAGATGTCTATAGTCTGCCATCTTGCTCCGCCTCCCCAAAGTAATCTTTTAAATATCATTTTCATTATATTTTAATGTTTATCTCTGGAAGACAAGTACTGTTTTTCTTCACACATTTGTGTATTTGTTTCAAAATCATGTAATACAGTCTTTGGGTGTTATAGTGAAGTGAGTATAATGGTTTCCAATAGAGTTTATTATTATAATGCATAGGCACAGAACCAAAATTTATATAGATAGAATCACAAAAAATTCAAGACCTTTAAAGTATTACCAGTTGCTTTGTTATGATTGTATAACTCTAATTTTGTGCAAGTATGAAATTCTATCTGAATGACTGAAATGGGTACAAGTTGTTGCATGAACACAGGGAACTCCCAATTCTTGATTCTGGCTTTTTGTTGTTGTTGTATCTTGGCAACCTATCAAGGATTCCACTGCCTCTTTTAGTTAGATGATGCAGTATCCTGTTTCTGAACTGAGAGTCAGGTTTCTTGTTATAGGATCGATTAGCAGCTCCCTCCTCAACCATTCTATACTACCACCATGTACCCCAAACCTAGGTGTAAATAATAACTAAAAGGAGATCTAAGTTATTTCTTTGATGTAATCAGAAAAACTTAAAGAATATTGAAAAAAACAAATTTTGGGCTTAAGCACATGCATCATTCTGTGTTTCAGGTTTGTGGTAAAGTACCTTTCACAATAGAAATACTTTTCTGCTGTTCTTAGTCTTTTGTTTGAATTAACGTTTTGATACTATCTACTTAAGGAATATTGATCCTCTTTAGTATTTCTGCCTTTAATTGCTCTGTTCTTACCTTGGTGCCTGTGAATCAGAGGACTGTCTTTACATTTTTATGCCACTAGGTATATCGGCATTTATACAGACTATAACATAAGCAGAGATTGTAAGTAGAATCTGAATGATGACTTTTAGTCTGTTTTTGTCCACAATGTTAAATTACCTTGTCTTCTGCATTATATAACTGAATGTATCTCAATGTCTGCTATGTTTTATTTTTTTCTTTTGATTTCTGCTCTCTGCATTCTAAACTTCGTTGGAGAAATTCAGACTGGCTGAGTGTCTATAGTGAAACATCTAAATCCAGCTTAAAGTAGATCTTTATTGCGGTTCAGTGGTATTACAGTTGACCCTTGAACAACCTGAGGATTAGGGGCACTGGCCTCCTACACCAGGGATCCTCAAACTTTTTAAACGGGTCCAATTCACTGTCCTTTAGACCATTAGAGGGCCGGACTGTGGGCCCTGGGAGGAGTCGGCTGCTAAACAGGACAGGCAGCGGCAGCAAAAACACCCAGCAGGCAGGATAAATGTCCTAGGCATGTGGCATATGGCCCGCGGGCCGTAGTTTGAGGACAGCTGTCCTACACAGTCAAAAATCTGTGTATAACTTTGCCTCCCTTGAAACTTAACTAATAATAACCTATTGTTGACTGGAAGCCTTATTGCTAACATTGAGTCAATTAATACATATTTTGTATATGTATTTATTATGTTATATTCCCAAATTAAACTTGTTATTTTGTCAAAAAAAATGTTAAGAAAATTATAAGGGGCCAGGTGCTATTGCTCACACCTGTAATCCTAGCACTCTGGAAGGCAACGGCAGGTGGATTGCTTGAGCTCATGAGTTCGAGATCAGCCTGAGCAAGAGCAAAACCCCATCTTTAAAAAATAGCCAGACATTGTGGTGGGCACCTGTAATCCCAGCTACTTGAGAGACTGAGGCAAGAGGATAGCAAGAGTTTGAGGCTGCTGTGAGCTATGACGCTACAACACTCCACCTGGGGCAAGAAACTTGAGACAAAAAAGGAAAAATTATAAGGGATAGAAAATATATTTACTGTTTGTAAAGTAGAAGTAGTTTATCGTAGAAGCCTTCATTCTCATTATGTTTGTGTTGAGTAGTAGGATGAAGAAGAGGAGGGGTTGATCTTGATGTCACAGGGATGGCACAGGAGGAAGAAGTGGAGTGTGAAGGAAAGGCCAGACAGTCAACCACTTGCAGAAATACACTGTAATTTCTGACTCTTTTGCTTTTTCATTTCTCCAAAAATGTTTCTGTATGGTGCCAGTTCTTCCATGGTTTGTTTTAGTTTCAGGGCCTGTATTATAGAAGGAAGGGTACATGTTGTGAAAGAAGTCAAAAGCAGTCTTGAGTAATCGGCTGTCTTCTGTGAGACTGTCTAATGTCAATTTGTTTTTTGGCACTGATTGTTGTACGTTGTCTTCTTTGTTTGGCACTGTTCAAAAGCATTTGTCTCCATCTAGTTGTCTTCTGTAAATTCCTCCAGTGTGGTGTCTATATTTACTCTTTAATTTCTCTAACATCTGTTATCTTAAAATTCTTCACCCCCTGCCTTTTTTGCCATATCCACAATCTCTTTCATGATTTCCTTGATTGGCTGTGTCATGAATCCTGGGAAGTCATGCACAATATCTGGACCTGTTTTCTCCAGCAGGAATTTATTGTTTTGGGTTTGATGTCTTTCACAGCTTTTTCTATAACAGCAATGATATCTTCAGTGGTATAATCCTTCGAAACTTTCATGATATTCTCTCTGTTGGAGTTCTCTTCCATAGTATTGGCAATCTTTTACATAGACCATGTGTAATGACCCTTAAAGGTCCTTTTGAATCCTTAATTTAGAGGCTTAGTTAGAGACAGAGACTTGTGTTGAATTCCTGGGGTTCTGGGTGGCCAGGGACATTGTTCAATATCAAAAGAACTTTAAAAGGAAGTCCCTTACTGGCCAGATATTTCCTGACTTCAGGACAAAGCATTGATGGAACCAGTCCAGAAAAAGGCTCTCGTTGTTAGGTCTTCTTGTGTATAACCAAAAGACTAGCAGCTGGTGTTTATCTTTTCCCTTCAAGGAATAAGCATTAATAGCTTTGTAGATAAAGGCAGTCTTGATCATAAAGACAAAACTGTAAAGTTAGTCTGTTCCTTCCTTCCTTCCATCGTGGTGCTTGCTTCTCTTGACTAGTAAATGTGATTTGTGGCACTTCCCCCCCGCCCCCCAGAATGGGGAGAAAAAATACCAAAATAGTTATTCAGGCCAATATCCTCAGTGATTTTCATAATGGCATCTGGGAACTTTGCTGCCTCCTGGTTGGCAGAAGCTGCCTCTCCTATTATCTTGACATGTTTAAAGCCAAACCTCTTTCTAAAATTATCAAACCATCCTTTGCTGCCATTAAATTTTCGTGCTTCAGATCCATCACTTTCCTTTTGTTTATTAGTCATATAATGACTGCTTTTTCTTGAATTGTATCAAGTTTATAGGTATGCCTTTCATATAGTACTTGTACACCCACCTAAAAGCAGCCTTTTCAGTAGCACAGAGTTTTCAAAATACAAGATTTTCCTGCCTTTTATTGCAAAAAGGGCTTATGTATTTCCTTTCCTTTTTTAAAAATACCTGTCCTTTAGCTAGATTCATTAATCTTCAAAGAGCAGACAGCCACAGTTGTAGGCCTCAATCTGTTATGTATACCAAGCATTTCAACCTTTTCTTCTTATGTCATGATTTTTCTTTGCTTCTTGAAAGCCCTTCCAGTACCACTAGTGTTAATTTAATGTGGATCCCATGATGTTATTCAAGGCTTGCAGTATTGCACTAAATATGCTGTGAAACATAGTCGTGAACCATGAGAGATCCCTTTTTACTGCCATATGCAGTTTACTGGAGAGACAGATGATTAGCATCACATGGCATTTTAAGTGGCCTTTCAAAATACTTGTGCTTACTACTGCAGCAACAAATCGTGGCTACCAAATTATTACAGTAGGACAGTATTACTACAGTTAATTTTATACAGTTATAATTTAATACCATGTCTTTATGTTTGCTTACATTTCTCTTGACTGGGAATGGTGCCATGTACGGTCTACAAGTGTATGGGCAAGTCTTGATGAATTTTAACTCTATAATGCTTTGTTAATATTTTATGATAGTAAATGATAAAATAGATTTGGACCTACACATATTTCATTCAGTCATGTTATATCTTTCTCTTAATTTTTTGTATGTTTCTATTCTGCCCAGTTCACCTGTGACTTTTCAAATTGTTGCAAATCTCCAAAAAGTTTTCTAATACATTTATTGAAAAAAAAAAAACTGTATATGTCCAACAAACATGAAAAAATGCTCAACATCTCTCATTATCAGGAAATGCAAATCAAAACCACCATGAAGTATTACTTAATTCCAGTGAAAGTGGGTTTTATCAAAAGTCCCAAAACAACAAATACTGGAGTGAATGCAAAAAGATAGGAACACTCATACACTGCTTGTGGGACTATACACTAATACAGCCTCTGTGGAGAGTAAAGTGGAGAGACTCAAAGAACTAAAAGTAGATCTAGCATTTGATCCAACAGTTCCATTACTAGGTATTTACCCAAAGAAAAAAAGACATTTTATAAAAACAACACCTGTGCTCAAGTGTTTATAGCAGCACAATTCACAATTGCAAAGATGTAGAAACAACCCAAGTGCCCATCTATACATGACTAGATTAATAAAATGTGCTATATGTATGCTGTCTATATACGACTCAGCCGTAAAAAAACGGTGACCTAATATTTTTTATAACAATCTAGGTAGACCTGGAGACCATTCTTCTAAGTAAAATATTTCAAGAATGAAAAAACACCAAATATACTCGCTATTAAATTGGAACTCATCAACACTTATGTGTACATATGGAAATAACACTCATCAAAAATCAAGTCCGTGGGAGGGTGGAGAAGGGGATGGTAAATTCACACCTGACAGGTACAGTGCACATGAGTCAGGGGAAAAACAATTTATATAACTAAATATTTGTACTACCATGATATTCTGAAATAAAATTTTAAAAAAGAAATGAAAAGAATATGTACATATATATATGAAGTGGACCCATATAGTTCAAACCTGGGTGTTATTCAGGAGTCCACTGCACTCATCTTTACTTCCTGTGACAGTCTCATCCAACACTTATTTTTTCTTCATCCAATACCTGTTTTTAAGCCCTTAATTCTTCTTACTTAAGACTCTGCATTTTTTTTTTAGACTTTGTATTTGATGTTAAGAAATTCAGCATAAATCCATGAATTGCATTTGTATTGAGCACTTACTATATCTGTATAAGCAGTATACCCTCATGTCCTGAGTATAAAAATGTAAACAAGACAATGCAGGAGCTGCAGCCTATCAAGGAAGAAAAATATATAAACAAACATAATACGGTATTTTATTTGAGCAGTATAGTTTAAGTTCTGTGATACGGTATAAATACTGATTCTGTCTGAAGACACCAAGAAAAGGCATGTGGAAATGCCCCTAAATTTTTTTCTTTTTTTAAATTAAATGTCCCTTTCACCTTCATGAGAGGAGCTGAGTTTCAACTCTGTTTGGAAGTGCTCTAAACCTTCCCTTTGTTCCTAAATAAAATTTCTCTTTTTTACACTGAAAAAATAAATAAAAATTTAAAAAATACATTTTATTGAGGTATAGTGCTATATTAATAAATGTTCAATAAAGTACATAATATATTTAAGTTATGTGATTCGATAAATTTTGATATTTATATATACCTAAGAAACTGTTACCACAATCAAAATAATAAACAGAATCCTCAGAAGTTTCTTTGTGCCCTTGCAGGATCCCCTTTCTCGACCCTTCCTAGTCCTCAGGCAACCACTGATCTGCTGTCTGTCAGTTTAGATTTGTTTGCATTTTCTAGAATTTTATATATTTTACATAGGCTCAAATAGTAAGTGTTCCTTTGTCTGGCTTCTTTTATTTATTTATCTTAATTATTGTGAGTTGATTCCTCCATGTTGTTGAGTGTATCAATAGTTTATTTCTTTTTACTGCATAGTATTCTGTTGTAGGGCTGTAACAGAATTTGTTTATTCACTCTTGGTTTTTGTTGTTGTTGTTGTTTGTTTTCTGAGACGGGCTCTTGCTCTGTCACCTAGAGTAGAGTGCAGTGGACTGTCAATGATAATTCACAACAGCCTTGTGCTGCTGGGCTTGATTGATCCCCCTGCCTTAGTCTCCTGAGTAGCTGGGACTACAGGCACATACCACCATACCTGGCTAATTTTTCTAGTTTTTGCAGAGATGTACCTCGCTGCTGGTCAGGCTGGTCTCAAACTTCCTGGCCTCAAGAGATCCTTTCACCTTAACCTCCCAGGAGTGCTAGGATTACAGGTGTGAGCCACCATGCCCCGCCTTGGGGATGGGCATCATGCTTTTTGTGTTGTGTTCAGTAAATATTTTCTAAACTCAAGGTTACTAAGAACATTTTTAGAAATGATATTGTATTTTTTATAAAAATTGTTCTTTCTATATTCATGAGAGATATTTGTTACTTTTTATTTTTTTATTTTCTCTATACATATACATGTGTTTATTTGGTTTCCACTTTTTGCCTTCACAAAATTAAAAAGGCTTAAAATTTAATAACAATAACAATGTTTAAGATAAGGACTAGAAACAAAAACCTCATAAAGAACAAAGATAAATACATTCAGAAAAGAAATCAGACAATTGCTGCAATGAAATATTGAACAATAATAATAATGCAAAAAAAGTAACATTCACATTGTCAGATAACAGTATGTCTATCATAGAATGCTTTGACTCTGAGGTTCAGTATGGAGTCATTAGCTTCTTATTTTTTTTTACAAAGTCTCAAAAAATAGACAACTAATATTTATAAATAAAAATAAAAGATAATTTCAAAAAACAGATCATGCCAAATCTTACAGACAATAGAAAAAGAAGAAATACTTCAAAATCATTCTACTTCATTTAAATACACCTGATATTAAAATTGGAAAAAATATATTATTATAAAGGGAAATTACAAACATATATCACTTATAAATGTAGATGCAATATACTGAACAACATATTAACAAGTTGAATTAAAAATTAATGTTCAAGTATTGTTAGAGATATTTGTAATTTTCTTTTCTTTTCTTTTTTTTTTTGAGATAGAACCTCAAGCTGTCCCCCTGGGTAGAGTGCTATGGCATCACAGCTCACAGCAACCTCCAATTCCTGGGCTCAAGCAAGTCTCCTGCCTCAGCCTCCCAAGTAGCTGGGACCACAAGCGCCCGCCACAACGCCCGACTATTTTTTGGTTGCAGCCATCATTGTTGTTTTGGCAGGCCTGGGCTAGATTCGAACCTGCCACCTTAGGTGTATGTAGCTGGCACCTTAGCCACTTGAGCCACAGGCGCTGAGCCGATACTTGTAATTTTCTTGTAATATCTTTGTTTTGTTCTGTTACCAGAATAATACGGGTCTTGATATGTATTATTTTCATTTTTCTGAAAGAGTTTGTGTAGAATTGGTATTTTTTCTTAGCAGTGTTTGTTGGAGTTTATCACTGAAGCCATCTGGGTCTGGAGGCTTCTTTGTAGGATATTTTAAAACTACAGATTGATTTCTTTTATAGATATTGGGCTATTCAGATTATCTATTTCTTCTTCCGTGAGCTTTGGTTGTTTGTGTCTTTCAAGGAATATATCTGTTTCATCCTAGTTGAAATTTAATGGCATTAAGTTGTTTATAATATTCTATCATTTTAATATCTGTAGAATCTATAGTGTTGTCATCTCTCTCTTTTCTCTTTTTTTCTGATCAGTCTGGCTAGAGGTTTAGCTTCTTTGAGATAATAGACCCTCAGTTTTATTGATCTTGTCAAGCCAACTTTTGATTTTATGGATTTTTCCTTACTTCCTTGATTTCCACTCTGATCTTTTTTTCTTTCTTTTACTTTGGGTTTCATTTGCCTTTTGTTCTACTCTAGTTTCTTAAGGTGGAAGCTAAAGTCACTGATTGCTTTTATTCCTTTCTTTTTCCCTAATGTGGGCATTTGATGCTTTAAGTTTCCTTCTGTATGGTAATTTTAGCTATGTATCACAAATTTTGACATGATCTAACTTTATTTGCACTCACTTAAAAATACTACCTTAATTTCCTTACTGATTTCTTCTTTGATCAATTTGTTTTGAAACATTATTTAATTTCCAAATACTTCCATTGTGTTCTAAAAATATATACTTTTATGATTTTGAATCTTTTCAAATTCATTCAAACTTGTTTTATGGCTGAGAGGATGGCACAGTTTGTTAAATGCTCTGTGTGCCCTGCAAAAGAACTTCTGGCTATTGTGCTGTTGTTGAGTGAGTGCTGTATACATGTGAGTTAGGTCGCATTCATAGTGTTGGGTCTTGTTTATCTTTACAGATTTTCTTTCCACTTACATTAATTACTAAGAGAAGGTTGGAGGTCTCCGAATGTAATTGTAGACTAGGTTTTGCTTTGCATATTTTGAAGCTCTGTTTTTAAGTACCTAAATACATAGGATGTTATGGCCTCTAAATGAATCGTCCCTTTTATCATTTATTGTGAAATGAATACTTTATCTCTGATTATATTGTTTGTTCTGAAATTTATTTTGTCTAAGATCGACATAGACATTCTAGCTTGCTCTCTACTAGTGTTTGCATCCTCTGTCTTTTTCCTTTCTTTTACTTTTTAACCTACTTTGTCTTTAATATGTGCATTTTGTAGGCAGTGGACGTTATTAGCTATGTCTTTGTTATTATTATTATTTATTAGCTGTGTCTTTTTATTGCCTTTTTCTTTTTCAATTCAGTAGGACACTATCTGCTGTTTGTATTAGCTTAGTGCTAATTTTATACTAACTGTTATTGATATGATTGGGCCCTTGTAGCTTGCCATTGTTTTCTATTCCTCCCATTTGTTCTTTGTTCCTTTATTTTCTTTTTCTACCTTCTTTTGAATTGGGTATTATATTTATGGTTCTATTTTATCTTATCTATTAGTTTAATAGCAATATCTCTGTTTTATATGTTTAGTTGTTGCTCTAGGGCTTTTCATATGTGTCTTTAATTTATGATTGTCAATCAAGTAATTTTATACCATTTCACATGTTGCATAAGGACCTAATAAGCATATATTTCCATTTACTCTCTTTTGTCATTTGTGCTGTTATTACCATGTTTTTACTTATAAATATATTTGTACATAAGCCCCCACAATATACATTATTATTTTTGTTTTGATTTGTTATTTATCTTTTAAAAAGAGATTTAGAAAATCTTTTGTATTTGCTATTTCTAATGCTTTTTAATTCTGTGTGGTAATACATATTTTTGTCAGGTACCATTTTCCTTCTGTTTGAGGAATTTCCTTTAGTATTTCTTACAGTGCAGATCTGATGGTAATTTATTTCCTCAGCTTATGTGTGTCTGACAGTATTCTGCCTTAATTTATGAAAAGATTTTTTAATGGAGCCTATAATTAAAGATTGATTTTTCCCCCCAGTGTTTTAAAATTTTTTCCCCAGTATTTCACTGTATGCTGTCTTGCCTTTTTTCTAACCAGAAATTTTCATTCTTATCTTTGTTCCTCTGTACTTTGTAATTTTTCCCTCTTGCTTTCAATATTTTTCACTTTATCACTGTATTAAACAATTTGGTTATGTACCTTGCTGTAGCTTTCTCTCTTGTTGGGAGTTTCTTTCTTTTTTTTTTTTTTAAACATCATTCTTTATTTTTATTTATTTATTTTTGCAGTTTTTGGCCAGGGCTGGGTTTGAACCTGCCACCTCTGGCATATGGGACAAGTGCCCTACTCCTTTGAGCCACAGGTGCCAGCTCCATTGTTGGGAGTTTCTTAAGATTCTTAGATATGTGGGTAATACTTTTTACCAAATTTAGAAAAATTCTGGCAATTAATCTCAATATTTTTTTCTGTTTACCTGTTTATTGGGCCACTTGGAATTGTCCCACCAAGTAACTAATGTT
Source organism: Otolemur garnettii (assembly GCF_000181295.1). NCBI lineage: Eukaryota > Metazoa > Chordata > Mammalia > Primates > Galagidae > Otolemur > Otolemur garnettii. The sequence continues at coordinate 1,840,638 of NW_003852490.1, forward strand.
CTCTACTCATGTTATCCCAGTTTTCTGTTTCATTTTACAATTTCTGTTACTGTTTTTTCAAGTTCACTGCTCTTTTCTTTTGTGGCATCTAATTAGCTGTTATTCTAGCCAGTGTATTTTATATTTCAGTTACTTTAGTTTTTATTACTATGATTTGGGTCCTTTTCAGATTCCTTGTTTTTATTTAACTGGCTTAATCTTTACCTTCTTAACATATAGAATGTAATTATGATAGCTATTTTAATGTCTTTGTTTACTAATTCTATTTTTAGATCTGTTTTATTGATTTTTTATTATATTTTCCTGTTTCTTTATATGTTCAGTAATTTTTATTGGATTCTAGACATTAAATGTTGGACATTTTTACATTCCTATTAGTATTCTTGAGCTTCGTGTGGCACAGTGAAGTTACTTTGGAAACAGATCATTTTGAGGATTATTTTGAAGCTTAGGAACAGAGCAGCCTATATCTTAAAGCTAATTTTTACCTAACTCAGTATTCTTCTGAGAGTCCTACCTAGGACCTCTTAAATTTTGAGGTTTTCCATTCTGACTGGTGGGAACATGAACCATTTCTAGTCCTTAATGGGTTTTGGGAATTTTTCTCTCCTCTTCTTCTTCTCAGATTCTGTGCTAAGCCTTGTTTCCTTACAAGCATGTAGGGATCAATATGAAGCAGAAATCTTGAGATGGAGATGGTCCTTCTGCAGATCTCTGAAATTTTCATGTAGTTCTCCTCTGATATTCTGTCCTGTGAATTCTAGCTGTGAATTCTAGGTTTTCATGTATTCCTAGCTTCATCTTCTCAATTCTGCCTTGCCCTGAGGCCTGGAAACTATCTCTAGGATATAAACTGGACAATTATAGAGCTACGTGGGGTTTCATTTTTTTCTGTTTCCAGAGATCACTGTAATGCACTACCTGTTGTTCCATGTTTAAAGACCAGTAACGGTTTAATAAGTTTTGTTCATTTCTAAAGTTTTTTTTTTCCCCCCCAGGTAGAAGGGTAAAGCTAGTCTCTGCTACTTTATTTTGGCCAGGTGCTATACTTTTGGAAGCTAAAAAGCACTATATTATTAATTAGTTAAAGAGGAAATTACAGTGAAAGTTACTAGGTATTAGTTATAGTCAATGAAAAATGATCAGGGCTGTGGATGTAAATAAAGCAGGACTTACTGAATAATTGACAGTTGTAAATTCATTTTTTAAGAAAACAAGAACAACAACAAGGTAAAATGATTAAGCATTCACCCCAAGGAATTAGAAAAAGCAGAATAAACTCATAGGCACTGGAAATATAAATAATAAGGAGGAAGAGGAATTAAATAGAGGGAAAAAGAGATGATTAATAAATAAAACCCAAAGCTAGGCTGGATACGGTGGCTCATACCTTTATTTCTAGCTCTTTGGGATACTGAAGCAGGAGGATTGCTTGAGGCTAGTAGTTCAAGTTCATCCTGAGTAAGGAGAGACCTATTTGTACAGAAAATAGGCATATTAGCCAAATGTGGTGGCATATGCCTATAGTCTCAGCTGCTGCTAAAGAGATTGAGGAAGGAGAATTGCTTGAGCCCAGGAGTTGGAGATTGCATTGAGCTGTGATGATGCCACTACATTGTAGCTCAGGTGACAGAGTGAGACCCTGCCTCAAACAAACAGCCCCCACCCCCCCCCCAAAGACATGAACCACTGTGACTGTAATCCTAGACCTTTGGGAGGCTGAGGCAGGAAGATCTCTTGAGATTGGATTTCAAGACCAGTCTGAGTAACATAGTGAGTTCCTACAAAAAAATGAAAGAAATTATATGAGCATGGTGGTATGTTCCGGTAGTCCCAGCAACTCAGGAGGCTGTAGGAGGAAGATTATTCGAGCCCAAGAGTTTGAGGTTGGAGTGAGTTATGGCAGTGCTCCTGTGTAGCCCAGCCCAGGCATCATAGGGAGGCCCCATCTAAAACAAAAACAACAGGCTCAGTGACTGTAGCTCAGTGGTTAGGGCACTGGTCACATGCCCTGGGGCTGGTGGATTTGAATTGGGCCAGGGCCTGCCAAATAATAGTGGCAACAATAACAAAAAAATAGCCAGGCATTGTGGCAGGCACCTGTAGTCCCAGCTACTTGGGAGGCTGAGGCAAGAGAATCACTTAAGCTCAAGAGTTTGAGGTTGCTACGAGCTATGATACGGCATTCTACCAAGGGCGACATAGTGAGACCCTGTCTCCAAATAAATAAATAAATACAAAAACAGCAACAAGAAACGAAATCAAAGCTGGATATTTGAAGATAGTGAAAAAGGCAAACTGAGAAGATCATTGAAAAACTAGAAGAGAAATTATTTATTTGTTAATTATTATTGGGAACTAATTTAGCAGATACTTAAAAACTTATAAAAAGGAATATATGAACAGTTTATGCTAATAGAAATGAAAGCCTAGAACACAGATTACAGTGTCTAGACTGGAGACTTGCAGAATTCCAGAGAAGAGTTGATGATAGCCTGAACTCTAGGGCACTAGAAGTTGGAGTTGGTAGAAATAGAAGTAAAATGATTCAACAGACATTTGTGAATGGAAGGATGGGAAGTAACTGGGTTAGAGAAGTATTTTTCAATCTTTTTTATCTCACAGCACACTTGAACCTATAGTTAAACTTCTGGGGCACATTAAAAAAAAGAGTAAAAAAAGAATATACTAACTGTGCTTTGAACTACTTTTGAAAATGATTCAATTAATGATCTTTAAAATTTTTCGTGGCACATTTAAGACCCTCTCCCAACACATCACCGGTTGAAAATCACTGGTTAGAGCGTTCTAGCTTGGGCAGTTGGAAGGTATTGAGTATTGTCATGACCCCTGAGGAATAGCAGAGTTTTGGGGGGATCAGTGGCATCATTGTCTAGTTCAGGCATCCTCAAACTTTGGCCCATGGGCCACATGCAGCCCGCTGAGGACATTTATCCAGCCCACCAGGTGTTTTTGCTGCCGCTGCCTGTCCTGCTTAGCAGCCAACTCGTCCTGGGGCCTGCAATCCAGCCCTCCAATGGTCTGAGGGACAGTGAACTGGCCCCCTGTTTAAAAAGTTTAAGGACCCCTGGTCTAGTTGGTTATATGCATCCTGAGCTGAGAAGAGAGGTCTGTGTTAGTTTTTGCCTGGTTATGTTGCCACAGGATTGGGTTCATGTTTTTAAACTGACAAGTTTGTTTTTCTTTTTGTGAGCATGCCTTTTTTTAAATGTTTCCAAAAGTATATCTTTAAAAAAAAAAAAACAGATTAAACCCTGCCCCATATAAATATTATTTACCCAGCTAGATCGGAGATAGGAGGACAAAGATCCCACCAAGAGCAGTTTCATGTAATAAACACTAAGATGTAACAGGAGCCCTTAACTTTTTGGCACAGTTACCATGTAAGCACTCAGATTTCAACCAGTGATGTGGCTGCAACTTAGACTCTGATTCTGTAAAGTCATTGCCAGGCTTGTCGGACCTTACTGCCAAGCAGCTGGGAGGGCCTTTACTGGAAGATAGCCCAGTGTACCTTTCATTTAACTAAGTTCCTAAAATACTTCATACTTGAAAATGAGCTGCTCTCACTTACGGTAGTGAGGTGCTGTGTGCACATTCTTCCATCCACCTTGGCCTAAACAAAAAGCACCCCAAAGTTAGAAGCAAAATGGTTCCTGGGTTCTTTTTTTGTTGTATTAAAAAATAATATGCCATATATTGGAAATGGTCTTTTCTCTTACGCTTTTTTTATTCTTTGGATTGAAGGCTGCTGCTTACTGCCTCAAGCCTGCCAGTTTTAGCATAATCCCAGCCTGACCTGCATTAAACTGGCTGTTATTAAAACCTTTATCTACATTGTCAAAAGTATTTACTTCCTGTCCCAAGTGGTTATTCTTGCTGACTTCTTAATGACTTACAAAGTACAACTATGTCTTGAACAAGGTAAACAATGTGGCTTTTTGTTACATAGTACAACATAAATTTTCAAAGGGCAGTGTGTTCTCTAGTTTTAATAACTTGCTTGGAAATTTAATATGAACATATAGACAAATGTGATTTGCATTTGTGATGTTGATGTTTCACACAATTATTATATTACTATGATTTTAGTTATTCCTTTAACTATCAGAGGAAAGGCTTATGCCATGATAGTATAAATTTTTTTAGCCAAATGTTAACCAAGCCACTATTATCTTTTCATAATTATATTTCAAATTTAATCGTTAATTTATGATGTTTTGAATAAAGAATATATTGATTTATGTGGCTCAAAAATCAAAATACTGCTTTTTAGAAAGTGTTCCCTGAGAAATCTTGCTCCTACCCATCCTTGTCCACCCTCTTTTTAAGCCCATTTCATATAATACTTTTTATTAATTTCTGTTTATTCTTTCAGACTTTATGCAGAAAGCTAGTTCACATATATATTATTTCCTCTTCTTTTTACTCAAAAGGTAAGATACTACTATTTTACACCTTGGTTTCTTTTTTAAAAAAATTTGTACCCTGGAGTGCTCTCTTTATATTGGTCAGTATATAAAGATATTCCTTATCTTTTTATTTTATTTATGTGGATATGTGCCACAGTTTATTCAACCAGTCTTCTGTTGCCAAGCACTTTAATATGTTCAGCCATTTGCTGCTATAATTTCATAATGAACAACCTTGTACATGTATTATTTTGTATGTGTGTTGGTATTGTGATTGTTTAGATTCCTGGAAGTGTGTACTTGGTATTAAGATAAATGCATCTATAATTTTGACTGATATTATTGAATTCCCTTCAGGCAAGACTTGTACATTTTGCATTTCTGCCAGTAGCATATGAGGATCCTTGAAATGTCCTTGTTCCACAGCCTAATAAGAGAGTGGTCTTAAACAAATTTTGCCAATCTGAAAACAAATGCAGTCTCTATTTTTTTATTTGCATTTCTGTTTTTATGAGTTAGATCAAGCAGCTTATCGTGTTTGAAGGCCATTTGTATTTCTTTTCTTTTTCTTTTTTTTCATGTACTTGTCCAGTTTTCTATTAGATTGTTTCCTCTATTTCTAAGAATTCCTTGTACAAGTTTGTATTTGGATTTTCTATGTTGTTCCATTGATCTGTCTGTTCATTTGCCACTTTCATACTTTTAATTCTTAAGGAAAATTGATATCCTTATGATGTTAAAATTTTCTAATAATATGATTATAGTTTTCATTCAAGTCTTCCATTTCTTTAAAGGTTTTAAAAGTTTTCTTCATAAGTTTATACATCTCTGGTTAAATGAAAATATACATTGCAGTTGAAAATGAAGTCATCTTTTGGGGGGGCATCTTTTTTTTTTGTCATCCTTGGTAGAGTGCTATGGTGTCATAGCTCACAGCAACCTCAAACTCTTGGGCCAAAGTGATTCTCTTGCCTCAGCTTCCCGAGTAGCTGGGACTACAGGTGTCTGCTGCAGTGCCCAGCTATTTTCAGAGATGGGGTCTTGCTCTAGTTCAGGCTGGTCTCGAATTTATAAGCTCAGGTGATCCACCTGCCTTGGCCTACCAGCATGCTAAGATTACAAGTGTGAGCAACTATGCCAGGCCTGCATCCTCTGTTTTTGTACGCATGTTGTATGTATGAAGACTATTGATTATATATTCATTTTATAGCCTACTATTTTACTGAGTTCTCTATAGTTTGTAGGCACTGATTCTTTAAAGCACATTTGAAAGAGTTGGTGGGTGCTATATAGGATTATTTATTTTTTAGTACTAAAGTCAGTTGAGAGACCCCGAAAGGTGGTGTGGCAGCGCCCAGACGGGAGACTGGGAGTGGAGACTCAAAAGGTGGTGTGGCAGCGCCTAGATGGGAGACTGGGAGCGGAGACCCGAAAGGTGGTGTGGCAGCGCCCAGACGGGAGACTGGGAGCGGAGACCCGAAAGGTGGTGTGGCAGCGCCCAGAGGGGAGACTGGGAGCGGAGACCCGAAAGGTGGTGTGGCAGCGCCCAGA
>NW_003852490.1:1846641-1850623 GCF_000181295.1 Otolemur garnettii
GGAGACCCGAAAGGTGGTGTGGCAGCGCCCAGAGGGGAGACTGGGAGCGGAGACCCGAAAGGTGGTGTGGCAGCGCCCAGAGGGGAGACTGGGAGTGGAGACCCGAAAGGTGGTGTGGCAGCGCCTAGACGGGAGACTGGGAGCAGAGAGGTTCAGTGACCGGCCTGGGCAAGGCAAAGAAGGTGGCATCTGCACCTAGGGGCAGTCAGAGACCCCTTTTATATGGGGCTGTAGAGGGAGGTGGGCAAACTCCACAGCTTGCCTGGAGCACTTTGCTGAGTTCTTTGGCATAAATTTCTTGGGGTAGGGGGGTAGGGCTAACCAGGTCTTTTGTGTTTTTGTTTTAGGAGGAGAAGAGTGGTGAGGGTTTGTATGTGGTCACTTTAGGTTCCCCCAACATTCCGACTTTGTTAAAAGGGGTGATGGGGATGGTGGTCAGTCTTGTGAAACGCTGCTGGCTGAATAGGATCACAGTTGTCCTCAATGAGATGGGTGAGGCAGGTGTTGGTAGGTGTTGGGTGCGGGTTACATTGGGAGAGGGTTTGGTAGTGGTAGAAATTGGGTGGCAACTGTGTTTGATACATTTCTACTCTGTCTTGAATAAATGAGGATGGGAATTGGATGGCCCAAGGGGTAGTGGTTAATAAAAGGGGGATTGCAGTGGAGGGACTCGAGGGGTAACATCCAGTATTCTTATGGGCAGTCAAGCAGGGATCTCTCATTCTGAGAGCACAGGTGGGTAGCTTGCTTCTGGAGCTGGGTGATGTCCTCTTGGACCAGATCAGATTTGTTGGTATAGAAATAGCAGGTCGCTTGTAAAAAAGCACAAAGGCTCCCTTTCCCTGCTGTGAGTAGATCTAAGCCCCTAGACGGTTGGAGGAAGGGTACTTGGAAAGTATTAAAATCATGAGCAAGATAACTTTATCTCCTAGAGAATTGAGAAACTCTGGAATATGTAAAGGGGGATTACATTTTATTTTTTATTTTAATGATGGAGATAGAAGAGAGAAATAGATCTCTTTAAAATTTAGGAGGAATAGAGGACATGGCTCTGATATTTATTAGAATTAATTTGGGGTGGCACCTGTGGCTCAAAGGAGTAGGGCCCCGGCCCCATATGCCGAAGGTGGTGGGTTCAAACTCAGCCCTGGTCAAAAACTGCAGAAAAAAAAAAAGAATTAATTTGCTTGCCTGTGTTACATTGTTTAAGGCCATTCTGGTGTGATGAAGTTCAGCCCATTTTCAAGTCAGATGGAAGCCATTCCCATGGGTTCAGGAGTATAGAAAAATGTCTATTTAGGGGACCACCAGTTCCAGAAAGCCAGAGTAATCTCCTAAGGAGATTATACTCTGCCTTCTCGGGACTTTCTCTTTAGCTGAGAGGACACAATTCTGGGCTTTTAGTCAAAGATGCCTCTTGGTGCATTTTATTTTAGGGACCCAGAGTCATAGTGGGCAGTAAGGCTCTGTTCTGTAGAAGGGTGTGATCTTCTCAGGCCTTTTGAGTAACTATCTCTGGGGAAGTTTTAAGAGGCTGACGATATTAAAAACTTCACGGCTTTGGGGGCTGCTGTCAGTCCTGCTTTCTCTCTTTCTCTAGCCTCTGTCTATTTTTGTTTTCTCTGTTTCTCTAGCCTCTCTCCATTTTTGTTACGAAAAGACTATGAAGATAACATTCAAAAGTTCCAGTTGTGAGTCTTGAGGCCTTTTTCAAGTTTTTGGAGTTTATATCAAATATTGGCGCTAACTGTAAGATGAGGCATATTGTTAAGATAGTTGGTCCCTTCCTGGTATTAAGATTTCAGTTAGTAAAGAGTTGAAAAGGCTTCAGACAGAAAAAAGGGCTGGGTTTTTATCTTGCTTCTGAGGGATTTATTATGTCTTTTGATCTTTAAGATAGAAGTTGGGGGCAGCGCCTATGGCTCAGTGAGTAGGGCACTGGCCCCATCTACTAAGCATGGCGGGTTCAAACCCAACCCAGCCAAACTTCAACAAAAAAATAGCTGGGCATTGTGGAGGGCGCCTGTAGTCCCAGCAAGAGAATCGCCTAAGCCCAAGAGCTGGAGACTGCTGTGAGCTGCAATGATACTGCATTCTACTGAGGGTGACAAAGTGAGACTCTGTCTCTTTAAAACAAAACAAAACAAACAACAACAACAACAAAATATATATATATATATATATATGTTGATTTGTAGTAGGTAAGAGAGTATAGTGAGGTTGGACTTTTGCCGAACTCTGGGGCAGAGGGAAGCTGGCAGGTGGGGGAAGCTGGGCCAAAGGTGGGGTGAAGCGGTGGCCAGGCCTGTGAGCATTATCACCTTCTCAGCCACTGCCTCCACTCTTCCCCAGGCCTGCCACACTCGTGCCAGTGTCATCGTCCGTCTGCCGCCTAGGGAGCGTGCATGGCCTCCTGGGCCATTGCCACCATGTCTGCAGCCCTGTGGGGTGGGGGCATGTAGTTGTTGGGCAGAGAAGTCAACAGCCAGAGGGTAAAGGGATTGGTGGGTGGAGGTGGGAGGAAGGCCTGGAGGCTCGGGGTGGGTTAGGAGGTGGACGAGCTCCAGGACTCCATGGAGGAGGGAAGGTAGAGGGGGAGGTGTTAACCAAGGAGTGTGTGGTGAGTAGAGCACACTTTGCAGAGAGAGTGAGCGGCAAGAGTGTGGGGAAGGAAGGGCCTGAATACAGAGGGTTTTGTTCCCTCTGCCATTTGTTTTTCTTTTGGAGGAAATTATTTAAGTCTTCTAACATACTGAAATTAAAGGTCCCATTTTCCAATTTGTATTGAGGTCAAAGGAGACAAGGCTGGGGTGTTTCTATTGATGAGGTAGAAGGGCCAGCTCCTAAGTCTTAGATGTCCTTCTCCAACCTGGGTGAAAATAGGGCCCCTGATTCCCAACATCCAAGATGAGAGGAGGAGACTCTGAGGTCTCAGAGACTTGAGACCTCACAAAAGAGCACAGCAATGGGACTGAAATGCAAAATGAAAAAAGATTCAGAAAAGTCCAGTGTCCCCTATTTTTCTCAGACACTTGAGGTCCCCAGGACCACAAAGCCTAAACTGGTGTCTGGTGGTGGTAGTGAAGCAAAAAAATTGAAATGAAACCCCTGGTTGGAAGTACGCAGGGGAAGAAGCGGGAGCCAGGTGAAGACATAGAGTCATAGAGCAAGCCAAGGGAGGTTCTGTTAGAAGGTGTTTAGGGACCTACTCACCCTTAAATGGCAGTTGGTATAAAATTTGCTGGAGTTCTCCAGCAGGCAGATCAATGGAGTTGGATCTGGGCATGACCAGGACCAGATTCCAAGGAAAGCAGGGTGGCTACAGAGGCTGGCAGCCAGCCTCCAGTTACCTACCAGTCCCGGGTTTCAGTACCATATGAAAAGTGTGCAGGGCACCCAGAGATGAGACTGGGAGCAGAGAGGTTCAGGCCAGCTTTATTGAAAGGAATGGTCAGCGGCCTAGTCAGGTGACCAGGTGGTGTCTGTGCCAGGGAGGCAGGGAACAGAGACCCCTTTTATATGGGGCTGTAGAGGTGGGCAAATTCCACAACTTGCCCAGAGGGCTTTTGGTGAGTTAGGGTCCATTGGCATGAATTTCTTTGTGGGGCGGGGTAGGGCTAACCAGGACTTTCGTGTTCTTTGTTTTAGGAGGAGAGAAGGAGGAAAAGGGAGGTGGGTTCGTGTGGGGCCATGTTAGGGCTCTCCAACAAAGACCTTATTACACTATACATTTTTCCTGGTATAGATATTGTTGCATGAACCCTAGTAAGTTACAAAGGGACTTTTTTTTTCATTTTGACTTGAAAACTCAAGTTTTTTACTTTATGAAAAATGGCCATTAATTGTGTCAAGGGTGATGTAAAATCCAAACACTGGTATATATTAGACCTTATAGTATAGTCAAATAACAGAGTCAGTGTCTTTATTTTCTAATGATTTAGTAATATATTTCATAGAATCTTTTTTTTTTTTTTTTTTTTTT
>NW_003852490.1:1850658-1866901 GCF_000181295.1 Otolemur garnettii
TGGCTCATAGCAGCCTCAAACTCTTGGGCTTAAGCGATTCTCTTACCTCAGCCTCCCAAGTAGCTAGGACTACAGGTGCTTGCCACAACGCCCAGCTATATTTCATAGAATCTTCATCAATTGTGGTACAGTTCTTGTGATTTTTTTTTTTCTTCATATGTATAGCATGTGTAGGTGAGCTATAAGAATTCACTAAATTTAAATGTTTCAAGACAGGATTATATGGTGAGTAACCAAGGGCTTGCACCAGTCAGCCCTACTTTAGCCAGGGGTTGTGGCAGGTGTCTGTAGTCCCAGCTACTTGGGAGGCTGAGGCAAGAGAATCACTTAAGCCCAAGAGTTTGAGGTAGCTGTGAGCTGTGACGCCATAGCACTCTACCGAGGGTGACATAATAAGACTCTCTCTCTAAAAAAAAAGTTTTCTGGTCTTTTACATTTTACCTTAGTGAGAATGATTCATTAGAATAAGAAGTGAAAAGAGACACTTGTTTCTGGGCAATTTTTTTGCTAAAACTTTTATGAAAAGTGCTTACCCTGGTAGATTAATAATTGGCAGTGTGAAGTTAACATTGTCTTTGACTAAAAAGTATTCTTAAAAATTCAGAAACAAACTAAATGGACTTTTATTTTACTCAAGGGGAGTCTAGATTATTAGGCTATTTGGATATAAATACTTAGAATACCATTCTCTGTTCTTCTGATACTTTAATATTTAAGTATACCTGTACATACTATATCATCCTGAATTTTTTAACAGCTCTAGTTATATAGATATATATATATATATATACTAAAGTTTTCAGCCTTTATATAATGCATATGCATCAGAAAATATTTTGAAGAGTAACTGAAATCTCCTTCTCTCCCTTCCAGTTAACTGAACAAAAGAATGGAATTATTTGATGAAGTGTCCCCAGAGCCCTTTGTAATATAGTGTGTTTGTATTACGGATTCTTTGGGTTTTTCTCTTTCTGGAGACAGTCTCACTTTGTCTCCCTCAATAGAGCACTGTGCTGTCACAGCTCACAGCAACTTCAAACTGTTGGGCTTAAGCAGTTCTCTTGCCTCAGTCTCCCAAGTAGCCTCTAAAACAGGTGCCCGGCTGTTTTAGAGACAAGGTGATGTCATGGTAAATGGTAATGGGTAAATAGAGTAATGTGAATGTCTTTATGTTTGGGAAATTACATTTCTCTTAAAGATCAAAGGCCATAAGCCATTAAAGATGAATTAGATGACACTGAATACTAAGAAAGGGAGCTGATAGTTTAGTTTAGTCAGGTCAAATTTTTAATTGCTCTATTGTAAGAGGAGAGTTTCAGAAGCATTCCATTTTCTTTTTTTAGATAAAGTAAATAAAAAAGCAAGTATCAGATAATGGAAAAGACTGCTAGATAGCCTGATAAAACCATTATGAGGTAACTCTGTGTGTGTGTGGACACATGCAGGTTCTTTGATAAAATTCACTTTTTATGTGCTTGTTTAGATTTGTCAACAGCAAGCTGTTAGTTTCCACTCTTAATTATTTTTCACTAATACAGAGCCCCATGCAGATGGGTTTCTTGCACACTATGATATTACTACTTTATTATGAGTTGATATTTCTTGAATAGCCACAGTGGCATTTTTTTAAAAAAAAAAGTTAAACTGGATATTAGAATATTAGAAGGTGACTTTCCTCAGTGTGTATCTGAACTACTAGCAGTATTTGCTCTTGACACTAAGTTAAATGATACATTCTAATTAATAGATTAGAATTAATCTTTGGTCTGTTTTCATTTCAGATATTAAGAGTTATATTGTGAGTTTCCTATTTCTGGGAGAATAATCAGAGAGCTTAATGGATTCAAATTCCTCTGACACACAGGAAGTCTCAAGAAACTTTGGGAGGAGGATATAGCACTGACCAAGAGAGATGGGATCTCTTTATCCAACTTCCTTCCGTTAGCACTAAAGATCTGTGTGAGATTTTCATGGGAAAACACTAACTGTCACAAAATGCAGTACCTGAAAAATGTTTGTCAGCACTGGTGAGATTAGTTAAGTCACTGCCAAAGATCTGGGTTGCTAGCTGCTGCCATGTCCAGCTCTGTTTAGTCTTGGTTTTTTTTTTTAATGTCACCCCTCTGTCTGCAGAGTGCTGTGAGGTCACAGCTCATAGCAACCTCCAACTCTTGGGCTTAAGCGATTCTCTTGCCTCAGCCTCCCAAGTAGCTGGGGCTACAGGTGCACACCGCACCGCACGCTCAGCTGTTGTTTTGTTTGCAGTGGTCTTTGTTTAGCAGCCCGGGCCAGGTTTGCACCCACCAGCCCTGGTCTATGTGACCAGCGCTCTAGCTGCTGAGGTACAGGCGCCGAGCCCTCTGTTTAGTCTTGTCTTTGTCCTCATACCTGCATTCTCCCTATCTTTATTTTCTGAATTGGTCCACTTCTCCCCCCCCCCCCAGAATCCTTGCTCACATTTTTTTTTCCTGTCCATCTGACCAACCTCTTTTAAACTTATTTGACAATATGCTGTCTTGTAACTCAGCAGCCTGAGTGAGCTCAGGTCCGGCTTTGTTGGAGAGGGATGGCCCTGCTCTGTTACAACCTGCCCTTTAAATACTTTTCTACATACCGCTGGATTAAAAGTACAAAAATAATTACCTGAGCAAACATAATGTGGCTGTTGCTAATTGTTGTTTCGGAGAACCACAGCCTAGAAAACCTGGAGTAGAGTAGAATTTTAACCATTTGTCTTCATCCCCATTAAGTTACCTAGTTTAGGCTGTCCTCATTTCAGCCTGCTCTGATGCAATATGTCCTTAGAAGTTGTTCTGCCTTTCATTGGCCCCTCCTTCAGTTTATCCCCTGAAATTACTATAGTATAGTTGAAGCAAAAGCCCAGTAGTAACCGAAAGAAGTTAGATGTTGAAGAGTGTTGGGGAACAGAGGAGAAATTTGAAAAAAAGTGATGCTCGTATTGGTCATCCTCTTGTGTTAGACAAATTTTTAGCGAGAGGAAGAGTAATGGCAGAAGAATTTTTGTATAGTGTGACAGGAAAAAATGTTTCTAACATTGCCAGGAGTGCTTTATAAGAGTAACATTTCAATAACTAGATGAACTTAAGTCAGATGGACTATCTGTGGAAAAGCAGGTTTGTCTGTATTTCACTGATTTTTATGAAAGATACATAGTTAACCCTTGAACAACAAGGGTTTGAACTGCATGGATCCATTCACGTGAGTTTTCTTTAAGCAGCTGAAGGTATAAACCCATACGGAGGGGCTGACTTTTCATCTGTGCAGGCTACTGTAGGACTTGAGTATACACAAGTTTGGGTATATCCGGGGCTCCTGAACCAATCTCAGGATTATACTGAGGCACAGCTGTATATCCAGCACTCAAATGTGGGCACATATTCCAGTAATTATTTTTATTTATCTCAGATCTAAACATAAGTGGATTTTAATTAAAAGTGAACTTTCCAGTTACATAATCTTTTCTGTTATATAAATCAGATAGATTCTGATTGCTGTAGGCAAAAATGTCATTCTGAAATGGACAGATACTAAGTTTCTAACTGATACATTTGAAAGGTATATTCTTTTGTAAGATAAAAATTATCACCATGGAATACTATGCAGCCATAAAGAAGGATGGGGACTTTACGTCCTTCATGTTCACATGGATGGAGCTGGAAACGGTTCTTCTTAGCAAAGTATCACAGGAATGGAAGAAAAAGTATCCAATGTACACAGCCCTATTATGAAATTAATTTATAGCTTTCATATGAAATCTATAACCTAATAACAGCCTAAAAATGCGGGGAGGGGGGAGGGAGAGGAGTGGGAGGAATGGGTGGAGCGAGAGTGATTGGAGGGATCCCTTCTATGGTTTATCCTACAAGGGTACAAGCGAATCTTTCTAAGAGTAGAATATGAATGTCTTAACACAATAACTAAGAAAATGACATGAAGGCTATGTTAGTTTGATGAAAATATTTCAAATTATGTGTGAAAACACCACACTGTACCCCATGATTGCATTAATGTACATAGTTATCATTTAATAAAAAAAAGATTAAAAAATTATTTTAAGAGGCTTCTAAGAAGTCAAAGGTTTTATTGGGTAGAATATTTTGTGTGTTTTTGTTATGTACTTTATTTGGACACCATGATCTGCATAAACTTTCAGTTTATTTTATATTTTTGGCACCAGTTTTGGTAGTTCTATTTTTTAATCCATTATATTCATAGGTGAAGCGCTCAGTGATTTAATTACAATATATTTTCTAACAAGCTCACTTACCAGTTTCTCCGTCCTAAAGCAGATTAGAAGGTAGAGGGGAGTGCTCGAAGAATCACATTTAACAGTAAGAAGTAACCACTAACAACCTGATGAGAGAAAGCTAAAATATGCCACGTTAAATAAGCAGAACAGTTCAGATTTATTTACAGAAGTGGTTGTTAACCTTTGAGTTATAGGTACCTGTCTTACTCTACTTTATGCTGCTATAATGGAATATCTCAGAAATTGCTGATGTATTATTTGCATTTGCATTAAATAAGCTACATTTTACCATTTAAACAGTGATGTCTTAGAATCTTTTTGTACTAGTGAGATTATAAGTATTTTTTCCCAATTCCATGTTCAGAAATGCCATGGTGGTAGCTTGGGACCTGCCTTGGTAGGAGTGCTTACACTACCAAAACCATATAAATGAAGGCTCTCTCTGCCTGCATTCCCTAAGCTGGTTTTTAAACATTTACCAGCACACAAAGATTTTCATTTACTCATCTAGCAAACATTTGGGTGCCCATTATGTTTCAGGCACTGTTCAGGGTGCCAAAGATCTAACAGAGAATAGATAATGTTTAAGTGAATATACTTTCTCAAAATCTTGAATTTCATAATAAATCATGGTAGTTTTGAGACTCCCTTAATTAAATAATGGTGGGAGATGCAGAGTCTAACAGCAAAGAAAAAAAAGTAACAGTTTTCTTTATTGCAGAACCTTCAACATCTTTTAATGTGCTGTTGTGTACATTACAAGAGAAGAGAATATAATCAGTACTATTTTCAATACTTAACCAAGGAAGACTCTTTGTTTTGCAGGATATATTTCACATTTTTCAGAAATACTTTTTGCTGGTCCACGGCAGTCACATCCCAGAGATCAGGAATAGGAATTGATGATGTAGGTCAGAGTGGGGGTGGGATTTCTGAAGACAGACCCTTCCCACTGTCTGTGTATCGGCGGTTGATTTGTAGGTTCTGGATTAAATTATTTTATTATTTTATTTCTATTCATTAAAAGTAGTTGAAAGAAAAAATGTTTTATGTAATGAGAAAGCACTGTTCTATTTATATTGTTATTAATCTTAGAGTTGTTTTCCCTTCTATTCTGCAGTTTCTGATGTGGGGACACTTAATGATATATGCATGTGAACTTCTGCTGCCACCTGCTCTCTGCTGCTGGACTTCTTGTGAGCCCCAGGCATCTGTTCTTCCAGAGCTTCCTCCTATAATAGGAGTCTGTTAAACCTCATCCATCTACCATTTTACTTTTTTACTTTTCTTTTCATTTTCCAGACTACAGTGTTTCTCAAGGTGTGGTTGATAGGCTATTGACTGATCTGTCACCTGGGTGGTACTAAAACCATAGGATCCTGGGGCTCACCCCAGATCTGCTGACCCAGATCTGCTTGTGTGGTACTGTGTCTAAATGTGGATTCATTTTTTATTTATTCTCCTTGGTACTGTGTCTCCTGAATCTGAGGTTTTATCTATTCTGAAAAAATCTCAGCTACTGTAGAAAGGGTAGCACTCAACCAGCAGAGATCTCACAGACCATCAAGGCTTGTAGGAAAGGTCTTTATTGGTGAGGGAGGGATACTGCAGAGCAGCACCAAAGGGGAGAGAAAAGAGGAAAGAGAGACCAAAAGAAAAGCCCACCAGTTAGGGGAAATCTCAGAATGGTGATGGGATGGTAGAATGGCCAATAAGGAGTTACTGCTCTAGTGGGAAGAGCCGTTAGGGGCAGGCCATAAGTTTGAAATTTTTAGCAGGTAATTGGGACAGGGAGATGAGGTAAGTTTTGGGACTGGAAGGTAAGGAGATAAGCAGGCAACTCCCTGTTGTTCAGAGGACAACTCCCTGTGCTTGGAAAGGAGCTGTAACTTAATTTAAGAGTGAGACAGCTAGTCATGGTCTGTTGAAAGCAGGAACGGGCTTTCTGGGGGCAATTATTTATAATGTTTTTCTTCTTCTGAGACTTTAATTACATGTATATTAGATCTTCTTACCCTATTCTTTTTTAAATTAATTAAAAAAATTTTTTGGAGACAGAGTCTCACCTTCTCACCCTCAGTAGAGTGCTGTGCTGTTAGAGCTCACAGCAACCTCAAACTCTTGGGCTCAAGCAGTCATCTTCAGCCTTCCAAGTAGCTGGGACTACAGGTGCCTCCCACTACACCCAACTAGTTTTACTATTTTTAGTATAGAGGAGGTCTTAAACTCCTGAGCTTAAGCAATCCATCAACCTCAGTCTCCCAGAATGCTAGGATTTTAGGTGTGAGCCACCACTCCCGGTTAGATCTTATTCTGTTCTTAAATTAGTCTCTTAATCTTTCTATTTCTTTCTCTCTGCTGCTTCAGATCTATCATTTAGTTTACTAATTTTTTTGTGTCTATTCCAATGAATGTCTTTAATTTCAAGTATTATATTTTGTATTTCTAGAAATTCTATTTTGCTCTTTTTCCCCCTGTCTGCCAAGCCATATATTTTTTTGAGTTTCACTCTGTTGCCCTGAGTAGAGTGCTGTGGTGTCATCATAGCTCACAGCAACTTCAGTCTCTTGGGCTCATGATATCCTCTTGCCTCAGGTTCTCTAGTAGCTGGGACTATAGGCATCCACCAAGAAGCCTGATTATGTTTTCTATTTTGAGTAGAGGCAGAGTCTTGCTTTTGCTCAAGCCGATCTGGACCTGGTGAGCCCAAGCAATCCACCTGCCTCTAGTCTGCCTTCTGGAGTCTAAGGATTACAGGCATGAGCCATCATGCCCGGCCTGCCAAGTCATTTTTGTTAGCCTCGTTTCTGGCCCTTCTTTTATTTCTATAAATCTTAAAAGCATACCTAATTGTAATTTTATATTGTGCATCTATTAATTCCAAGATTTTAACTTTTGCAAAGGGTGGGGAAACCTGTGGCCTTAAGGCAACACTGTGGTCTTCTAGGTACTTAAATGTGGCCTTTACTTAATCCTAGTATCACAGAACAAACCCTTTTATTAAAAGGAGTGCAGCAGAGAAAGATGAAGCCTTTCTTACTTGCCTCCTTTGTTACTTGAAAAAGAACAATCTTGAAATCAGAAGGCTGCAAGTTCCGCACCTCTGCCTTCTGTTTCTGGAAGGTGCCTTGTGTTATTACCAACCCAGAAACAAGTTAAATTTATTTCTTGGCTTGAGGCTCCTGGTCCTTGAAGTAACTATAAATTTTAACCATATACTCAACTGAGGACAGGCTTGTAATTATGGATTTCCATGAAAGGTTCCTCATTCCAGCAAGGCCTATTTCAAACAAATTGTTTTTGCTTGTATTTGCTCTTTTTATGGATGGATAGAACCCACACCTGTGGGCTAAGGGGTGTGGCCTGTCAAGGGTGTTGGTTTTATGTGATGTCCTCAATTCTAGCTTTCACCACATCTAGTAAAAATCAAAGCTCAAGTCCCTGGACTCCCCAAGTTTAAGCTCAGGTCATGACTTTAGCTTTGCTTACAACTCTACTATTTGTTCAGTAAATCCATATGACAGATTTTTTTTGTTATTGTGCTAATTACTGTGTTATTTTTGTTTTTGCTACCTAGGGATTTCTTGGGAGTTCAGCACTGCATTTAAAAGAGTGTTTTTTATATCTTGCTTGCCATTTTTAGGTATTTATAATGGGAAGGTATTTCATATCTAAGCTAACATATTTCCAAAAGAAAAACCTTGAGAGATTTTTATGCACACTGAAGTGTGAACATCATTGGCCTGGAGATACTGCTGCTTCTATAGTGTGAAGTTGGATTTGGTTAGTTAGGGCCCCTACCCCTAGACCATGGATATGGTCCATGGCCTGGTAGGTACCAGGCTGTACAACAAGAGGTGAGCCACAACTCCATGACTGAGCAAGTGAAGATTTGTCCATGTTTACAACTGCTGCCTGCAGGGTTTATCATCACCTGAGCTCCACCTTCTGTGAGAACATCCCGCCACTCCACCTCTCCCCCAACTCTTGGAAAAATTGTCTTCTATGAAACCACCTGGCACCTGGTGCCAGAAAGGTTGGGTAGCATTGTAACTTGTCCTTTCCCAAATTCAGATGCCACTGTTAGGTTTTATTCGTATTAGTTACAATGACATTTGTTGTCTGCCAATCACCATTTAAAAGTGTCATTGATATGGACAAGTCCATTTTGAACCCCAAGATTCAGAATTGAACTTTGAAATATATCTTATTAATATGCTGGGACTTTCTGTACTCCTTTTATTCATGGGTTATTTTCTTTGTCTATGCCTCATCATTAACACTGATAAGTGCATTTTTTTTACAAATTAATTAATATGATGGTCTCAATCAGTTTATTTTCTTTTTTCAAATTAGGATCATGTAGCCCTAGAAATCTAGATCTTTAATTATCTGGTTTCAAGAAACAAAGAGCGATTCAAGTTAATTCAAGAAAAGCGAGGCTGTTGTAAAGATACATGTGATCTGGAACTGGAAAGTTGTCAGGAACTCAAGGCAGCTTAGAGATCTATTCTCTTCTCATGATCTCTTACTTTTCCCTGCGTGTCTGTTCTTTCTTTCTTCTTTATTGTCTCATCATTGTGCCTTTTCCATTTCTTCAAATGGAAAAATCCTGGGAGGCGCCTGTGGCTCAGTGAGTAGGGCGCTGGCCGCATATACTGAGGGTGGTGAGTTCTAAACCCAGCCCTGGCCAAACTGCAACAAAAAATAGCTGGGCGTTGTGGCAGGCGCCTGTAGTCCCAGCTACTTGAGAGGCTGAGGCAGAAGAATCGCCTAAGCCCAGGAGTTGGAGATTGCTGTGAGCTGTGACTCCGTTGTACTCTACTGAGGGCAACAAAGTGAGACTCTGTCTCTACAAAAAAAAAAAAAAAAGAAAAAAGAAAAAAGAAAAGTCCTGTGTGCTTGTGATACCAGCACAATTTTATAGTATTGTTTCACAGTGAGTTACATTGCATGATGGTACTATTTCTCAGTATTTCCAGTTTCAGAGTTTTATAGCTATGCTGTCTAATACACTTGTCACTAGCTACAGGTGGCTTTAAAAAATGAAACTTAAAATAATGTATAGGATTTATATGTTAATAATTATAAAACAGTTTTGAAAGATATCTAAGAAAATATAAACGGGCAGATTTTCCAGTAGTGTTCATGGATTGAAAGATTCTACACAGTAAAGATGTCACTTCTGTCCCAGTTGATCCTATACACTTAATGTACTTCCAATAAAAATCCCAACAGTAGTTTCTTTTAAATACAGAAATTTAAATACAAATTTTAAATTCATATGGAAAGGCAAAGGACTTGGGATAGCCAAAGCAACTGTGAAAAAGTTGGAGGAATCACAATTCTTGATTTTGAAAATTTGCTATAAACTTACAGTAATCAAAACTTTGTAGTATTGGTAAAGGATAAAACCAAGATCAATAGATGGATATAGAGATTAACATAAAGTCCAGAAATAGACCCATGCTAATGTAGCCAGTTGATTTTTGACAAAGGTGAAAGGCAGTTCACTTTTCAAAAATAGTGTTGGAATATTTGGACCTACATACATGTAAAAAAAGAATCTCAACCTAAACTACACCTTAAACAAAAATTGACCTCAAATTTATCATCAATCTAAATTTAAAACTATAAAACTTTTAGAAGAAAACATAGGAAAAAATCTTTGGAATCTACAGTTAAGCCATAAGGTTTTAGATGTGACACCAAAGGCACAGTCCATAAAAGAAGGCGTTGATAGATTGGAGTTCATCACAGTTAAACTTTTGGTCTGTGAATCAGTTTGCCATAACAAAATATCATAGTCGGAGGTGGTGGTGGTGCTGCTTTAACAATAGAAGTTTATCGAGAATCATCAGAGAAATGCAAACCAAAATCACCCTGAGATATCATCTAACCCCAGTGAGGATAGTCCACATTACAAAGTCCCAAAGTTGCAGATTCTGGCACAGATGTGGAGAAAGGGGAACACTTTTACATTGTTGGTGGGATTGCAGACTAATACAGCCTATTGGGAAAGAAGCATGGAAAATCTTCAAAGAGCTCAAAATAGACCTTCCATTTGATTCTGCAATCCCATTACAAGGCATCTACCCAGAAGAAAAAAAAATCATTTTATCATAAGGACATTTACACTGGATTTCTTTGACAGCTCAATTTATACTTACCAAGATGTGGAAACAACCCAGGTGCCCATCGTCCCATGAATAGATTAATAAACTGTGGTATATGTATACCATGGAATACTATTTAACTGTTAAGCAGATGGAGACTATATCTTTTATATTAACCTGGATAGAGTTGGAGAACATTCTCTTCCGTAAAGTATCACAAGAATGGAAAAGCAAGTATCCAGTGTACTTAATACTAGTATGAAGCCAGTAGATGATCTAAACACCCTCAACGAGAGAAAAACTCCATTTCATTCAATTTGGGGGGAGGGAAGAAGGGGGAGGAGGTTTGGGGGTGCTCCCAGTTAATGGGCACACCTCCTGGGGGTGGGACACAACTACTTCAGGGACCTTGTCTAAGAAATGCAAACACTGTAACCTAATCATTTGTACCCTCATGTTAATCTGAAATAAAAAAATAGAAATGTATTTTCTTATACTTCCGGAGGGTGGAAGTGAAGGTTAAAGTATCAGCAGGGTTGGTTTCTCTTGAGGCCTCTCTCCTTGACTTGTAGGTGCTGCTACCTTGGTGTGTCTTTACTTGGCTTTTTCTGTGTGTGTGTGTCTCAGGCGTTCTTTCCTCATTTTGTGAGAACATTAGTCCACCCATGTGACCTCCTCTATCCTTAATTACTTCTTCAAATGCCCTTTCTCCAGTACATTCTAAGGTACTGAGTTTAGGACTTTAACATGTAAATTTTAGAGGGGGACATGATTCAGTCACTGTATTATGCAAAAAACACAGAGAATGAAAGACAAGCTACAGACTGAGAGAAAATATTTGCACAGATAAAGTCCTTGTATCTAGAATATATAAAGAACTCTCAAAACTCATCAGTAAGAAAATAAACATCCCAATTAAAACATGGACAAAAGATTGGAAAATGCTTCATCAAAGGATGGCAGATAAGTATAGGATTAGCCACTACGGAAGTGTAAACTACAGCCACCGTGCGATACAATTACACACTAATTATAATGGTTGACATTAAAAGTTATAATACCCACTACTGGCAAAGATGTGGGCAACTGGAACCCCTCATATATTGGTCCAGGAAGGAACAGTGGTACTTACAGTCTCTATAGAAGGAGTTTGGCAGTTTCTTACAGAATTAGACATACACCTATCGTGTGATAGGACCTAGTCCCACTCCTGGGTGTGTATGTAACCTGTATACACCAATATTTATAGCAACTTTATTTATATTTGCCAAAAACTGAAAACAACTCTGATGTCCTTCAATTGGTAAATGGAGAAACTGTGGTAAATTTAATACAATGGAATGCTACACAGTAATACAAAGGAATAAACTAATGATACCTGAAACAACTGGGTGAAAGAAGAGCCTCGGGTGGTTATATAACAATTTAATTTATGTGACATTCTCAACAAGAAAACCTATAGTGGCAGAGAACAAATCATTGGTTTTCAGGGAGGACTTTACTCCCAGTGGAGTTTTTGCAGTGATTAAACTTTTCACCAGGTTCCTGATGGTGGTGATGGGCGGTGGTTACACAAATCTGTATGTTTGTTAAAACTTCTAGAACTATATCCAAAAAAGAATCTATTTTGTTGTCTAGTAGTTGCAAAAGGTTAAAAACTTCAAATTTTAAATATTTTACTGTATACACACATAAGATTAAACAAAATTCAGTTCTTCAGTTGCACTGGCCATATTTTGAGTTGTCAGTAGGTACCTGTGCTATGGGGCTAATGTACTGGACAGTGCAGATACAGAATATTTCCATCAGTGCGGAAAGTTCTATTGGAAAGTGCTGTCTGAAAGCCAGAACCAGCAACTTTTTCAATAAATAATACTTAAGGCTTTGTGAGCCGTGTAGTCTCCATCTCAGCTACTGAACCCTGCCACTGTATTGTGAAAGCAGCCATTGACCAGCGAGCATGGCTGTGAACCAACAGGACTTTATCTATGTAATACAAATAGGCATGACCTCTTGCTGACCTCTATTTTAGAGAATTTGATTGGCTTATTTTTGTGTGTCTGCTCAGGGTTTATTGGTAGAATGCTATAATTTGTAATCCAAATTTAATAAAATTTCAATTGTTGGAGACTGAAAAGGGGGTACTGTTAATAGTTCTACTGGAATGATAGATGTAAACCAAGAGTGTCCTGGGCAAACCAGGAATATATGTTACCCTATCAGTCTTCCTAGGAATTGGTTGCCCTTCTAATACCTAGTTCAATCAACCATGGAAAAGCAAATAAAACTGTTCCTTCAGCAGTGAGTGTGGGTTATCCATTTCCCTCTGAAAGGGAACGTTTGTATGGGAGGCAGTCTGAGGTTTGGCTGGCCCCGTGTACGCTCAGAATTGTGTTTTCTGTCCCCAAGCCTTTGCTCATGCTTTTCTGTACCTAGTTCCCAGCCTTTTCCTTTATGTTTGTTGTAATCCAGGCCAACTTTGAAACCTATGCATAAACAGTATCTTCCACGAAGTCATCGGGATATATACCCTTTTCAGATTTGTAAGCTGGTAGTTCTATCTATTTGAGTGGCTTGGTGCTTTAGACTGGGTCCCCAGACTGATACTGATTGTTTATCAGCAGCACTTCAGTAGATTTAAATACAGATTTCTGACTTCAATTTGTAATCTACTGATTTAGAATTCAAAATTCAAAATTAGTGCCAGTGTCTTGCTGTTGTTTTGTATTTAAACTCTTTATATGATTTTTTTTTTTTTTTTTTTTTGAGACAGAGTCTCACTTGTCGCCCTTGGTAGAGTTCCATGGCATCATTAAATTCCTTATGTGATTTTTATGTAAGCACAGGGAGAGGTCAGAGGAGCAAGCTGCAGCCCAGTGCTATTCATGGGGTGCAGGGGGGGGACTCTGCTGGGTCATCCTCACGTGGGTGACTACACATCTAACATTTCCAGAGCGTGTTTCCAAGGACAGAGCTCCTAATATTCCATCAGGCTGTGTCCTACTGACTCAGGCCTGCCCTGCAAAGGCAGAGACTTAAGGAACAATGATTGTTTTTGTTGTTGAGATCTGGTGGGGTTGAGACAGGCAGGGACTCACCTTACCCACACCCCTTCACTATTATAATTTAGACTGAAATTAATTCATATAAAAATTGACTTTAGAATTAGAAGGAACTTTAGAGATAGTCTGTTTTCACCTTCTTGTTTTTAAATTGTGGACAGAGGGGTCAGGTAGAGGGAAATTACTTGCTGAGATCCCATTACTTGTTATGGGCACAGCCAGTCCTAAACTTTGCATTTCTTAACTCTCATTTCAGAACCTCTCTTCGTATTCATGTTTGATATCCCTTTCTTTTGTACATAGTAAATGGTCACATTTTTTACTAGTAAAGACTGTCTCTAACTCACTTTTGGTACCTAGCACATTTTTTGGTATTTAATGATTGCTTCTTGATTATGTTGTTTACCTACACTTAAGGAATTACTTTTCTGATAATTGGAGATAACTACTCAGCATGTGACATGAAACCATCTCAGGAAATTTCTTTCCAAAACTGATTCTAATCTGAATGTCTTTTGAAAGGCTTGCTGAACTAGACTACATTCTGAGACAGTTTTGAAGTTTTGTATTTTCTAAGAGCCCCTGTAAACAGATCAGTTCTAGACCTGTAGGGTTTTACTCACTAGGGCCACTTCTGTTTCAGAAATGTTACTCAGAATCTCTGCGAGGCTCTGTGGGATCCCTAAACCAGAATAAGGTGTGGGACTAGGATTAGGAAAAAGTTTATGGAAAGTGATGATAGCCTAAGATGAGCTTCAAAGGATGTCCTTTAGTCAGAAGATGGAGTTTGGGGCATAGATGTAGGTAGCATTGGGGAATGGCAAGTTGTTTGTTTGCTTAGAACATTAAAGCAAGTTAGAGAGTGACTAGGATTAATGAGGGTGGGGGCAGATAAAGGGTTTATAGGTAAATTGCTGTATTTCACAATTTGATATCCATGTGCAAAAGAATGAAATTGGATTCCCTACCAACATCATGTAAAAATCTACTCAAAGCGGATTATAGACCTAAACATAGGAGCTAAAACTATAAAACTCTTAGGAAAAAAGTCATAGGAAAAAAATCTTTGGGAGCCTATTTAGGGAATGATTTCTTAGCTATAACACTGAAAGCACAAGCAACAAAAAGTTGGTAAGTTGGATTTCATCAAAATTACAACTTCTGTGATTCAAAGGATACATAAGAAAATGAAAAGACAACACACTGAAAGGGAGAAAATATTTGCAAGTCATGTAACTGATAAGGAATTTATATCCAGAGTATGTATAAAGAACTCAATAACAAAGCTGGACCCAGTGGCTCACACCTGTAATCCTAGTATTCCGCTATGCTGAGGTGGGTAGATTGCTTAAGTTTGGGGGTTGGAGACCAGCCTGAGCAAGAGCAAGACCCTAATTCTACTAAGAATAGAAAAACTAACCAGGTGTTGTGGCAGGCACCTGTAGTCCAAGCTACTTAGGAGGCTGAGGCAGGAGGATTACTTGAGCCCAAGAATTTGAGGTTGCAATGAGCTGTGATGCCATGGCACTCTACCCCTGGTAACAGAAAGAAAGTAGCAGATACGGGCAAGAATATGGAGAAATTAGAGTCTTAATACATGCTGGTGATAATTTAAAATGGTATAGCTACTTCAAAAAATAGTTTGACAGTTTTGCAAAAAGTTCAACATATGTGACCCAGCAATGCCACATTCTTCCTTATGTGTCCAAGAAAATTGAAAACATAAGTCCACATAAAAATTTGTATGTTTAATTTTTAGTAGCATTATTCACAATAGTCGAAAAGCAGAAATAACTCAGATATCCTGTGTATTTCCATACAGTGGAATGCTATGTGGCAACAACTTGGCTGAATGTGTGACATAGATGAGTCTAAAACATTATGGTGAAGGAAACCAGTCACAAAGGGCCACTTGTTGTTTGATCCCATTTAGACGAACTGTCCACAAGAGTCAAATCTATAGAAATTGAAAGTAAATTAGTAGTTGTCAGGGACCCACAGAGTAGGAATAGGGAGTGACTGCAAATGGGTCTAGGGTTGTTGTTTTTTTTTTTGGAGTGATGAAAATGTTCTAAAATTAGATGGTACTGATAGTCATATAATTCTGAATGTACTAAACAGCCCCAAATTGCACACCCGTAAAAGGGTAAATAAACTCTTTGTTCTGTCAATTACTGTCCTAATAAAAGGTGTTATACAAAGTGCTGTATTTAGTGAAAAAATTAAATATTCTTACAAGGAATTTGGATTTCATCTTTAAAATAATAGCATGTCCTCCGGAAGAGTTTTAAACTTCAGAACGATGGGATGGGAACATAACTTTGGGAGCAGGTCAAGAATGGTAGTCAGCTCAGTGAGGTGACAGAAGATTAACTCTAGAAGATGCTTAGATGTTTAGAGCACTTATCCTCAGTTTTCTGCTCTTAACAAGTATCACATTTTCAGATTACCAATTCTGAATTTAAAAAATTTAACTTTGTACATGGTAATATTTTGTAATCTCTATCTTGCTCTCATTTTAAAAAAATACACTGCACAAGCTGATTGATATAGAATAGCAGGCTGGGTGTGGTGGCTCACACCTATAACCCCAGCAGTCTGGAAGGCTGAGGCAGGTGGATTACTTGAGCTCAGGAGTTTGAGACCAGTCTGAGCAAAAGCGAGACCCTCTCTCTACTAAAAATAGAAAAACTGAGGTAAGACGATCACTTGAGCCCAAGTTGGAGGTTGCTGTGAACCATGATGCCACAGCACTATACCCACGGTGACAACTTGAGATTGTCTCAAAAAAAAAA
>NW_003852490.1:1866968-1871821 GCF_000181295.1 Otolemur garnettii
ATATATTTATAATTTAGAGACAGCAAAATATGATTTATTTTAGCAAGAAGACCAAGATTCTTGATGGATCAGAATGCTGTAATAAACATGGATTTTGATGAGGAAAAGCCCAGAAATTCAAGTTTCCAGAGAGCTTTTTTGTTATTTCCTCCTCCTTTTTGTGAAATAGCTTAATATTGCCAAGTAAACTACATACTAGAAAATATTTCAGACAGCATAATAGGCACAAAAAGCAGTAATAATTTTAGCTGTCTGGTTTTTTATTGACCCTAAAGAACTATAATTTAAAAACTATTATTCTTTAGGGAAGTCTAGACTGATTTGCCTTTAAAATATTGTATTCAAATTAAGGCCTTGTAGTAAATATTGACTTTGGTAAAGTACTCATCAGTAGTTACTGTTATGGTTTTTCTATTAAATGTGTGTTGATGTTAGCTACTAATAATTCTATTTTTAGAAGAGTACATTGTGTACAGCAACCATTTTGGACACTTTGTGTAACTTGTATTCTCAGTTGAGAGTGTGCCCTCCTGTGGTCATTGGGGACAAAATTTCAGCTATAAATAATCATCTAGCTTTCCATGAGTTCACATTTGTCTGCTGTATAGTATCACCCATACTCTGATTTTTTTCTTTTAATAAACAAAAAGCAAAACTGTGGCGTGATTTTAAAACGTTGAGAACTGGAGAGAGTAGCATTGTACCTTATTTGAAGAAGATGCTAAAAAGGATAAGGCCTGAAGGACAGAATATAAAGGAGAAGCCTAACAGAGAAAAGATAGCAAAGTGTGAGAAGAGGCAAGTGGTGCGAAGTATTAACTTGGAAGTTTTGTGACTAAAGTTGATGTGGTATACCTGAATACCTGCCACCCTTTACAGAAGGCTTCCAGAATGATATTCTGGTTTTATTTCCATTTCATCATTTATCTATCTTTTCATCCTAGAGAAAGGAATAAGTATTTATTCCAACACCCTTTGTTTTAAAACATCTCTTTCATACAATGAAAATTAAGTTTAGTTTAAAATAGGTGTCCAGACCTGTTTGGCAATACCTCATATAAGTGGGCATCAGAAGTGCTTATCGGTTATGGGGATTTTCTGTGAAGGACCAAGTTTTAAGTGAATTTTCTCTGTGAATTTCACTTTAATTTTTCTCTTAATTTGCATGAGGAGATTTTTTAAAAACTTCTGTTCTTCCTTGAATCACAGTGTTAAATTTTATCTTTTCAACAATGGCTGTGTCTCATATCTACCATTTTAGATCCTCGGCTGATGTTTTTAATGCCCTGGTATTCTTAGAATGAGTCCACTATTAATGATATTAATCAGCTTTTGTCAAGTGGTTCACTGACCTTCACCTATCCATTAATAAGCGAGTATTGCAACAAGGAATCATCCTGGTCACATGAAGGGATGTTTCTGTGGTTAGGAAATTGCATATATTACTCTTCATTCGTTGTTACAGAAATAGTTTTTTAAGTTTAAACTATTTATTACAGTTAATGGTTTAAACTATTTTAAAAGTTCTGGTCCAATTTTAAAGCATTTTATTTATTTATTTATTTATTTTTTAGAAACAGAGTCTTGTTTTGTTGCCCTCAGTAGAGTGCTGTAGCATCACAGCTCACAACAAAGTCCAGCTCTTAGGCTTAGGCAATTCTCTTGAGTCAGCCTCCCAAGTAGCTGGGACTACAGGCGCCCGTGACAACACCTGGCTATTTTTTTTGTTGCAGTTTGGCTGGGGCTGGGTTCAAACCCACCCCTCGGCATATGGGGCTGGCACCCTACTCACTGAGTGAGCCACAGGTGCCGCCCCAATTTTAAAGCATTTTAAATTGACAAAGAGTTATTGCCATTTTTATATAAATCAAACAGGCAGTTGCTGCTTATTTATACATGATTACACAGCAATAAATGCCAGGAATCTTATATTGCATTTTTATTTGAAATAATTTTTAATTTTAATACATAGCTTGCGAAAATATATTTATTTTGTATTGAACTGCATTTATATGACTATACCATCAAGTGTGTTTAAAAAGATGTATGGGGGCTATTTTCATAATTATATAAGTAATTGCATTAGTCATTCATGTTCTAAAAACTTTACAGGGAAAAATGTAAGACTTAATCTGTTTACCTAGCCTTTAAGTGAATTTCAACACAGTGTAATGCTTCAAGGCTTAGCTTCTGGAGTCAGGCTGCCTGGATTTGAATCCCAACACTGTCACTTACTAGCTGTGTGATCTTGATGAGTTCTTTTAACTTGTCTGTGCTTCAGTTTCCTCATGGGAGTAATATCAGTATCTGTACTCCTATAAGATTATCATGAGAATTGAGTGAATTTATGTAAAAACATTCAAAATATTGCCAGGCACACACATACTGACATTTGTATGTGGATTAGCTGGGTTGTTTTTAATTGTCAGAATTAAATTTGCACATGAATTAATGTTGAAATTTATTGTAAAGAACATACTATTGTTTTGTAAATATAAATCAATTTTGTGTTTCTTTAAAAATGTTTTTGTAAAATTGAAAATAAAGCTAAAATGCAGTTTTAACCAGCTTTTTGGTGAAAACTTTCTTTACAGTAATCTTTTTTCCTTCTTTTTTAGGCACGGAATGTTAACACTGGTGAATTAGCAGCAATTAAAGTAATAAAATTGGAACCAGGTAAATCATTGGAAATTTGATGTTCCTTATTGCTAGAATGCCATTGGATATCTTAAGGCCTATTTAATGATACTTAGCCAACATTCTCTTGGTTTTTCCCAGTGTCTAGGGTCAGTAGAACTGCGTGTAGACTCCTTCCTCTAATTCCTGCATATACCTTGCTTAGTTCTTCCCTGAAAAATAATTGATTATTGGGGGAGGTAGGGGAACTCTGAAAGAGATGTTTGTTTTTTCTGAACTCAGTTGAGCTAACTTGGGACCAGCTGAGAGTGGTGTATTTCCGTGTTCGCACGGTCCTATGGTGAGGGATGCAGGGGAAAGAACAGAACTCTGATTGGGGATGTTGTAGCCTAGTTCTTGGTCTCCCATTCCCTTGCTCTGTGAACTTAGGTAAGTGTAATAGCTTCCTGCCTCTGAGTCTCAGTTTTCTCAGCAGATCTGACTCTCACATCCTGTCGTTAGTATCTGAACAGTCACCTTCCAAGTTGAGCAGCTCATTATAAAACCCCTTCACAGTACTCTGTCTGTATTTGTTGTTTGCTTCAACTGTATTCTAGAATCCCCCACCTCTCTCAAAACCACGTCTTTCTGAGGTAACTCAGAAACTCTTGTTTCTTCTCTTTTAGAAACCCATTCTCACTCTTTCTCCTTCCTTTCCCACCATATGCAAGGATGAACCATAATTTGCCATGTATAACATGCACTTTTTTGCCCATATTTTTGAAAATGTGAAAATTGAAAAATACGGATGCACATTATACATGGGTAGTACTGATTTTGTATCTACATAAATGGTTTAATTTTATTTATGCTTCTGTGTTAAAAGTATAACTCTAGAAAGCAATCGTGTTATCTGTATGCAAAATAATACCTAGAATCTGGTAATCATTCCCCTTAGTTGCTCCCCTGCTCCCCAGCTGCCCCCTCACCAGGTAGGCAGTGCAGCTACAGTAGCCTCTAGCCGGCCCAGCTGATTGAGCTGGACACCTCCACCTCCACTAACTTGGAAGCAGGCACACCACTGTTAGCAGTGCAACAGTTAGTGTGGAATCTTCTGGGAAAGGAGGGCAGCAATGGTCATGCTATGGTGCCTCCTTCTCTCTTAAGAGGCACAAGGCACAGAGCAAGTTGCTGTGGAGAAGCTGGGAGCGAGCCCCAGACAGCAGGTTGGAGTGATCCCGATGAGCTGAGCCCCTGACCTCCCCCGACTGCCCTCTTCCAGCCCACTCTCATCCTAACATCCTCTCATTTCCTATTCCCATCCATGGATGTTAGTGGAAATGTGAACATGGCTATTCTGAAAACTCTGGCAGGCTTACAGGGCACTCAGTAACATGAATGAATGACACCAGCCTTTCCTGAACTTGTAAATCCTACAAATCACTCAAGGAACTAGTTAAAATGAGACTCTTAAACCAAACCCAACACACTGTCTAGGAGAGAGACCTTGGTATCCTTTCTGTTAACAAGCATGCTAGGTGATTTTTCTACAAGCAACTTTGGGAAATAATTACCAACTCAACACCTGGGAGATTCAGATAAGTTACTGGCTCAAAATTACTACCTGGGTCTATGGGCCCAGGTAGTCCTGAGCTTTCATGCTTTGCTGCCAGGTACCCAGGCAGACAGAAACTTCATGGGGACTGAGGCCCAAAGTCCCAAAAGCAAAATACAGCTGGGTCGCAGAACCCAGGTCTGTCAGACCCCAGCTCAGGGATCTTTCTCCTCAGTGTGGGATCATGGGTCCTCAGAATAGGGCTCCCACATTACAGGCATGAGCCACTGCAATCTGAGAGATGAGGCAGCTGCAAAAGGGCAGGGATCCACCATAGGAGCCCTGGCCAGCCAGGGCCAGCCCTGACTCCTCATTCCAGCTTTCTGGGTAGTGAGCCTGCGAGGCTTCTCAGCAGAGTGGCTATAGCATCATTCCCACCAACACACGTGGGGTGGGTAGGAAAGAGAGGATGTGGGTATGAAGGTGGGTTAGAAGGGGACAGTTAGGGAGTTTGGGTGCTTAGCTCATCTGGACAACTCTCACCTGCTGCCTGGGCTCTCTCTCATCTTCTCTGCAGCAGCCAGCTCTGCACCTCATGTCTGTCATGACAGAAGGAGGCACCTGCATGTGGCCAGCTACTTCTTGTCCCCTTTAAAAAATGGAAATGAGGCTCGGCGCCTAT
>NW_003852490.1:1872051-1951967 GCF_000181295.1 Otolemur garnettii
AAAAAAAAAAAAAAAAAAAAAAGGAAATGAAAGGTTTTTCCCTGAAACACCTTGAAAACATGGATGCACCTTGTACATGGGAGTATATTATATACAGCAAAATACAGACATTACGCCTGGGTCCAGACTGAGTTCTGCAGCAATAATAGTGCCTTTCTGATGACTTCTTCCATCATAAATTGATAATCAGAGTTTATTGGTAAAATAGGTTTGAACAAAAATTCCTTTAGAAATTTTTCGGAGTGGGTAAACCTTTTTTGTAAAAAAAAATAATAATAATAAAGATCAGACAGCAGATACTTTAGGTTGGTGGGCCATGTGGGGTCTCAGTATATAGTTTTTTTTTTAAGAGTTTGGCCACCTCTGATTTAGATCATCAGTAACTTTTTAGAAGTGCTTATAAGAGGAAATGTTCAGGATATGCTGATTTGATTGCCTGTGATCAAATCACATCAAAAGATAATGAATAAAACCTTTCCAGTTAAACATATTTATATAGACTAATTACCTTCTAATATCACAAGACAAGGTTTTTTCTTTTCTGTGAGTCTTCTACTTTTTAATTTATGAGAAATTTAAGAAGGATATTTGAAATTGTTTAAATCTGAGCTACTTAAAGATTTGGCATTCAGCCAACTCATTCAGTATATCTTTAAATGTCCTTAAAAACTTTGAAACTTGTAAAATCTTACTGTTCATCAAGTCAACTCTTTTTTTTTTTTTTTTTTTTGGAGACACAGTCTCACTCTGTTGCCCTGGCTAGAGTACAGTGGTGAGTGGTGCCATCTTACCTCACTGCAGCCTGAAACTCCTGGGCTAGGTGATCTTCCTGCCTTAGCCTCCTAAGTACTTGGAACTATAGACACATGCCACTAATTAGCATGTACCCAGCTAATTTTTCTATTTTTAGTAGAGATGGGGGTCTCACTATTGCTTGGGCTTGGTCTCCAACTCTTGAGCACAAATGATCCTTGGCCTCCCACATTACAGGCATGAGCCACTGCATTGGTCAACTGTTTTCAGATTCATGAAGTTTGAATCATTTACACTGTCAATCTTGAACACTTTGGGTATATACAATCGATGTATTAAAAGTAAAATTTACAACTAAATAAAAGGAAGAAAATAAAAATTCATATTTTATGGCCCAGATAACAGGGTTATTGCCACATATTAAATATATACTTACATTTAGTTAACATTTGATTTTCTGCTTAATATTTTCATAGAAGCCTCCTAAATTTTTATATTTCTTTGTTTTTCTTTGCTTATACTTGCGAGAAATGTTTACTTGTTGGTGAGGTTGGGCTAGTGTTTAAGAGCACCAACTCCAAAGGCTGTCTTATATTGATTCTAGTCTTAATTTAACCACTTCACTGAAGGTTTTGGGACCTCTGCTTTCTTAATTCTAAAATAAGGATGATAATAGGAGGTTTCTCTTAAGGTTATTATAGGGATTAAATGAGCTAATATGTCTAAAGTACTTAAAATAGTACCTATCATAGCATATTCTGTAGTACTTGCTGGGGTAAGTGGCTGTTGTCACTACTACCACCGCTGCAGTTGTGGAGATACAATCAACCCTGTTTCGTCTATATCAGCTACCCATTTTTCTAACACTAGTTATTTTGAATCAGATCTCCCAAATTATATCATTTTAGCCCTTACTATTTCTGTATGTATCCCTAAAGGATAAGAACTCAAAATATAACCACAAACAGGAACATTCATATACTACTGGTAGCAATATAAAATGATACAGTCACTTTAGAAATATTTATCTTTACAATGTTGACAAAAAATTTGCCATAATAATCTAGCAATTCTACTCTTGTGTATCTACCCACATACAAATATTCATATCAGCATTATAGATAATATCCCCAAATTGGAAATAGCCTATCTGCCCATCAACTGGTGAATTAATAGACAAACTGTTATGTCTATACAATACAAAGAAATTGCTGATTCATGTTGTAACATACATGAACTTTAAAAATGCACTAAATGAAAGGAGCTAGGCACAAGAGTATATATTACGTGATTCTGTTTGAAGTGTTCAGAAAAAGTAATTCTATAGAGTCAGAAAGTTAACCTGGTGAGTTTGGGGCTGAACGGCGGACTGACAGTTAATGGACATATTCTAAAACTGGTTTCTAATGCTGGTTAGACTTACATTTTTCTAAGGGAAAATTTTGATGATCAGTCTACTTTTTTTGGAAACAAAAATCTGAAATAGTCAAGTGTGACGTGCTGGATTTTTAGAATTTCTATCTCAAGTTTGTTAACTTTTTCCATTTTTTAAAACTAATAATCAATTTGAACCTGAACCTAAGTAGACATTTTGGAAAAATTATTTAAATGCGAAGTTCAGGGTATCTCACTGTAACTTCTAATTTTACTCATAAGGCGTTAATGTATATTTGGTTTTCTCAGTTGTCCTATGATTAACCATCAGTTTATACCTTTTTTGAACTTAAGTTGCAGAAAAACAATGGTTTATCATTATAATAAAAGTAGAAAAATATAATTTAAAAGATGAAGGTGCTGGTGTCTAGTGAGGCCTTCTTGCTGCATCTTCCAGAGAGAAGGAACACTGCCCCTCACATGTGGATGGTGGATGGGCAGAGAGACAAGAGGGAGCCTGAGCTTGCCCTTTGATAACGGGATTTGCCCTCATGCCCTGACCACTGAAAGGTCTCTCCTCTTAATACCATTAGTATGTGTTTTGGTGAGGACACACATTCAAACCATAGCAGGGTGTTCGTAAAGGAGTAGTTACAGTGTGGGTCCATGGAATCTGAGTTGAGTAAAAAGGAAAGATAGGAAGGTGATATAGAGAGCAAAAAATGATGAGGTCAGAGTTAATCCTGTGAGATAGGAAAATTGTGGGAACGGGAGAATTAGTCTCCAGCTGGGAAGATTAGAGGTGATCATCTGAGGAGTGTATTTGAAATAGAGATGTTAAAGGTGGTGCATTTATGGAGGGTGACAAGATTTAAGGTATGCCCATGTGAGTGGGTTATAGCCAAAGTAGAGATTGTTGTAGCTGATATCCATGAGGCCTGAGTGTTTTGATGTATCATTTATGAGAATGTTGATATCACTGAGAATGATGAGCAAAGTAATAGAGAAGCAGAGAGTGAGCCAGGTGCTGTAGTGTTAATATAAGAGGAGAAATAGCTAAGAATCCAGACATGCAGCAACAAGGAGGGCTGAGAGGTGATACACTGTGTGGCAAGCACTTCAAGACAGGCTGCAGTTTTAGAGGGGAGAGGAAGGAGAAGTATTTGAAATAACAATGAGAATGAAGAAGGATATCTATCCACATCACTGGTGTTGGTGCTGTTGGCATTTCAGCCCCCTGGATAACCAATGCATGCTCAGTGCTTTTCATGAAGAAGGAAACTTGAGATTTATAGTTTTAATGACAGGTGCATAAAATATACATTATCTGATTACATCTTTTTTGATTGCCCAGTAAGACTTTAAAGTCATTTTTTTTACATGCCCCCAGTCTTTCACTTTGCAGAACTTCGGGTTATGTTTTGTTTTTCTGTTGCATTGGAGAATGTCAAAGTCTAATGATGTTGAAACTGAAAGTGTCTGTGTTTGGGGATAATGTGGTCAGGGCTGGTAGTGGGTAGTAAAGGATGAAAGCTAGAAAGATACTTAAGGCCAGAGTGGGTACCACGACACTTTCTATTCCATGGCAAAACATCTGGGGCTGTGAGTCATAAAGGTTATTGAGGAGAAGACTTAATATTTAGCTTATGTTTTGAAAGATTGCTGGCGGTTAAGTGGCAGATACATGCATATTGAATGGAAGTTAATACTAGAAACAGAGAGACCAGTTAAAAGGTACGTTAAGAATGAATGGTATTAGGGTTCGGGTTAACTGCTGTAACAAAGAACTCCAAAATTAAAGCAAACTGATTAATATAGAAGTTTATTTCTCTCTTAGGTGGCAGTTCCAAAGTAAGCCGAGTTGGCAGTTCAGTTGTATTCCCTGAGGTCCTTTAGGGATGCATGCTTCTCCTTACAGTTCTATCACCCAGAAGACCACTCCTTCATCTGCATATGTGAGGCTAAGGCACTGGTGTGTCCATCTTTAGCTTGCAGGTATAGAGACAGGTATTTTAAGGCAGCAACTTTCTCTTTTTAAGGAAGTGAGACTGGAGGTTGCACACCTGTTCTGCCCATATTCCATTGCCAAGAACTAACTTGCATGGCTACACAAGAGAGGCTGGGAAGTGTAGTCTCTAGGTAGGCAGTTATGTGATCAAGAAGAAAGGAGAAATGGCTATTATGGATATCAGTAGTCTAATTGCCAACAGGCATTTTGAAAGTTGTTACGCAGATCTGATCCAAGGTAGTTAGAATTGAGAGCTATTTAGAAGGTAGAACGAAGAGAAAGACTGTATTTCCATTTGAGACAAGTCGATTATGAGTTGTCTAGAGATTGTGTAGATATGTAAAAATGTCCATTTGATGCACAGATCTGTAGCTCAGGAGAGACAGGTGTTGTCTATATAGGCATGGATATGGAAATCATTGCTGTTCCATTGTTGTAATCAGAGAGGGTCACTAGTATAATGCATCTGAAATGTCAGGTAGAATGAGAATTTGTAAGAGAGTTTGATTTGGGACTTGGAATGGTATGGACTTTTGCAAGAGTAATTTTATTAGCAAGGACATGGAATGAAAAATAGATTGCAATGGGTTAATGAATGAATGGAAGGAAAAGAAAACAAAGCTCAAACTATCCTTTCAAAAATTGCCTATGAAAAATTATAAGGGACACAAGGTTAATGGAAAGTTTTGCATTGAAATAAGTTTGAGCATGAGAGGAAGAAGGAGGCTAAAAGAAAGAAGTCAGTGGTGAGAGAAAGAATTAGGCATCAAAGAGAATATAAACGATGGACCAGGGGTCGCAAGGGCTTGAAAGGAGATAGGATTAGGAGATACCTCTTTGAAGAAGAGGACAGTACCTCTTTGGTAATCATATCTTTGAAAGGGACGGGGTAGGCACAAATAAAGATCAGCTTTAACATAGAGGAAAGAGGAGTAAAAGAAGATCTTAACCTAGGGCCACATTTTCTCAGATGGAAGAGGCTAGGCCCTTAGCTGAGAATGAGGCAGGGGTGGATAGGTAGGTAGGATTTCTGAAATAATGAAAATGCCATACTATTGTTATTAAGAGCCGTTGTAGAGAATAGAAAAGGAAACCAGCTAGTTAACCAGTGGTAGGATTATTGTACAGTGCTATCTGTCTAATTGCAGTTAGGAATCAGCCATTTTTGCTTATGCCCGTTAACATAGCTATGTTTCTCTCCAGCAGTCATTAGAACATTGCCTTGAAATGACATATCAATTTTTATTACCTATTGAAAGATCTTCTCTATAGAAATTAGAGTTATAGGAAAATAAATCCTTAAGGGAATTAGACAAGGCTGTACTGGAAGGTAGGTAAACCTGTGTCTAATTGAAGAACTGCTTATTAGTGAATTTCCTGTCATGTTAGTTTCAGTTTTGGCCTTAAATATT
Source organism: Otolemur garnettii (assembly GCF_000181295.1). Classification (NCBI taxonomy): domain Eukaryota; kingdom Metazoa; phylum Chordata; class Mammalia; order Primates; family Galagidae; genus Otolemur; species Otolemur garnettii. The sequence continues at coordinate 1,877,599 of NW_003852490.1, forward strand.
TGAGGGGTTTGTTGTTAAGTGAAAGTATTAATTACAGTGTGGGCTAATATTTTATTGTGAAGATCTCTGGAACTAAAGTGTCCTTTACAGGTATAACATATCAAGAAAATGTAAGCTTTGTTAGAAGCAATAATATTAAAAGAAAACTGTACTTTTCTATCATAATGAAATGTTGAAGGGAGACATAATTCAACAATAATAGTTGGAAAGCTTAATACCTCACTTTTGATATTGATAGGTAAAACATCAAGGAAAAAGAACTAACTATAAGCTAACTAGATATAACACATCTATAGAACATAGTACCAGATAGGCATTCTTCTCAAGAACTAGATTTTGTGGTTTTTAGTGTACAAGTCTTTTTTTTTTTAGTGTACAAGTCTTAACATTGTTTGGATAAATTTATACCTAAGTATTTGTTGTTTTGATACTGTTAAAATTAGAATTATTTTTGGAATGTTTAATGCTCATATATATAGAAACACACATTTTTTGTATATTAATCTTATACCAAATTTTGTTGAACTTGTTTATTAGTTCTAATAACTTTTTAATGGATTCCTTAGGATTTTCTACATACAGGATCCTATCATCTGCAAATAGAGTTTTAATTCTTACCTTCCAATCTGGATGCCTTTTTTCATAAAAGAAATGCAAGGTTTGCGCACTAAAAACTATAAAATATATGGCGGCACTCATAGCTCAGTGGGTTGGGCACTGGCCACAAGGCTGGAGGGTTCAAACGCAGTCCGGGCCAGCTAAACAACAATGACAAAGGCAACAAAAAAATAGCTGGGCATTGTGGCGGGTGCCTGTAGTCCCAGCTACTGGGAGGCTGAGATAAGAGAATCTCTTAAGCTCAAGAGATTCACCAAGGGGTGACATAATAAGACTCTGTCTCAAAAACAAAAAACAAAACATTATAAAATATCATTGAAAAATTAAAAAAGGATTTAAATAAGTGGAAAGACATCTTATATTCATTTAATATTGTTAAGATGGCAATACTCCTAAAATTGATCTATGGATTCAGTCTAATTTCTACCATAATCCCAGCTTATTCTTTGCAGAAATTAAGAAGCTGATCCTGAAATTCATGTGGAAATGCAGAAGATCCAGAATAGCCAAAATAATCTTGAAAAAGAGGAACAATGTGTAAGGGCTTATTTCAAAAGTTAACTGCAGAGCTTCGGAAATCAAAAGACATTATGGTACTAGCACAAAGATAGACATGTAGATGGATGGATAAAATCAAGAGCCGAGAACTTAACCCTTACCTTTGTGGTCAGTTTATTTTTGAGAAGGGTGCCCTTACCTACACCATACACAGAATTTTATTCAAAATGGATTATGCTTCTATGTGTAGAAGTTAAAACTATGAAATTCTTGTAAGAAAACAGGAATAAATACCACCTTGAATCAGGCAGTGCTTTCTAAATATGACATCAAAAATGTAAGTGAAAAACTAGATCAATTGAATTACAACAAAATTGAGAATTTTTGACCTGGAAAATAACATCAACAAAATGAAAAAACAATGTACACAATGGGAGAACTAGAAAATGAAAACTTTTGGCAGTAGAGCCGTCACTTAACAAGCTAAGTGGTTTTCAGGCACATTAAGTGAGTAAATGAACTTTATGAGGGCGAGATAAATATTTCTTCAAAACCAGTGTGTATGTCCAAATTGGACATCTTTGGAGAAACTGATGCATAATAAACCAAAAGGTAAGCCAACAAATAAACTCCTTTCCGAAGAGTATGTTCTTCATACTCTAACATAAAATAGAACAGGCATCTTGGGTCACAGGAATCTCAAGCAGGTAACAAAGAAAGTAAGAATCTGGCTGTTTATCAGGTTGGAATAATAGATACAGATAAAGCCTCAAACTTAATAGGAAACTATTTCTCCCCAAAATGTGAAGCTGTAAAGTGTTGTAACGAATTTTTTGAGTGACTGTGGGTCTGTGGGTTACTTATTCACGGAGAAACGTTCTTAAAAATCATAGACTATCAGAAACTTGGCTGTGTAATTATATAGGTTGGGTATACCTTATCTGAAATGCTTGGACCAGAAGTGTTTTGGATTTTGAGTACTTACTGTTTGAGCATCCCTAATCTAAAAATCCAAAATCCACAATGCACCAATGAGCATTTCCTTTGAGTGTCATGTTAGTGCTCAAAAAGTTTTGGATTTTGGAGCATTTTGAGTTTCAGATTTTTAGATTAGAGATATTCAACCTGTATCAGCAAAAATAAAACATTTCAACTGGGCATGCCTATAACCCTAGCACTCTAACCAAGGTGGGAGGATTACTTGAGGTCAGGAGTTTGAGAGCAGCCTGAGCAATAGTGAGACCTCTGTCTCTACTAAAAATAGAAAAAATTAGTCTGGTGCAATGTGTGCACCTACTCGGGAGGCTGAGGCAGGAGGATTACTTAAGCCTGGGAGTTTGAGGTTGTAATGAACTATGATGATGCCAATGCACTCTCTCCTAGGGGACAGAGCCAGACTTGGTTTCAAAAAAGTAAAATTAAATAAAGCATTCTAGTTTTTCCTGGAGAATCAAAGTCACTTTGACATAAAGAAGCAGACTTGATACACAGCTGTAATGCAGAGCTTTATAGTTTATAAGGAAAGACCTTGCATTCACTTTACGGTCCATCCTGAAGGAGGTCCCTTTACACACAACCTTGCTTTCTTTGCTCTAAGGCTGTCAAAACACCACTTCTTTTAAATTTCACCGCAATTCCACTCTTCCTCAAAATCTTATTTTATCTTTTTTGGTGAGATGATCCAACAGGATTCCCTTGATAACATTGTTTTCCTCATTGCAGTGGGTCAGGAAACCTGATTTTGTCAGATTACAAGTTCTGTAATCTTAAGAATACTGCCAATGTTTGAGACCCATTTTAAAGAAAATTAAAAGTGGATCAAGAAGAGGAGAGCTTATGGCAGAGCTTACCAGTGGAACAGGGCAGACGTACAGTGTGTACTTTGGAGCTTTGCTCTCAAATTCTGATAAGGATGCAAATTTGTTTTTTGGTTTTTTTGTCAATGAAAATGACTGGTATTTAAAATATATTTTAATGAAAACATTCTCATCATTTTTTAACAATTAGCATTGTTTAATCTGAAGCTGTTCTGGCATCAGGACTTAACTTTTCTGCTCCACAGGTTTCAGGTGCCACTGTGTTACTCATCCTCATGCTCTTGAGACTCGTGTTAGCCATGTCTGCCTCTGGGGGAAGTCCTGGTGGCAGCTTCAGGGGCTTGATTCTTATCAAATGTTTGACCACTCTCAGTTTTGCATTCACTGAAGGGATATTCTTGTGAACTTGCCGGGTATGTGCTTTTTCTAATCCAGGCATCTTTATTGTATCTTTTTCCCTGTACGGACATCTTTTTATACTTTTTATTCTAGTAACAATATGCAGTTTATGGGGGTTCTGTGCATCCCCACCATACTTTTCATGATCTTCAGGTGAAGGCTGAAACACTTTATCTGGAATTCTTGACTTGGTGAATTTGTGACGAATCCAATCTGTACAGACAAGAGACTCCATGCCTTTTGTCACAGTCTGTAGTCTGCCTAATGGCCCCTGAACTACTGTAATCCCTGCCATAAGCATGGTGATTATTCTCTTTAGAGGCCCTAGCTTAATGTCCAGTACTTTCCGCCACTCAGTCTCCACTCACCAGCGCCAGCCAAATGCTCCAAGGTTGCAAATTTGTTATGGGTCTCTTGAATCTTTTTTATTTTTGTGATTTAAAGTCAGAATTTTAAAGTTACGTAGAATCATTCATTTGTGGTATTAGCACGTTACTAAAATAGGATATAAATGCAGACAAGTAACAGTGATTGATTAGGTAGTCACTCATAGGAGAGACTCTTCTAAATGGAGAAACTCATTTCTCTTCCAACATAGTAAAATAGACTGAGATTGACACGCCAACAAATTCATAATGAAGAAATAGGGCATTATGTTTTTTTCCATGAGAACAACATGTGCTAAATTGTAGGGCCAAATTTAAAAAGTATAAAAAGGTACCAGTAAGACCTCATTTCATTATTTTTTCGTAGATCTCCACAATTAAATTTTTTGAATCTTCTTTGCTGTCAGACTTTAGACATTAGTCTTTTCTGTCCCAGGAGGTAGGAGAGGCGTTTTCTTCTTCTTTATCGTTCATCATAGAGTGGCAAGACATTCGGGAAATTATTTAGCTGGGGCCTTTTCCTGTGTCCCTGGAGTGCTTCGTGAGATCCCTCACCACCACTTGTTTATTCAGCGCTGTTCTGTGTGTGTTGCCCTCATGAAGAGCGTTATTACATCATTTACCACCATTGTTCTTCAAAAGTTAATCATGTGTACTGCTTCTGTGCCTATGAATTTTTTTTCCTAAAAAAATCATGTATTGTTTAGCTGCTCTTTAATATACTAGAACCATATTATCACCTTAAAGCTACTGGACAGATCAGATGTTTCCGCGTTGAAAAATAATGCTCTAAAATAAAAATAAATGATAAAGGACTTTAGTTTATCTGCAGTTTCTTACTTTCAACCCTGTGTGTCTGATCGGTGATTTAGCTTTAAGAATGTTTATTTCATGTGAGGACGTGTGAAAGCAAAAGTGTTGTGAAGTACAAAACCTGTTTGAGAAATAATTGGTTCATTTGTCTTAGGAAATAAGAGGTGGAAAACATATTGATAGTTGTTTACAGAGAACCTTAAATGCCAGCCCAAAGGTTTCCCCTATAGATAAGGGATTTATAGGAAGATTTAGTGTGTGCGGACAGATGGGAGAAGAGAGACTGTGGTGTAAGAAGACCCATTACTGTTACGGCATCCGTACTCGAGTACATGCAAAGGGAAGGAAGGGGTGGCCATGTGAGATTGTAGGGTGGAAGAACGGGACTTAGAACACGACGGATGGGTTACCAGGGCTGAGGGACACGGACAGTGTATGAGTGTTATTCTGCTTGCTTTGGCTTGTGCCTGCCTGGCCTCAAGAATAGATCAGGAACCCCTACAAATTTTTATCTTAAATAAAGCCTGATGAAAGAGAACTAGAAAGTTCATAGACCTTAGAAGATCTCAGACCCAGAGCTATTTTGACAGGATGATTTTTTTTTTTTTTTTACTCTTTATTTTTTACTTAAGTATTTATTTTTGCAGTTTTGGCCGGGGCTGGGCTTGAACCCGCCATCCCTGGTATATGAGGCCGAGGTCCTACTCCTTGAGCCACAGACACCGCCCTCAGAGCTATTTTGCATAATATACTGTTGTTCTTGGGAGGCATGATTGTTTTTGGTGGGATTCTCGCCCAGTATGTTCTTAACTTACCTTAAAATCCAGACCACACTCTGGTTTTCCTTTTTCTGTCTTCACTCCAGAAACATTTTTTGAGCCTATTACAGCCTGCTTTACATATAGAAACTCTAGGTATATAGCCATAATATTGAGTGGCATGGAAGGGGTATAATCCAGAGGATTTTTATTTAGTACCTGCCTTATTTGGGGACTTCCACCAGAACTACACAAATAAGCCTGGCTCTCAAAAGAAAGCTAGATACAGGTAAGAAAATGAGACTCAGCAGGTTGAGTCAGGAAGCTCGGGTTAAGCCATTTCTGCTTTGATAGTGGACCCAATCTATTCACAATGGAAAATAATTTTCTCACATATTCCTTTATAAGGAGGGGGTAGAATTGGTTCTTTGGAGTGAAAAAAATCTTAACTCTTTTAATGTATGAAGCACAGATATGTACAGTAGAACGTCTATAAGTTGACCACTGAAGGGCCCATAATGAACTGGTCAACATAAGGAACTAGGCCTGCTGTACTGACAGTGTACATGTGGCACAGGGAGCTTCTGTAGCATATGTGTATATATGCAACACATAAACATGCAGAATATCTGTGATATTAAAATTTCAAGGGGGTGCAGGTTTAGGAAAGCAAGGTTGAAAAAAACTGCATTAGAGTAAGACTTTTTTAAAAAAAAAAGGTGGTGTTGGGCAGTGCCTGTGGCTCAGTGAGTAGGGCACTGGCCCCATATACTGAGGGTGGTGTGTTCAAACCTGGCCGTGGCCAAACTGCAACAAAAAATAGCCAGATGTTGTGGTGGGCACCTGTGGTGCCAGCTACTCCGGAGGCTGAGGCAAGAGAATCACCAAACCCAAAAGCTGGAGGTTGCTGTGAGCTGTGATGCTATAACACTCTAGTGAGGGTGACAAAGTGAGACTCTGTCTCTCAAAAAAAAAAAAAAAAGGTGGAGTTTAGCCATGTTGCCCATGTTGGACTCGAACTCCTGGGCTTAACAAGTTAGTCTCAAACTTCTGGGCTCAAGTGATTTTCTTGCCCTTAGTCTCCCAAGGGACTACAGGCACACCACTATGCCCAGCTCTAGAGTGGGACTTGGTCTCTTTAATCTAAAAACTAAGCCTAATCATCTCCATGTAAATTATTTTGGTACAGCAATCAGGATGTTTTGTGTTTTTTGCTGCTTTAGGTAATTTCAGCAAGGGAATTTCTTCTTGACCTCAGATAATCCATATGCAAAGTGCGTTCAGTGACAGTTGATGCAGATGTGACTCATACTTATCATAAGCATTGTCCATCGGAAACACTCTATTAATAAAAGATGGCCAGAATAGGCTGCAGGTTACTTTCTTGAGAAATATTTAAGTCATTTTTTAAGGCTCATTCCTTAAAAACACTAATATTGCTATTATAATCAGTTTTTTTCAGTTGTTTTGAAAGATCTAGGAGTTAGTAGAAGTTTTAGATACTTCCTTCGTATTTCTGTGCTGTATTGATCAGGGCTTGACTCTTTCTACAAAGACTAAAAAGGGGGTGCTGGTTCTGTGATTTAAGAAAAAATATTTTATAATTATGTGTCGTAATGACTTAAGGCAATTTAGCTTTTAAAATCAACCATTCTGTTTCTTGATGCTCTGGTAGTTTAATGTACCAATTAAATTTCAGAGTATTTCCTGGTATGCTGGTAGTTTTGAGACAATAATTGATAGCTTATTTAAGAGAATCATATAGATTTCTGAAATACTGTTAATTCCATTTGTTTCTGTAATATGAAATGGAGTTAAGAAATTTTGTATTTTGAGCAGTACTGTGCATCAAATTAAAAGTTAAATTAAAACTGGCCTTAAAGTATTTTTACATGTAACATAGATGTATGTTTTTATTTCTGTGTTTAAAATAGAAGGAAAGTGGGAAGATTTGAGAGGGAAATGTCTGTAATGTGGGCATGAGAAAGCTTGTTTATTTGTAGTAGTCTAAATTTTTCTCTTTGGCTGTAGGACTTTTTTTTTATTTATATAGTAAAAACACATAACATGAGATCTAGTCCAGTATTTTTAACTTTAACCATAATGTTGTACATCAGACCGCCACATCTTTTTTGTCCTGCATGCATGACTGCAATTCTATGCACATTAAACAGCCACTCCCCAACTCCTCCTTCCCTCCGGCCTCCAGCAGTGACCATTCTACTTTAGAAGTTTCTGTCAGTTTGACTACTTTAGACACCTCATATAGGTGAAATCCTGCAGTATTTTTGTGTTTATTGCATTTAGCATGATGTCTTCCAGGTTCAAGTATCTTGTAGCATATGGCAGGATTTCCTTTGTTATGGCTGAATAATATTTCATTATTAGGTGTGTATATATGTATATATTGTATTTCACATTGTGTGTTATATATTATCCAAATATATATAAAACATTTTCTTTATTTGAGCATCTGTCAGTGGATGCTTGACAGTACCTCTTAGCTATTGTCAGTAATTCTGCAGTGAAAGTTAAAAGTGTAAATTCTTATTTCAGTTCCTTTGGTTAAATCCCTAGAAATGGGAGTGCTGGATCACATGGTTTTTTTTTTTTTTTAATTTTTTGAGGAACTTTCATACTGTTTCTAGGCTCAAGTGATCTTCTTGCCCTTAGCCTCCCGAGGGTCTACAGGGACACCACTATGCCCAGCCCAGCTCTAGAGTGGGTCTTTTTTATATTTTATGAAAATATAAAAAGTGGTTGTACTATTTTATTTTTCCATTAACAGTGGACAGAGTTCCAATTTCTTTACAACATTGTCAACACTTGTTTTTGCATGTCTTTTTTTTTTTTTAAATAATAGCCATCTTAATGGGTGAGACACCTCTGTGTATGTGTGTGTGTGTCACTTTGTCACCCTGAGTGGGTGCTGTGACATTACTTCTCACAGCAACCTTAAACCCTTGAGCTCAAGAGATTCTCTTGCCTCAGCCTCCCTAGTAGCTAGGACTACAGGCACCCACCCCAACACCCAGCTATTTTTTTGTTTGTTTGCTGAACAGAACATTTTTAGTTTGATGGAATTTTATTTGTCTAATTTTTCTTTTGGTGTCAAAATATCCAAGGAATCATTGCTTTTTCTGTGTTTTTTCATATACTTTTATATTTTACATTTTAATTCATTTTGAGCTGACTTTTGTGTGTCTAAGATAAGGGTTCAGTTTTATTCTTTTACATGTAGATACCCAGTATTCCCAACGCCATTTGTTGAAGAGACTGTTTTTATTTTGTTGTGTAGTCTTGGCATCTTTGATCATGTGCATAGGTTTATTTCTGAGCTTTCTATTCTGTTTGATGGGTCTGTGTGTGTCGTCTTTATGACCGTGCCATTACTAGTTTGATAGTAATAGTCAGTAATTACTTTGTAAGGTGTTTTATAGCTTTGTAAGGTGTTTTGATACCAGATGTGAAGTCACCAGCTTTGTTCTTCTTTCTCAAGATTATTTTGGGATTATTATTATTTATTTATTATTTATTATTATTATTTCAGGATCCTTTGTGGTTCCTTATGAATTTTTGAAAATTTTTTTTCTTTTTCTACAAAAACAAGTCATCTGTTTGTTTGTCAGATTGCATCGACTCTGCTTTGTGTGGTGTGGACATTTTAGCTATGCTGTCTTTTTATTCCATGAACACAGGATATCTTTCCATTTATTTGTTTTGAATTCCTTTGAGCAATTTTGTAATTCTTGAGAATACAAGTCTTGGGGCGGCACCTGTGGCTCATTGTTAAGTGTATATAAATGCAGCTGATTTTTTTGTGTTGATTTTGTTTTCTACAACTTTGCTGAAATTATTTATTCTAACAGTTTTTTTTGTGTGTGTGTAATCTCTAGGAGTTTCTACATGTAAGATCTTTGAACAAATGTAATTTTGCTTTTTTTTTTTTTTCCCTATTTGGATATCTTTTGTTTCTTTTTCTTGTCACTGGTCATAGAACATTTAATGTGATCCAAATAGACAAGGAATGAGAGCGATGAAAATTCTTCTGGGTGTATTTATTCTTAAATAAGAGCTACTCCTTTATTTATTTTAAGAGAGATGATAATGGCTCATGCAACCTGGAACTCCTGGGCTCAAGCAATTCTCCTACCTTAGCCTCCCAAGTAGCTAGGACTACAGGCACGCACCACTATCACTGGCTAATTTTATTTTTTTATAGAGATGAGGGTCTCACTATGTTACCCAGACTGCTTTGAATTCCTGGCTTCAAGAGATCCTCCCACCTTGGCTTCCCAAAATGCTGAGATTACAGACACGCGCCACCACGCCCAGCCTACATAAGATTTACTCATTTTAAAGTAATATCTGTTACAAAACTGTTCCCTCAGTGTTTATTTTTCTAGATGAATTTAAATAATTTTTTTCTGAGGCAGAGTCTCACTGTGTTGCCCTTAGTAGAGTGCTGTAGCGTCACAGCTCACAGCAACCTCAAACTCCTGGGCTGAAGAGATTATCTTGCCTCAGCCTCCCAAGTAGTTGGGACTATAGGCGCCCGCCACTGGGCCCGGCTATTTTTTGTTGCCCTTGTTGTTGTTTAGCTCACCTGGGCTGGCTTCGAACCTACCACCTTCAGTGTATGTGACTGGCACTGTGACCACTCTGCTACAGGCACTGAGCCGAATTTAAATAATTTTTTATGTGCAAAAGATTTAGTTGACATTTTGATTAGAATTATATTAATTCAGGGATTAACTCATGAAGTAATAGCCACTTTTACCTTAGTAATTTCTTCTTTTCAAAAGTGAAGTGTCTTGATTTTTTTTTTTTAGGTCTTTCATCTCTCAGGATACTTTGTGTAGAGCTTTTCATTTTTAAAGCTTTTTCTTAGATATAACATGTGAGAAGTGAAGGAAAATAGTGTAAGGGGGGTGGCATAGAGTTGTGATTGTGGATAATTACTGTCTTATATGTACTATCTTATGTATATATTATATATCTAATATATAATTTGTTATAGATAATAGATCATTATGTGCTGTAGATAAAATTATTGTATATTATAAAATTGCTACTATACAAGTTGGGACAGTTAAGTTTGTGAATTCATCCTAGGAACCATATTACTATGGTCACTTTTGAGGTACTTCCCCTGGCACTGATGCCAGCACCTGGTTCATGCCTCAAAGCAATTTTGGAACTCTTTCTGGAATGGCCATCAGAGCTGTGGTTGTATGAGGTCTGACAATTAAGTTTGTAAAGTCATCCTAGAAAAAGTGCTACATACGTCATTCCTAAATATCACTACGGTCATCAGATGGCCCAGGGAAGTGCTTGATGATGACTGTAGATAGTCAGCAATGAGGTATGTAGCACTACATCTAGAATGAGTTTGCCGACTTAATTGTCTGGCCTCATACATGGGGGCAATAGGGAGAAATTTGCCCAAGATCATACAAGCCAGTAAGTTGTAAAGCCTAGTGTCATAGTTAGGTATTCTGATTGCAGAGTTCATGTCCATAATCATGACACTGTGCTTTTACCAATGATAAGAGTACGTCTTATAAACTTAATACAGTTGACACCAGTGTAAATGATTAGGCATACCAAAAAAGGAATCATTTTAACTTTTACTTAAATAGCCATTCAGTTTAAGATTATTTCATCAAGGAAAAGAGTAAGGTAAAGGATTTTATGAAATGTTGGAAATACAGTGTCAATTTGTATCTAAAAGGCAAAAGAGTTTAGAGATATTATGTTATATTGTAGCTTTCAGAAAAAGTCCTACCCTGGTAACATTAGTGTTTCGGCTTTTGCTTTCACTTAACTTGACTTCAGGTTCCTATTTGTAGGAAAGCATTGTGTGCCAAACAGAAAGAATGCCTATAATTTTCATTGTATCTATTCTGTTAGCAATCCACATAAACATTTGTGAAACACCTACTACATTTTGTGTAACCTTTTCTCTAAATCCGTGATGCTCAACCTTCCTAATGCCACGGCCCTTTAGTTCCTGTGGGTCACGACCTACAGGTTGAGAACCGCTACTCTAAATGGATGGTCATAGTTATATCACCTTAGGATAATGTTAGCTACTATAATAACTAAACTGGAACACACTAGTACTTAGCATAATAAAATTTTATTTTAAATTTATGTAATAGTTCAGTGCAAATGCTCAAGTTGTTGAGTGACTTGTGTCCTTTTAGTGACTCAAGGACACAGATGTCTTCCGTTTCATGAGGACTCACATGTAGCCTGCTGAAGGGAAAAGAATGACTGGGAAAAGGAGACGTTACTTTTGCTTATGCTCCATTCGCAGGAACTAGTCCTATTGGTGTGCATGTTGACTGAGAAATGTCGTTTTTGACTGGATAACTGCCTCCCACCAGTAACTCCCACACTGTGGAAAGGAGACCATAGTTATTTGTGGATGGCTAGCCAATCTGCCACAATAACAATAATGTATTATTTTTGTGTGGCTACTGTAGTAAATTACCACAAACTTGGTGATTTGAAACAACAATAAAATTTATCCTCATAAAGTTCTGGAGTAAAGTTGGAAATGAGTTTCACTGGGTCAAGATCAAGTTGTCAGCAGGGCAATACTCCCTCTGGAGGCTGTAGGGGAAAATCTATTTCCCTTCCTTCTTTCCAGACTCTAGAGGTATATTTGTTAACTCTTGGCTCCTTCCCTCATCATCAAGGTCTGCAGTTGAGCACCTTGCTTCAGATGTCACATTGTCTTCTCTCAGTCACGTCTCCCTCAGCATCCTTAGAAGGACATGTCCTTAGAAGGACATCTGTGGTACCATTTAGGGCCCACCGAGACAATCAGGATAATCTTTCCATAACAAGGCCATTAATTTAATCATATCTATAAATCTCTTTTGGCATGTAAGGTGACATTCACAGGTCTCAGGGATTAGGGTCATTATAACTTTGAGGGCCATTATTCAATTTACTACAAATAATTGACATTTATTGAATACAGACTACATGCCACATATATTCTTACAACTTTACATGTATTCATTGATTTTTTTCTTTTTTTGGCTTTGTCATTATGCACTTTACTTGTAAACTTGCCTGTTTTTCTCAATTAGGGTTTTTTAGGGGGGACCATCTTCTGAAAGATGAATTCTTTAATGTCTAAAAACTTTATCAAAAAGTTGTACTCTCAGAATTGGAGTTTTAGAGATTGTCTAGCGTAACCTCCTGCTCTACAGTGTTTAAGTGTGCTAGGTTTTTTTCCCTTGGGCCTGTTGATTTTCATATTGTTACCTTTGTAAATTGAGTATGTACAATTTTTCTTTGAATTTTTTTCTCCACCAAAATGTTGAATTTAATTTGGCCATTCTCATAATCACATAGAGATGACTTAATGGGAAGAAAGGATGCATTTTGGATCAATATTTTATGAGAAAGTTATAGCTGAAAACCTAAAGCCAATAATAGGTCTTAATAAAATGAAATGAATAGTAAACAGACAGTTGTTTAAAATATGCTAATAATTGGATGAAATTAAACCAAATGCTGTTATTCCTGATTTAAAGTTGTCATGGAAAGAAATCACTTCTTTACTAATATTAGGTGTTAAGGATACAAAGATGATTAAAGAATAAGGACTTTATATTCTAGTCAGGGCATAGACAGGCAGACACTGATATAGCATAGTAAGGGCTGTGATTTGTACAAAGATAACTGTAGAAGTTGTGAAGCTTCTAGTCATAAATACCAGAAAGCAACCTAAACAATGCAGGGAATTTATTGGTCATGTATAGACAGGTATGTGTGAAAATTACTGAGGCAGCTCAATTATGTCATTAAATGCTCTCTTTTCTCTTGTTTTTTGCTCAATGCTTTCCACAAATCACCTTTATTCTAAGTCTGGCTCTGTTTGAGTTTGCATTATTACTACTAAGAACAACTCTCAGAGTTACCACCAGAAAGAGCTTTTGTCCTCTAACCATCAAACTGCAGTCCTGGCTTCTCTCTGGCTAAACTACTTCAATTGCATGTGCCTTTTCACTAGATTGAAATAAAGTATAATTTGGGGGAGGGGTTGAAAAAATAAAAGTCCAGGACCTCCAAATACAGTAAAACCTCTGTAAATCGACCACCCCAGGGACTCTTACAGACTGGTCAACAGTGGGAACTTGCATTGTTACATGTGGTACGTGTCCAGTCCATGGTCAGCTGTGGAGGGTCTGCTGTGTTGAGTATAACCGTGAAAATTGGTATTTGTCCCTGTATGGCTTTATGATTTCTAATATGGATTTCTTCTTAATATACTGAAAATCAGGAGTTCTTAATGGTGGGGAGTAAACTCTTAAGAGGATCCTAGTTCAGCAATTTTCTTCTGAAGTTTTGAAAGCCTGTTAAATTCTGTTCTTGCTTTGGAGATCTTTGATTTTATGCCGATGTCACTGTGAAAATTAAGAACCTGACATATGGACCATCTCTTCTCCATTACTTTTCCCCTTGTACCTGGGACATTAAGGAGGGTTTTGATATCGGGTTCAATTGATCATGACTGGACTACTTCTAGTCTCAGGAATTGAGCAGTAATTGGGGGAAACCTACTTTTTACCTTGTCACTAATACACATTTAATCAGGCTTTTTATAGTATATAATACTTTAAAAACTGGATTAATAATACAAAGACTGCTCTTATTTGCACGTAAGCACTTGCATTTGTTCTCCTGCACAGTCTCTGGTTCACTGCATTTGCATTCACTGCAATTCTGTTTCTCTCCATGACAAGTGTTCATTCAGAAGCCGCAGCATGTGACAGTACTATAGGATTGCCAGATCTTATTTTAGAGAATTTAGGCAGGGAGGGATCAGGAGAGAGATTATTTGCTAGTAGCTTGACCAGGCTCAAATACAGCCCCATTTTGCATCCTTACACAGTTGGAACAAGGCACTCCAATACAAGATAAGCCTGTGTATGTGGGCCATCTGGTAACCCAGTACTGCTAGAGTGTAGGCCTCTCAGCTCCACAAAGAGCCTGTGGAGATACTTTGTACACACTGGTGTATTAGAGTTCCTGCACTAGCTTAAAAAAAAAATTACTTCTTTGTGCTAAAATTATATTAAATATTATATAGTAATAAAGGAAAAAGTAATATGTATTTACTAGTGATGAATCATACTGACATTATCCAAGGCATAGTAGTAATAATAGCAAATTCTTATGTAGAGATTTCTCTGTGCCAGTCACTGATCTTAAGCATTTTACATGTATTAATTCATTTGACCCCTTACAACAGCCTTTTGAGATAGGTTATTATTATTTTACTGAGGAGGAAATTGACACATGGAAGTCAAGTAATACTTGCCCAGGCTCACAGAACTTAGTGAAGAACAGAGTTGAGAATTGATCCAGAAAGTCTGGGACCACAATTCATACCTTTAATTGCTATGCTTTCTGTGAAGTTGGGACTGAAATTGGTTATGGTTTATTTACAACTTATTAATGATATAACTCATTAATTATGGTATACTTGTTAATAAGTGTAATTATCTTATTATGTTTTGAAATAAATGAGCATTTTGAAACCAGTCTTACCTACTAAATATTCAACATGCTTGTTTTTTATTCCAGGAGAAGACTTTGCAGTTGTACAGCAAGAAATTATTATGATGAAAGACTGTAAACACCCAAATATCGTTGCTTATTTTGGAAGCTATCTCAGGTACATTGTTTCCTGTTTGACAAGCAGTGATGATTTCATTACCTAATACATTTAACAAAATAAAATTAGTTTTAATAATATGTTTGTAGTTTTCTTTGTGCTTTGAAGTTTTTATTTATGACCTATTATGTTAATTCTGTAACTAATGTCATGGTCTTGTGCTTTGAGAATTCTGGATGTGGTTTCTCTAAGGAAGCTGGCAAGTAAAAACTGACTTGTCTGGGTGATCTTCCTGTGGTAGACCAGGGATCTGTCTGTGCCACTCGATTGCCCCTTCCTTCTAGACTCAGGTGAACTTAGAGTCTGGACCACCTCTCCGTGTTACGTTTTTAATCAGAGACTTCTACGTGTGTTTCGTGTTTCTATTCCGAGTGCTGCATGTCTGGGTTGAGTCCTGCCTCATCCCTTTCCTTCATTTTGTCTGAAGGACTAGGACCTATAATTATTTCAGTAACTTATTTTTCCAAATCCTAAGGTGAATTTAAAAGAACTGTGAATTTTCCTCCTCTTGTTTTGTTGTGGCAGGATCAAGCCAAGTTCCCAAGTCACATTCCATAGGGGATCACCTCAGGGTCAAATCTTGTTTTCCCCTTTACTTCTGTATGCACCTGTGTGTTGAACACTGTGCTCTAGTTGTATTTAAGCTTCCTCCAGAGGGAAGACTGGAGAACGTTTTTCAATAAAACGTAAAAAACACTCATATACTGTACCATCCATTATACTGCAGTTTATTACAGACGCCCATTTTCATATGACCTAGCTTACAAAACACTTCTCCTTTGGGTGCAGCAATAGAAGAGACAGGGGAATTCTGCTCTCTCATCTTTCAGGTTATGAATAGCCAGCTAGACCAGCTCTTCTTGGTTCTAGCCACTCTTTGATTGCCTCACTTCAGTTAAGGTGGAGGGATGGGTTTAATGGAGTTTTAGGAAGTTTACTAACCCTGGGTCAATGACCATTATACATTGTGAAAGGTTTCATTAACAGCCGATTTAAAGCTACTTTAGTGGTGAGTGGTTTATCCAGCAATCTAACATCGTTTCTGCATCAGTTTGTGTTAGGGAGCAGACCCAGCACAGGCAATTACTGTATCAGTTCAGAGAAACAGTCTCTTAAAAACATTTAAGTCCCTGCTACCAAATAATTGATTCCTGCCAAGATGGTGAAAATCACTACATCAAAACAATTTGTTTTATTGCTATTAGTCCTAACCAAATGACCTAACTAGGCTCAATTAGGGGAAGCATTACAGAATTCCCCTACCACTACCACCCCTGCCTCCCCCCGACCCCCAGGGCAAGCTGGCCTTTTTTAAAGGGAGTTTTTTGTGTTTCCCCTGGGATATTAATAAAAGAGTATTTCTCAAATGTGGTCTGAATCTTCCAGAACTATGAGCATGATCTTTTCCCCAGGGAGATAATAATGTCTTTGGTAGTTAAGAGCTTGAGTTCTGGAATCAGACTGTCTGGGTTGAGTCCTGGCTCTATCACTGATGAACTATATGACTTATAGTTATTTAACCACTGCCTCTGTTTCCTCTTCTGTAAAAAGAGGATTATTATATATCTACATAATGGGATCACTGAGAGTACTTACTGGGTAAGTATGTGGAAACTTGTGAGAATAGTGCTTAGCACATAATGAATGCTCAGTAAATGTTAAACTGTGTTACCGCTACTGTTGCTGCTGCTGTTGCTACTAGTACTATTTCTTAACTGTTTTTAAAAGACTATTATTTTAGTGCCACATTGGATCTTTCAACAACACAGTTAGCAATATAAGTCTATAGTAGAGGTTATTTCCATTTTCTAAATAAAAATGCTTGAGAGTTTAACATCAAGATATTATTTTGTAATTTTGTTTTATTCCAAATATAAAGAATATAGAAAGAAAAACTGCAAAGTAAAACAGACAAAATTAAGGTCTTTTTTTTTTTTTAGTAGAACTATATTTAGTGTTGTGTAATTTAACATTAGGAAATACTGGTTTAAATATATGATTTTATTCTGTAACTAGTGTAGCTGATCAAAGTGACATGAAAGCAAATAGAGAACAGCAAGTGATCTTCCCTTTGTTTAGCTCTTTTCTTTTGCAGAGGTTCTTCCCATACTCTCTTGAAGTTTGGACTCAGTCAGATTTCAAGTGGGGATTCCTAATGATTAGACTTAGGGTGTTAGAACTTGCAGGGACTTAGAGATCTGTCGTACAGCCCACTCTGAGTAAACGCCTTCTTTGCGTTACCCTCATTCTCCTAATTAGCACTGGATTTCACCCTCGCCCTACGGGTATGCAGTCTCATGTCTTTTCGGTATACCATATTGCTTAGCCTAGGAAGGCCAGATTTAGTCTCACAGGGAATATGGCTTCTTAGATCTTTCTCTTTACTGAATGATTTTACAAAAGGGGAATCTTGTTTGTTTGAAATTAATAGAAACCTTTTAAAATATATACTATTTCCTGTGACTTTCTTCCATCCGTGTTGTTGCCGTTTTTGTCTGTGATAACAAATTTAGACAGGATTGAGGAAACTGAGTAAATGTGGTTACTAATTTCACCTTCAGGGAATCATACTTCGCCTGTGAATTTTCTTAATAGATGGCTAGCATTTAATCACACTCCAGAAGCCCATCTAATAACAGGATGGCTGTGCTCACTTCCAATACTGACACTGAGCTCTTATAAAGGAGAATACCCGGCAGTCTTCTTAACAGGGCCTTCCCCATTCTACTCTTCAATGTCGTTAACATACATACAGCAAGAACCAGTCAGTCAGCTTTTCTCTGCAAGTAAAATATAAAGTAAACTGTCTTGGTTTAATGTGTATGTGTATCAATAGTTGTGTTTGTGCATTTCTAAAACAAAATACTTAAATCGTTGGAGGCCTGTTCTTTACTCTCAGTAGAGCTTACCTATTGTTTCTCTTTTGTGGAGGGAGGATCTTTTATTTTTTTTTTTCCTTTTTGAGACAGGATCTCCCTCTATCACCCAGGCTGAAGTGCAGCGGTCTGATCCTCAGCTCACTGCAGCCATGATCCTCAGCCTGGCTAAATTTTACATTTTTTATAGAGACCAGGTCTCTCTATGTTGCCTAGGGTGCTCTCAAGCACCCAACCTCTAGTGATCCTTTTGCCTTTTTTGCCTTTGCCTTCCAGAATGCTGGAATTACGGCTAAGGATGAGTTTAACTTTCCAGTTCCTTCTAAGTATTCCTTAGCCCAGCATATCTTTTAAGAATAAGCTAAGAGGTTCAGCGCCTGTGTGTGGCTCAGGTGGCTAGGGCGCCAGCCACATACACCTAAGGTGGTGGGTTCAAATCCAGCCCCAGGCCTGCCAAACAACAATGACAGCTGCAACCAAAAAATAACCAGGCGTTGTAGCGGGTGCCTGTGGTCCCAGCTACTTGGGAGGCTGAGACAGGAGGCTCGCTTGAGCTCGGGAGTTGGAGGTTGCTGTGAGCTGTGATGCCATAGCACTCTACCCAGGGCGACAGCTTGAGGCTCTGTCTAAAAAAAAAAAAAAAAGAATAAACTAAGAAATTTGAGATGGTGCTTTCCAGTTTGAACTCAGTACATGTAAAGCTTAGGTTGAAAAACAACAAGTGACCCTTAAAAGATAAGCCAGTAGAAGATCAGATTCATATAATAAAAATTGTATTTAGATCAGATACTTTAAACCTTTGAAATGCAGAGTACTAGTTGAGATGAACACGTTTTATCTCATTACAACAACTTGTATTTGTAAATCACCACCTTTTATACCATTACACCACTGCTTACAAAATGTCTTACATTGTTTTTTAGTATGTAGAATGTTGTATTGATTTTGCAGATAAAAAGATAGACCAGTCTATGCGTGGTGACTCATGCCTGCAATGCCAGCACTTTGGGAGGCCAAGGCAGAAGGATTGCTTGAGGCCAGGAGTTCGAGACCAGCCTGGGCAATATAGTAAGACCCCATCTGTATAAAAAATGTAAAATTTGCCAGTTGTGGTGATGCACACCTGTATTTGTAACTACTCAGGAAGCTGAAACTGGAGAACGATTGACCCCAGGAGTTTGAGGCTGCAGTGAGCTACGATTGGGCCACTGCACTCTAGCCTAATACAACAGAGTAAGATCCTGTCTCTTTGGGGGGAAAAAGAGAGAGAGAGAAAGAGAGATATGATACCTAGCCTTTGCCTTTAATAGGAGAAATAGGCTTGAGCAGACTATTACAACACAATATGCTGATTTCTTGGTATCTACAGGGCATTGATTCTAGAATCCTGGATACCCAAATCCTCAGATGCTCAAATCCCTTATATAACCTATGCACATTCTCTTGTATACTTTAAATCACCTCTAGATATAATACCTAAGACAATGTAAATTCTATGTAAATAGTTGTTATACTGTAGTTTCAAATTGTTGTTTTTTTATTGTTATATTGTTATTTTTATTGTCCCACCCCCCCAAAATTTTTGATCTCTTATTGATTAAACCTGTAGTTGGTTGCACCTGCAAGTACCAGACCTATGGCCTTCTGAGAGCTGACTGTAGTTACAGTAGGTAAAGCTGTGGAGATTTAAGCAAAAAGGAACTTTTTATGTCTTAATTAGGACCTATAGGGATTGAGCATATTTTTGAAAGGTTTTAACAGTGACCTAGTATATTCTGTGGAGGAGGTTGGATTTGAAGTATAAGGGATTGAGACAGGGAGTACAGTGTACTTATAGTCCATTTATTATAGTAATCCAGGAAAGAGATTCTTGGATGTACAGAAAAGTTACAAAGATAGCATGGAGTTCTGTTTATATCAATCACTCAGCTTCCTCTGATGTTAATTAACATTTTTTTTTTTTTTTTTTTTTGAGACAGAGCCTCAAGCTGTCCCCCTGGGTAGAGTGCCGTGGCATCACAGCTCACAGCAACCTCCAGCTCCTGGGCTCAAGCGAGTCTCCTGCCTCAGCCTCCCAAGTAGCTGGGACCACAGGCGCCCACCACAACACCCGGCTATTTTTTTGGTTGCAGCCATCATTGTTGTTTGGCGGGCCCGGGCTAGATTCGAACCCACGACCTTAGGTGTATGTGGCTGGCGCCTTAGCCGCTTGAGCCACAGGAGCTGAGCCGTTAATTAACATCTTAACACAAACATGATACATTTGTCAAAACTAAGAAATTAATACTGGTACAGTACTATTAGGTAAACTGAGATGGTTCATTTAGATTTTGCCAATTTTCCTCTGGTACCCCACTTTTCACTTTTGACAGGAATTAGGAATATATTTTAAAGTTGTTTGTTTGAGCCAGGTCTTCATCTTCAGCACTGTCCACATTTCAGGCCAGATAGGAGAAGCTGTCGTGGATGCGTTGTCAGATAGTTAGTGTATCCCTGTTCTCTGTTAGATGCCAGTAGGTAGCTACTCCCTAACGCCCCCCACCCCACTGTGACAGCCAGAAAAGTCTGAGGACATTGCCAAACGTTCCCTGGGGGCAGAGTCACTCCCAGTCAACAACCACTGCTTCAAGCAAAGAACTTTTGTGGAATTAAAGATCACCTCTCTAGACCAGTATTGCTAGTGTATTTTCTACACATCATTAGTTCTAAGGGTTGCAGATATGTACTGTATTTTGCAAAAACCAGGTGGGTGGAAAAAGCAATTTGGCTAAATAATGAACTAACCAAAAATGGAGAAGTTTTTCTACTCCATCTTCTCCCCCTTCCCAACTTTCCCCAACCCCTTCTGCTCTTTCTTCTTTCCTTCTTCCTCTTCCCACCTTTTCCTCCTCCTTTTACCCTTTCTTCTTCCTCCATTTTGTTCCCTTTTCTTACAAAGTTTTTCAGGGCCTTTGATACAGCAATGGCTTTGCTGGTTTCCAAGAAAAGACTATATAGTATGTGATATTTCTAAAACAAAGTTAACTGTAGTTTCTTTCTGGAAGCACACTTATTTAGGATTGTTGTCTAGTGGCCCAAACATTGGAAATATTATGCTGAACTGGGAGGGTTGCTGGGTATAATTATAGAGAAATAGGCCACCTTGTTGCTTCTAAGTACAGAGCTCCTTCCCCCTCATTGTTAAAGGGGAAGCAGATACAGTGGGTTGCCTACAGCTTTGAAATGCAGTAGTTTTTGCATATCTGTCTTAAAATGATCCAAAACAATTTAAATTTTGTTCATATTAAATAAATTACATTAAAACACTTAGCAGTTATTGAACTTTTAATTTTTCACATTGATGATTAAGGTTGAAGTTGAATTACTGCCTAAGCCCAGGAGTTGGAGGTTGCTGTGAGCTGTGATGCCACGACACTCGAGAGCGATAAAATGAGACTCTGTCTCTAAAATCAAAACAAACAAACAAACAGAAACTGGATATCGTGGAATAGTCCTTGGCCAAAAGCTTTTGTCACAGACATCCCCACAGTAAAGTGTTGGGAGTCAGGGAACTCTGGTTTGGAGTAGAGCCAGCCATCCTGGCTAGTCTCTAACAGACATTATAGAGCTGCTGATTCTTCTGTATCTTAGTCATGCTTTATTTTACTTATTAAATTATGCTATGTTTGAGAAAAATGTACAAATAATTATACCTAGTTTGTTCAATCAGTTTTAAGTCTGTGATATGCCATAACCTATAAGAAGACTAAAAAGGGTGTTTTAGAAATTTGAAGATTTTGTAGGTCCTTGAAATAGCTATTAGAATTTTGGTCCTATATGCTCTAGTCTAGTAACTGAACTCGAAGGTTAAAATAATGAACGTTTCCCCACCCTCACTCCTCCTACACTTATTTTTCTGTTCCTTATAATATAGAAAGATAATTTTACAAAATAAAAAATTTTGAGGATTTGTTGAGTCATGAAATTGATAGTAATACTTCGAACATTTACCTTGGTGGTTAATTTTAATCCTATTTAGAAACCTGGGTACAAAGGTTTCATAGTTAATTGACCTGCACAAAAGGAGCTGATTGACTCCAGTCCTCTGGGCAGGTGGCTTGGTGAATCACCAAAGCCGATGCAGATTTATCATCATGTAGAAAATTCATAGAACACATGAGAGTCATTTTTCTAATAGACTCCGACCATTCAAGATTTTTTTTATAATACCAGACTTTAAATAAATGGAATGTTATGAAGGTGAAACTTCATAACATAAGAATCTTAAAAACTAAAGCTTTAATATATATAGTTCTGGGGTTTTTTTCTGCCTGTAATCTAGAAAGTCATTTTATGTGGAATGAATACAAAATTATATATTTAAGCAAGGAGAGAAAAGGGAATAGACCAACTTCAAGTAGAAGGCAGTATAATAGTAAAATATGTACGAAAGCAGAGAACTCATTTCCTGCATTCATTTTCTCTACCAAGGAGAATTATTTTCAAACTGGAAAGGATAGGAAAAATACTATTAAGATGGAATTGAAGCACAAGAAGTAAGTAGATCATTATAGAGCAGCTAGACACTTTGAATGAATTTAAGCTTTCAGATTTATTTAAATTATATCTCATACTGAAAACTTAGGAAATGTGATTGTCATTCACTCTCTCTCTACAAATAGATGTCAAAAATTATAGATCAGCAACGACCAATTTGCAAATGAAGAGGAAAGACGATTTCTAGAAAATACAAACTGTTAAACCTGATGTTAGTCATCAATCCCCAGCAAAACTCTAGGATAAATTATTAATTTTATAATTAGTGAGCAGTTACAAGAAAAAAGTAGTGATTAGCATGACTTTAGTAAGAAGTCATGCCAAAACAATCGTATTTGTCTTCTATTTTTCCCTTAAAAAAAAAAAAGATAATTTTATTTCTGCTTTCACTGAGTTCTGGGAGCTCTTTAAGATTACTTACATAAATATACTATAAAATATATGTATTATAACAAAAGGAAGAGAAAACGGCTTACATTGATTGTGCTGTATTCCAGGTCCTTCACTAAGCACTTTACATATTATTTCACTAATCTAAGCAGACCCAAAATAATCCTTCAGCCTGTTTTTGTAAGATATGTGAAGTCCCAAATGCCTATTTCTTAAACACTTGGGATAGATGTTTTGCATGAAATATTGACTTGTGACTGTTTTCATGTGAAGATGAGAAGCTGCTTTAGGAACTGTTGTTCTCAAATATTTTTGTCCTTAGCACCCCTTTTATTTTACACTGTTAGAAATTATTGAGTACCCCCAAAGAGCTTTGGTTTATGTGCATTATATCTATTGATATTTACCGTATTAGAAATTAAAACTGAGAATTTTTTAAAGTGCAAGAATATGTAAAAACATATTCTAGTAGCCGTCAAGGAAGGTATCATCATCATACTTGATGCAGCCTCTGGAAAGCGCCACTGTACTCTGATGAGAGAAAGGGCAAATAATTTCTTAGTGGTAATGAAAATGGTTTTGACCTTGCTGACACTCAGAAAGTGTGTATGGGACTCTTCAGTGTATCCTAGACCATACCTGGAGAATGCCTTTTCTGGGGGAAGTATTCAGCTAACCTAGAGAGATCATGCTGTATTCTGCATTCTGGATGCTGAATTGGACCCTAAGCATCATTCTAAGGAATGATGGGCTTGTCAAGAGTCTTATGCCTCACTTTAGGCAAAGACAGAAGAGGTGCCAAATGGTAGATTCTAAATAATTTACATAGTTATTGCATCATTTATATTACCCGTCAAAAATATTTCTAATATTACTTGAACTCACTAGTAAACCCAGTATAGCAGGTTTAAACAGATTGTAAACCAAGACCTTGGTAGTTGCTGCCTCTAGAGGAGAAAGTCCTGATTAGGGTATTTCAAATGCTAATGAACTACCTGGGGGAGGGGGAGAGAGATGTATTCAGTTAGACTACTTAAAAGTGGTATATGGATTGCCTCAAGTATATGTATTAAACCTAACACAAATATGTGTCCCTGTGTCCCTATCTATGTTGGAACATTTTAAAGTGATACACTGGGAGAGCTAATATGCTGCATGTCAGAAATGAAAGGATATGAATCAGACCTACTACTTTTTAACAAATATGGAAAAAATTCTATTCTTATTTTCACTGAACCAGATATACAAATACAAAGCTGGAAAGAAAAACGGTCTACCTTTTATATAGAAAAAGATCCAGGGTTTGTTTTAACCACAAACTGGGAACCAGCAGCTTAATGCAGTTGCTGTGAAATTGAAGATAGTCTTCAGGCAAGTTAGTGGAAATATAGTGTTCAAATAAAGGAGACAATTGTTAGATTCTCCGGGAGATTTAGACTTCTCCCCACATAGCAGTCATTAGTCACAAGTGCCTTCTCAGTTCTGATAAACCAGGCTACTAGGCAGCTGGCTCATATTTATGTAGGTTATTATGTCTGTTGATATTTACCATATTGGAAATTAAAGCATTTTATGTCAATGTTACGCCTCAGTTTCATTGGTACTTAGACCCCCTGAAATAGTAGATGTTTTTGAAGGGGAGTAGCTTTAGATTTCTTCTACCTTTGGGCTTCACTCTTCAGCTTTACCTTCTAGAACCATGTGCCTTGCTACTTCATACTCTGAGTTAGCTGACCTTTGCACTCTGATAGCCTGTGTTCTGCAGCTGTATGCTGTGCTGTCTCCCACACCCAAGCAAGTCAGCTAACCATCACCACTCTTGAGCTACACTTCTTTTATTTTTTATTTTTGAGACAGAGTCTCACTGTGGGCTCACACACTTTAAGACACAGTGAGACTCTGAGAGTGCTGTGGCGTCAGCCTAGCTCACATTAACCTCAAACTCCTGAGTTCAGGTGATCTCTTGCCCCAGCCTCCTGCATAGCTCGGACTATAGGCACCTACCACAACAGCTAGCTTTTTTTTTTTCTTTTTTTAAGCTAATTTTTTCTGTTGTAAAAAGAGATTGGGTTTCACTCTTGTTTAGTCTGATCTCAAACACCTGAGCTCAAGGGATCCTCCCACCTCAGCCTCCTGGAGCCATCATCACACTGGGCCAGTGACCTCCTCTTTTTTTTTCTGTCTTACTATATTGCCCTCAGTAGAGTGCTGTGGTGTCACAGCTCACAGCAACCTCTTGGACTTAAGCGATTGCCTCAGTGTCACAAGTAGCTGGGACTGTAAGCACCCACCACAACGCCCGGCTATTTTTTTGTTATTGTTGTCGTCGTTTACCAGGCCCAGGCTGTGTTTGATCCTACTAGCCCTGCTGCAAGTGGCCGGCACCCTAACCACTGAGCTACTCTTGATAACAGGAACTCCAGTTTTTTTTTCCCCCTTAGAAACAGGCTCTCAATGTGTTGCCCAGGCTGGAGGGCAGTGGCAGGATCACACTTCATTGCAACCTTGAACTCTGAGCTCAAGCAGTCCTGTCAAGTAGCTAAGTCTACAGGTATGCACCACCACACCTGGCTAATTTTTTTTTTTAATTTTTTGTAGAGATGAGAGTCTCACTTTACTGGCCAGGCTGGTCTTGAATTCCTGGCCTCAAATGATACACATCCTTTGGCCTCCCAAAGTGCTGGGATTAGTGAGGCACTATACTCAGCCCAGCTCATTTTTTAATGCTCTCTGTTCATGCAACACTCAGAATGGCACTTAGTTCTGGGTGCCACATTTTGAGAGAGAGATTGACAGACTAGAAACATCCACATGAAGGTAACTCAACTCAGGAGTCTACAGGATAAGCAGTATTTCACAATATGACCCTGGCCTAGTCCAGCTTCATTTTCTGCTATTGTCTCTTCAGGCAGCCTTTGTTCAGCTCACACTAAATCACTTCGTTTCGAAAAGGTGGCATTTTCTTTCAAGTTTATGTTCTTACGCACAGGTCCCTTCCTTGTCTATCCCTGCTGAATTCATTTTGTAACTTTAAGACCTGGTTCCACTGTTACTTCCTCCCTAAAACTTTCCCTTGATTTTTATAGGTGTTTTTATCTCTGGGTTCCCACAGCACTTTATACATCCTTCAGTTATGCATTAACCAAATTGTAATGTTACCTGAGGGTGAGCAGACGTCTTCTATAAAGGGGGACAACAGTAAATATTTGAGGCTTTGTGGGCTGCACAGTGTCTATTACAACTACTCAACTCTGCTGTTCTAGAGCAAGGCAGCCATATAGATAGCGTATGAATAAGTGAGTGTGACTGTGTTCTAGTAAAACGTGATGAGCACCAAAATAGGAAATTCATATCATTGTCATATGTCAAGAAATATTTTTCTTTTGATTTTTTCCCCAACCATTTAAAAATATAAAAACCATTCATACTTCCAGAGCTGTATGTAATTAGGTAGCAGGACAGATTTGACCCACTGGCCTTATTTTGCTGACTAATGTTCTAATTGATTTGTTTGTTCTTTTAGTCCCATATGCAGGCATTCATTCATTTATGGAACAAATAATTATCTGCTGGATAGTCTTCCAGGCACTGTGAAGACAGTGGTATGAGAGACATATATTAAGGCAGAATCTTTTTTTCTACATTAGATAGAGCTTGCTGTGTTCAGAGACTTTGTATTCTATCTCTATCCCTTAAGAATAGTACATTTCCTGGTACATCATAAGAGTTGAAGCAATGAATTATTGAACAAAGGAATAAGCTATATAAATCCTTGCTGATTATTTTCTGTATGACTGTATGATTGTAACAGCTCAGAATGTGAACGTGAGAAATGCTAGGTAGCATAGATAAACATAGACAAGCGAGCGTTAAGTTTTAACAGAATATTTTGGGAAGATTGTGGTTGAATCTTAGATGTTTGAGGATAACATTCAAATTCTGTCTGTTTTGTTGATGAGAGCACTACCAAAGTAATATACTTTGACATATATTGCCATTTTTCTGAATCTGGATAGATGAAATTGATCTGGGTAGTTGCACAAATTTTCAGGTGGGGGGGATTTTAAAACTATTTTCTCATTATTTGGAGTTACTGAAGACACCTGACCAATGGTCTATTATAAGTTTTAATTCTTCAGGTTGGGTTATAGTTAACACATTATGTTAAGTAATTTATTTACTTATGAAGATTAATTAGCATTTTCTTAGAAAACATATCATGTTAAAAACACATTTGTGTTGTTTTTCAAGGTTTCAGCACACAACCTTCTAAAGTACTCTTGACCTCAAACAGACCATTTTAATTATGAAGCTGTGAAACGTGCTTATTTTTTTTTATAGGCGGGATAAACTTTGGATTTGCATGGAGTTTTGTGGAGGTGGTTCTTTACAGGATATTTATCACGGTAAGACTAAAGTTACATTTGTTTACAGATTAGGTAGAATTTTTAAAAACAGCTATTTACTATATTAAAACATTAGCACTGTCTTAAAGAAATATGTTTTATCATTGTGTTTGGATATGTAAAGGTATTTAAGATCTGTATGGAGGAAAGAAGCATTTGCTTTGTAAGTTGGAAAATTATATACAATTGTATAATTTCCCAATTCTGAAGAAGGTATATTTTAGTTCAAAAATTTAAACTCAGACCTGTGAAAATACAAAGGCCTTGATACCTGTACTAAGCCAATAAGAGTATCCAGTTGGTACAAATGTAGTGATGACACAAAGGCAGTTGATTTTGCGATGTCATTCAAGAAACATCAATTAAATGTTTACTCTTTTAGATGGTACCAGATTCTGAAAGATTAAAAAATGATTTTAATATTTTTCATTGGGCTTCTGTACAGAAAATATAGTATAAAAGAGACTGTAAAGTGAAATAAGCTTTACTGTTTTTCCTTTCCTTCTTTCCCCCTTTCTGTTAATAGGATATTATCACAAACTGCAGAGTAAGCTTACTCTTTTCATTAATGTAAAATAATGTCTCCTTAATGATGTCAGTTTTCTGAGAAAATATTTTGGAAAATTTTTCTTATTTTTTAATAGTATTTGGGCTCATTTTTTAGTGTGGGACCTCTTAAGTAATTTTAGGAGTAAATTAAAAGACTTTTTCTACAGGATTTTTGTATTTATTTTACTGTTCTTAATTCTGTTAACCTTTTCCATATGATCTTTTAAAATGTTTAATAAACATTTCCTTTTTACAAAAATGTAGTTATCTATTGGTAAACAATAAATGATCCCCAAATTTGTCAGCTTAAAAGACCATTTATTATCTCTCAGTTTCTAAGGGTCAAGAATTCAAGAATGGCTGAGTTGGATGATTCTAACCTATTGTTTCTCAAAAGGTTGCCTCAAGCTATTGGCTGGGGCTGGAGAATTTCCTTTTGAGACGATTCACTTATGAGGTTATTGGCAGTGGCTTCAGTTCCTTTATGGCTGTTGGCTGGAGGTGTTAGTCCTCACCATGTGGATCTTGCCATAGGACAACTTGAGTGTTTTCACAATGTTGGAGCTGGCCTTTTCCAGACAAGTGTTCCCAGGGAGAGCAAGGAGGAAGTCACAAAACCTTTTATGATGTAGTCTCAGAAATTGTATACTGTCATGTCTGCCATATTAAGTCAAACCATGCTCAGGAAGGGAATTAAATTCTAACTCTTGAAGGGGGAAGTAGCAAAGACTTTGTATACATATTTTCAGCTACCATAGTAAAGATTACATTTCAAATGAACATTTTTTTCACAACCTCTCTCTCCCCATTTTTCTCCTTTTTTCTTTTTTAAAAGAACTAACATTTGACTCTTTTATCAAACATAAATGATAGTTTTTTTCTATTTTTCATTGAATATTTTTGTTTTATATTATCCTTTAATAGCTCCTCACAACTTGTTATTACATTACAGTGAACTATTTTCTCACTTATTGTATAATTTTGGATTTTGAAATTTTTATTATCATCATCATCATCATTATTGGCCTGGGCTAGAGTACAGTGGCATCGTCATATCTTGTTATAATCTTGAACTCCTGGGCTAAAGCAGTCCTCCTGCCTCAACCTCCTGAATATCTGAACTACCATGCCCACCTAATTTTTTTCATTTTTTGTACAGAAGGGGTCTCACTATTGCTCAGGCTTTGACATCTTCTTTATGGGGCTTGCCAGTGGAAATTCCATATGGTGTTTGAGGGTATGCCTTTATAGAGTGTTCTTCCCCCCTGGGACCTCAGTGAACTTGTTTCTAATGTATATTTGAACCCTAAACCTAAGCGAAGAAGCCAGTGGTGACAAATTCTAAGAGGAGATATTTACCCCGCTAGATATTTATCTAGATCCTGGGCTGTGACAGCCAAAATTCCTAGCTATTCCCTGTGCTTATCTACTCTTAAAGAGTATGTAGCCCTTTGGGTTTTTTGCGAGTGTTGGTTTTAACTCTTTTTCTGCAGACTGAGGGCCTTGTGATTCCGTACTCATGAAGGGAATAAAACTAAAGCCTTTACATACCAAGAATGTCCTTCCCCTAAGAAACAGGTAGACTAGTCTCTCACATTTTTACCTTCCCATTTTTTGTTTCACTTTTTGTTTTTATCCCCTGGGAAAGTCTCTTACTATTTGTAAACCTGGCTAGTCATTTAAAAAGTTATTAAGTGTTTTTTTTATTATTATTTTTAATCTTCCAAGTATGTTATTTTTAGGACTTTCAGCTTATCTTATTTGTCATACTATAGAAACAGAAACTCAAGGTGGCATAACTAGCTGAATGAGAATGGGCTTAGAAGCCAAAGAAATTAGTTATATGGTTGGTCCGTAGACATTTAAACCCAGCTCTGTCTTTAAAAGAATCTAAGTGGAATGGATTTCTCTATTCTGTAATGGTAAAATACCACAAGTACTCAAACTTAACATGTCTATGAAGCTGTTAAGTTTGTGTAAATATGAGTTTGATACCTAACAGAAATTTCTATCTTTGGAATTTAATTCAATGTCTAGAACAGTCTCCCACCTGAGGTATTTCTTTATTCTAAAGTGATACAATAATGAAAAAGAGAGAACTATTTAAATGTGTTTCATAGTGGACAGATGCTGTCTGAGTCAATTTGTACTGCTATAGCAAAAAACCCCCTGAAACTGAGTCATTGATAAACAATAGAAGCATATTTTTCACAGTTCCAGAGGCTGAGAAGTCAAGGTGTGAGCAGGCTCACTGTCTGGTGAAGGTTCGTTCCTTATAGACGACACTGTCTAGACGTCCTCACATGATGGAAGAGGCAGAAAGGCAATAAAAGGGCGCAATGGGAGCTTGAAGCCTCTTTTATTAAGAGTCTTAATCCCATTTGCAAGGGAGGAGCACTGATGACCTAATCACTTCCTTGAGGTCCCACGTCTTAATACAGTAGGTGCATTGGAGATTAAGTTTCAACTAGAATTT
Source organism: Otolemur garnettii (assembly GCF_000181295.1). NCBI lineage: Eukaryota > Metazoa > Chordata > Mammalia > Primates > Galagidae > Otolemur > Otolemur garnettii. The sequence continues at coordinate 1,907,824 of NW_003852490.1, forward strand.
TAGAGGGACTCAAATATTAAAACCATAGCAGATGCACCCAAAGGAAAAACTATTCAAATATTATGATAACATTAATCCATATATATTGGTGTAGAACAAAATTTCACGTAAAAAGAGCAAGATTCTGAAGTGTGTTGTAATATAATTCCACTTATAAAATGTCTCTACATAAAATCATCTGGGAGATTATAGACCAAACTGTGGATGTTGCTTACTGCTGAGTAATATTTTGGGTAGGGAAGAGATCTTTACTTTCCTAACTTTTCTATTTTTTTATAGTGAATATATACATATTAATTTTATAGCTGTAAAGCTAATGCTATTAGGGAAAAGTATTGTCTTAAAACTAGCCATAATACCTGTTGCACATCAGTTTAAAAATTTTAATAAAAACTAGCTAATCTGCTTGGATGTTTTTCTCTTTATATTTAAGATGTGCTATTATCAGCAAGGTATAAAAATGATAATATAATTAATTTTAGTGATTATTTCAGTCATTCATTTACTGTGGATTTTTTTTTTAAACAGAGCCTTCCTCTGTCACTCAGGCTAGAGTGCAGTGGCATAATCATGGGTCCCTGTAACACCAAACTCCTGGGCTCAAAGTGATCCTCCTGCCTCAACCTCCTATGTAGCTGGGACTATAGGAGTGCACCACCATATCCAGCTATTTTTGGTATTTTATGTAGAGACAGTCTCGCTATGTTGCTCAGGTTTTCTCAAACTCCTAGTTTAAAGCATTCCTATACTGTTGGCCTCCAAAGTGCTGAAATTAGAGGCGTGAGCCTCCACCTGGTCCATTCTAGGAATACTTATCGAGTAGCTTCTCCCTGTCAGGCACTGTTCTAAACACTAGACAATGAGCAAATCAGATTTAACAAACCAAAAACCCTGCCCTCGTGGGGCTTACATTTTAGCAGAATTGTTTAGGTTTATTAAGTGTATTGCTTAGCGGAACTTTTGTCACTTATTGAAAAGCATACATTGACTCATACTATTAATATTAATTTTCTTCTTTTATAGTGACTGGACCTCTGTCAGAACTACAAATTGCATATGTTAGCAGAGAAACACTACAGGTAAATACAACGCTAATTAAAAAGTAACATTCTTAATTCAACTAAATGTTTATTATTGTCCACTGCTTGTTAAAGAGAGGATTAAATATTTTAGTTTGGTAAACTCTTGAACAGTTTTTTTCATTGTGTAACAAACTCAGATTATATTTGCAAATAAACACTTCAAAACCTAAAGGTGATGATACAACTTAAAATTCAAGCACTATGAATTTGTTATTTATTTACTATTCCTCTTACTACCAAGGAAGTATTCAAGAAGAGCTTGAAAATTAAAATACTATCATAAAAGTTGAAACTTACTTTGATACCAATTGGATGGATATGCACTGTTTAGAAGTTACGTCAAACTGTTTATATAATTTGCTGAAAATTGTCTTAGAAAAATTATACATTTTCTTAATTTTATTGTCTTTTATGATATCTCATTAAATATGTTAATAGTTACTACTAGATCATCTGTAAGGAGTAAATAAAATATATAGAAATCTATTTACTTGATTAGTTAAAATCCCAAAGTGTGTTCTGTGATAAAATCTTGTTTATTTTTTCTGTTTTTTTGAAACTCTAGGGATTATATTATCTTCACAGTAAAGGAAAAATGCACAGAGATATAAAGGTATACATTATATTTTTAATCTAGTAACCCTCTTTATTTTAAAATATTCTTGCCAGATAGTTGAGCAAACGTGTTTTTATTATTGATTAATTTGTTATCTGAAATGTGTTATTATACTAAAAATGGGTGATACTTGGAAGAGTTTGAATAGTGAGATGTAATTCATACTATAAAGCTCTTGCTTTGAAAATGCATAATTTAGTGGATTAATGTTTTAATAACTCATTTTAGCTTCTTTGTAGTTATTTATAAAATGCTGATTGGGTCCACAGCTTTCGTCGTACAATTTTTAGTAAGCTTCACGCTTTAAATATTCTGATATGTTTTGACAATCATAAGGAACTATCATTAATAATGTATTAAAATGGATAAATTAAACCTTGCATTTCCTGATAGTCTTTTATTTATTTAGCTGGCAGAGGAGAGTGAATGCTCTGGATGTGCTGGGGTTACTCAGTGGTTGGGGTGCTGTGGCGGGGCTCCTAAAGTTATTTCTAAAGATACTACCATTCTCCCAAGTTTAGATTTCTTTTTTTATTCATTTTTCTTGTCCCTTCTTCCTTGATCATCCTTCCTTTTACTTTTCTCTTCCTCTCTGTTCTCTAACCAAGTTTCTTAACCTTTTTGAGGACTGAGGGTAGGGGCAAATCATGTTGCTCTTTGAGTCTCTGATGAAGACCATGTCTCCTAGAAAATGCCTATATGCACATGCCCTTAGATTGTCCGTGAAATTTCAGCAGACTTGTGGGTAACCTAGTGGTATTCCTTGCTTTAAGAATTTTCCTAAGTCATTTAAAAGACCTAAAGGGCTTTGGAGTTCAAAGGTTGAAGAGAGCATAAGATGATGAGCAGTGACTCAAGAAAAGCTCTTTGTCATTGGCCTGTAGATGACCTAGAAGGATTGGCAGGTTTTTATTAGAAATGGAAGCTGGAGTGCATTTCAAGCAGAAAGCAATATGAGTAGAGATACAAAGGTTGAAAAGTACAAGGCCATTTTAGAGAACATAAAACTGTGTCATATTATTGAAGAGAAGAGAGTGTATGAGAGTAGTAGGAGGTAAGGTTGGCTGGGTATTTGCTATTCTGTTAGGCAAAGACTTGTGTGCTGGACTTCAGAATTTGGGTCTAATTACAAAAATCCTGACCGTCATCACCATTTCTATCCTTGTCTGAGCTACCATAGTATAGTTCAACTAGACTTCTGTAATAGCCTTCTAACTGGTTTCAATGCTTCCGTTCCACCCAGCAACTAAAGTGATCACTGTCCTGCTTCTAAACCATTGGTTTCCCACCGTGCTCAGCATCAAGTCCAGATGCTTTTAGTGTGGCCTGAAAGGTTTCCCCTGATCTGGCCTCTGCATTTCTCTGTGACCTCATCTCACACTCTATGCCTCTCTCTTTAACTTGTTCTGTTCCAGCCATGCTAAACTTGCCATTCTTAGACTAGAGCTCATTCTGGCCCCGCGTCTTTGTGTCTGCTGATCTCTTTTCCTGGAATGGTCTTCTTCCAGATTTCATCATGGTTCTCTACCCCCACTTCATTCAGATCTCTGCTCAATTTTTACTACCTTAGGAGAAGCCATCCCTTCCCTGCTTTATTTGTCTTCAGAGTACTTAGCTCTGCCTGATTTTGAATCATAATCGCATGGGGGTTCATTTGTTTGCAGGTGGAAAATAGAGAAATGAAAAATATGTTTAGTTTTAGATTTTCCTTCTTTCCTACTTGCATGTAAACTCATGAGAGTTGGAACTTATTCATTACATGACTTGAGATTAAAGACGTACCTCCTGACTACAAGTAGTCTCTCAAGGAAGGTAGAATGGATGAAAGGAAAGAAAGAAAGCCGGACATGATATTCAAGTAACATTATATAAGGTGTAATTTAAGAAAATTAATCTGGAGCTGGGGAGAGGCCAACTGAAGACCTTGGCAGAAGCCTAGACTGCTAAGGACCAAGATCAAGTGAAAAATCCCAGCTCTAGTTTCTTCTCTTTCCTTTTTCTTTTCTGCCATTATTCCATGGAACTGTAGCAATATAAGTAGATGAGTGCCATGCTTCACTGGTGACATTTGGGGTCTAGGAACCTTCCTGTTCATTTTTCTGTTTCTTATTTTTCCTTCCAGTCTGCTCCTATTTCTTCCTTACATTGGTTGGAGGTGGGAGGGTTCACAGTATTTTTTTCCCCCAAAACCTATACTTAACATAATAGCACCTTAGACTAAAGAGGTTGCTTACTTTGGCTTTCTTATTTAAACGTTGTAGACAAGAACGGAAGGGGGAAAAGAAACCTATATTACCTTTGGGATAGTCTTTCTACCTCTTCCAAAAGCTTTGAGCGTATTGAAGTAGCCATTATCTTCTTTGAGCTTAAGTCAAGAAGCAAAAGTGGCTAAAATAGGCCTGGCCCAGTGATGCATACCTAGTCTCAGCTTATTCAGGAGACTGAGCGGGGAAAATCACTTGAGTCCAGAAGTTTGAAGCCAGCCTGGACAACACAAAGCAAGACTCACATCTCTAAATAAATTAAAATTTTTATAAAACTTTTTAAAAAGTGGCTAAAATGCTATTAGGGCTCAGTGCCCATAGCACAGTGGTTACGGCGCCAGCCACATACACCAAGGGAGCTGGGTTTGAACCCAGCCCAGGCCAGCTAAACGACAATGACAACTGCGACAAAAAATAGCCGGGTATTGTGGCGTGCGCCTGTAGTCCCAGCTACCTGCAAGACTGAGGCAAGAGAATTGTTTAAGCCCACAAGTTTGAGGTTGTTGTGAGCTGTGACACCACAGCACTCTACCAAGGGTGACATAGTGAGACTCTGTCTCAAATAAAATAAAGTAAAATAAAATGCTATGAGGTCATGTAGATGAGTGATGTTTTAATTCTGTGAGTCTGAGGCTAGTTGTTTATATACTAGATGGCCTTAAACTCTTAGCAGGGATCATTAGGATAGACAACCTCATGTACTAAGCAACAAGATAAAGTCTTACACAAGGAGCCCTGGTTCAACTGATGGTGAGTTCCTAGAAAGGGAGATTTTTGAAACAGGAACTAGTAGTCAAGTTTAAAATGTGACACAAGCAATTGAACATGCCACTATAAAGTATCATTTTAGTATAGTGATAGTATTTGATCAATAAGAAAACAACATTTAGATGAAAACTAATATATCACTTTTATATTAACATTCATACAATGTTAGTAGCAGTTTTTTTGCAAGGCAGAACATAAGGATAGTCAAATTGCCTAAAAAGTGGATAGTAAATTTTTCTGTGAATATAAAGATTTAACATTTTAATTGAGCATACTTTAAGTATTTCTAGGTCTAAAGATGTGATTATTTTTAATATGTATCTGAGTATTTATTATATGTGCTATCTTACAAAATGTATTTCCTAATTTAACTAAAATGTTCTCACTTTGAAGGGTGCTAACATTCTATTAACGGATAATGGTCATGTGAAATTAGGTAAGTAAATTGGAATTTTGTCACATTTACAAATGCATTTTAAAGCATAGTTAAGTTTATGTTTTCCTTTGTAGGATCAAGTTTTCCTTCCCCAGGAAGCATTTCTGTATTTTTAGATGGAAATCTCATTGCAGGGCATGTTACTTCTCTGTATCCATTTTCTGTTAAACAAGGATAAAGTCTGTCCTTCACATGGACCGATATTGTGAAATAATATCCTTTGGGAATTCTTTCACATCTAAACCCAGGAACATGACTTTTAGTAAGAAATCTGAACAAAATTATGTTATAACCAAAAAAAAAAAAAGACAAAAATTAAAAAATTAGAAACTTCGAAAACCCCACGTTCTTTACATATGCTTTTAAAATAAAATGTACCATTAACAATATATGTAATTTAGATGCTGAGTGTTGCTTTGCTTCAAATAGTAACTTATATTTTTATAGCTTTTGGCTATTGAAGTTACAATTAAAATAGAGTTCAAAACTAAATAATGACTTAAGAAAAGTTTAAGACAGAACAGATGTTCAATATAGTACTTTTCATGAGTAAAGTCATATCTGTTAGTTACTAAATGAAGTATTTAATAACAAGTGTGAGCCAGTTATTTTAAACTATATAGAATAAATCAAAATTTAAAATATGTATTTTATAAAAATGTAAATAACACTATTTTGAACCATAGCCTATTATAGGACTCATCAGATTTTAAAATATGTATTTAATAATTAACATATAATAAGGTTTTCCTAAGTGACCTCTGAATATTAATTAGAAAAGCAGAAAAGATAAGTCTTCTTCTTGTCAATTATCTAAGTCTTAATTGCCAAGTAGAAAGTTCCTGTCAGCAGGTTAATATTTTGTGGCAATGTTATGTGCCTCACTCAGATACATACTGTTTATGTCTTAGTTAAGAAAGATTTAGAAATCATCATTACTAAACTAGAAAATACTAGAACTCAACCTACTTAAAGAATAGTAACAAACTGTACATCAAAATATTTATAAGAAACTTCCTGATGGTAATTGTTACTGTTAGGATTTATTGCTAATTTAAGATTCCGAGAATATTGTTTGGATGTCTTTTCAAGCTAAATTGATTTACCAGTAGAATTACTGATTTATTTGATGTCAGTCATCATAGGTAAGCAGAGAATGAATAGAATATACTATTAAATAAAGGTCGCTTCCAGTGATACTCCTTGAATTTCAGGTCCTAGGAATTAGAAATTTTAGTATTATTTCAAATTGTATATGAAAACACCACACTGTACCCCATGATTGCATTAATATACACAGCTATCATTTAATAAAAAAAAAAAGGAAAGAAATTTTAGTATTAATGAATCTGGCAATTTAGATTACCTCAGCTGTCTCTTTCTCATCAAAATTATTTCATCTGCCCTTTTTTGTCATTAGTTTGTGTGGGGATACATGTATGTGGGAATCTATTTAGTTATTGATACACACTGGCTGCTTTTGTGGTAGTTTAATGCTAGTCTATTAAAGTTGAAAAATGGAGTGTGATATTTAAGAATATCTTACATTTCTGTGAAATTAACTTAAAAATAATTACTGAAAGTTTCTTTTCATACTGCCTTAAATAATTTTATTTTCTCTCAGTTTTCTTTTTTAAAAGCTTGTCATTTTTTTTTAACAGCTGACTTTGGAGTATCCGCCCAGATAACAGCGACAATTGCCAAACGGAAGTCTTTCATTGGCACACCATATTGGTAATTGTGTTTTAATTGATATTTAGGTTTTTATTCTATGACTATTAGAAACAACATTTCTAAAAAATAGACTGGTTAAAATTTTTAGGACTAACCCCCTAAGGAAAAGGTGATCAGTAGTAAAGTAACTTAGACGTGTATACTTGCAGATGGAGTACATGGCCAAAAGATGTTCTCCCGTGCTGTTTTCATTAACCTGAAAATGCTTTAAAGATTGATATGGCTCTCAGGAACCTTGGTATAGTCCTAGCTTTGTTGGAGAAACCCAATCCTTGCTCTTACTCCTGACACATACACTTTCACAGGTATTTTTATACCTTTCTCTGCTCTCATTTCTAATTCCTATTCTGATTAATCTTTCAACATTACATTGTTCACAATAATGTACCCCATTATTCAAAACTTTTTGGCATGTTTTGGTTGCTTATAAGATCAAATGCAGATTTATTGACATTTAGAATCTTCCATTGTCTGGCCTCTGTCTACTTTATTAATCTTAATTCCTACTGATCTCCTCCACAGACCTTACGGAATAGCCTCATTAGTCTGCTACGTATTCTTTGACCATCTTATAAAAACTATCCGAACAAGGTACAATGTAGGGATATACGGCACACCTCCTGGGTGAAGGACTCAGCTGAAAATCAGACGTGACTTTACAAATGCAAACAATACAACCTAACCATATGCACCCTCATATTAACCAAAAATTTAAAAAAACAACCCTGCTTATGTACGTAGTTACTCAGTAGTTTTCGGCCACTTACTCTGTGTTAGATGTGATATTAAGCCCTCTCACTACAGTGGTAGATGGGTATAGAACTTTTTTCTGGTCATATCATTACTTTGTCTGAAGCAACAACGCTCTCGGAGTCCTGCCGTATTTTTAGCTGATTGATGTGCTGCCTGCCACACCACGGGTGCCCTCATCGGACTCATCAGCAGTGGTGTAGTGCTAACGGTTACTACTTATGTCTTGAATCTGGAATATGATACATGCAATTTTAATGTAGAGTTTCCTTTTCTCAAATATATGTTTAAAAAGTAAGATAGTGCTAAAAGCCTTATAAGAAAAACTCTTCTAGTATCTTCTGCTGTCTCTAGCATTATCCATATACTTTGTTATGATAAATGAAAATCTTGGCTGTCTTCATTCATCTTCCAATCATCTTATCCTTCAGTGAATTGCTGAGTCAGTTAATGTACTTTTATTATACTTAAAAATCATTTTTGGGTTTTAATAATTTCATTTTAATTTTCTTAGTTTTCTGGGAGTTTTTAATTCTCAGACTTCTCATCTTATCTTACATTTTACAGTTTTGTAAGATGCCTCCATATAATTTTCCAGGCCATGAAGTCTGTCAGTCGGGATTTTTATCTGGTTGGTTGGTTTTTGCCTTTGTTTTTTTCTGCTTCCCTCTTAGTCCAGCCTGGTCTATTTGTTCTCTAGCTCTTTTGCATGGTTCTTCTGCCCTGGGAGTTTTTCATCTGCAGTTTGGAATTATTTTCTTAGATTCGTTCATGATTTACTCCCTCTTTTTTGTGAATTAATATATTTTATCATTTTTTGGAAAAAGAGTAAAATTTTTGAGACTTTGCATGTCTAGCCTTGCCTATGACTGTCAATTTGGGTGAGTATAGAATTGCAGGTTGTGATTTTTGAGCTATTGTTCTAGTATCCTCTTTTCTGTGCTCCCCATGGGAAGTGCAATGCCGTTATGGTGCATAATCCTTTTAATGTAACTCCTTATGCCAGAATCTTTCCTGGTGTTTTGTTATTCCATAATGATAGACCACAGAATATTTTTGTTGGTTATTGGTTGTTTTTACTTTTATGTGTTGTACTGGACGTTTGTGCTTTTTAATCCAGAGATCATTGTTTTTTCATTTCTGAGAAATACTCTTATTTTACTTGATGATTCCTTCTGAAGGAGGCATCCCTCAAACATCTGACAATCCTTGTATTTTGGTTCACTTTGAAGATCAAGATAGTAAGAATTGATTCCTGACTCTTTGTGCGTGGGAGGTAGGCTGTAGACCTGGTTGTTAGTGTCCTAGAACAGGACAAGTGAAGAAAGCTGGGGAACTCGTTCTGTATACACACTTCTATTTAATCATGTCTCTTCTCTCAATCCTTGCTCTCCTTTGTTCCCGGCGTCTTAGTCTGAAGCCTTTCTGGTTTGTCTTGGTCCTTATCCAGTGGGAATGAGGAAAGAATAATTGCTGGGCTTTACTGCATAAGAGGAGGAATCTGAAGGACTGTTGACACTTTCAAATACTGTTTTCAGCCTAACTGGAAAGTACTTTTGCTACTTTTTAACCTTAACTTGTCCACATTTCTGGAATTCCTCAGGGCTCATTGGCTTGCTAGCTGTTTTTTCCTTGGTACCCACTAAGGTTTTTCCTCTTGTTTGCTACCTCATTTGTTTACAGGCAGTCCCCAAGTTACAAACATCCAACTTATATTCAGTTTGCACTTATGAAGGCTATTACCATAAGTCCCCGAGTTACAAACATCAAATATCATATAACTCACACTATGAACAGAGGCTATTACATATAGGTAAATGTGCCTATTCCAACAGACATCCAAAATCAACTTCAAAACAAATCTGTAGAACCTCTCTCCTTCCTGACCCAGGGACTGCCTGTGCTCTTAGTCTTTGTGTGTTACGGTTCTAGGTAAAAGATGTCTCTGGGACTTGTCAAAGATGATGTGTGTTTATGTTTCTCTTTTTTTATTGTTTTGGGTTGATTTCTGAGAGGAGTGAGGGCTTGAAAAGCTATCCATCATCATTTTACGTACTCCATCTTCTCAATTTTATTTTAAACATCTGGAGGAATTCTCTCATTCGGTCTCTAGGGTGTAGCCTGGTGTTACACATACTCAATAAATGTTGGTTGTTGATGACTGATGTCCAACTCCAGTTTTAGAGATTAAAAACGAACATCATTCCCCTTACGGTAATAGAGGAAATATCTTGGGAACTTGTGAAATAGGTAAAGTTAATTTTTGGAATACTCTTCTCTCCCCTTTCTCTTGCCTAGCCTCTGAGGGTGTGGAATCTCTCTCTTTCAAAGTGTTTAGGTTGGTAGTTACTCAGTTATTCAAAAAGTCTGCTGAAAAGACAATTCTCAAAAGTAATACTTCTGTACCCCAAACCTTTTGTTTCAATATAAAGTATATACGTACATTTATTCAACAATATTTTGATGCAGAACCACATCCTTTTCTCTGAGTGGATCACTTTTAGAGTTCCATCATAGGAGTGCAGACCACACCCATCATGCATCAACTATATTTCACGGTTTGATTTTTCCTAAGGTGCAGTGAGAACTAATAGACATGTAAAACATGTGATTATTTTTTCCCTGGAGATTTACAGAGGTATAAATTTCCCCTTGTTAGATATGTAAGTGTATGGATGTTGAGAAACTTGTATGCTGTGGTAGTTAAGAAACACCACCACAATCAAGATAAAACAGATTAGCATCATCAAAAAATAATTTCCTTTTTTCTTTTTTAGTAAGTTTTCTCTTACTGATCTGATTTCTATCTCGTCAGATCCAGATACACACAGATGATATCACATAGTTTATATCCCTCCCAGTCTTTTGTAGTTGTCACCGTCTAGGTTTTTTTGGTTTGTCTTTAATACATTTTTCTCTAAAGGATTCATTATTTTCTTAACCGTGTCACCTGTAGGCATTTCACACCATACTAGGACATTTCTAAGAGCTAGCTAAAATCTAGCCATCAATAAAGTAATAACTGACATACTTTAAAATTTACTTTTCTTATAATTTAAATTTTTTAAGAGCCTCTTTCAGATTAAAAGATTTTAAGACCAAGCATTTTGAAAGTTAGAAGGTTTTTTATTTTTAACTTTAATAATTTGACTTTCCTGAAATCTCACAAGAAAGACAAATGAACATTTAAATTACTCTTTGATATGAGTTGAAATATCTCAATCTCAATCAGTTGTTTTCAGAATGATTGTTTAGGATTTCAGATGTTTATATTTGAAAATTAATCACTTAAATACAAATTTATAGAAGTATAATTATAATGACTATTGCAAAGTTAAAAGAAACAAAAAAAATTACTGAGATTTCCATATCAGTAGAGGCTAGGCAAGAAAAACATGATATTGAAAGTTACCCAAAATTCAGTAATTTGGGTAACTTTCCTCTAGATAAATATATTTTTAAAAAGTAGATACTCAACTTTTCCATTATTATAATAAAACTGAAAAAGTGCCAATAAATTTATAGTAAATATGAATTAAATACTAAATATGAAGATTATTGGTAGCCCAAGGAATAATTTTAGGGAATTGAGAACAGAGGCCAGCTTGCAGTTTAATACAGGAGGTAGAGCTTAAAATTATAGATTATTTATTGCAAATGTTATTTCTTTATAGAATTTTATATGTATAGAGAAAATGAGATTGGGAGTGAGGATGAACTTTGGGCATATTGCTCTATTTTAATTGTATACTTTTATAAATCTTAGTAAGTGGTATAGTGAAGTTAGCAAAAAAAAAATCACCAGTAGAGACTTGGGGTAGAAGGTCTAGTGAGATGTCAAAATCTTGGAAAAGGTGAACCTTTTAAGTGCTATGTATTTTTATTTTTCAGAAGTCAAGGCCTAACTGTTCCTTAATTGAGGCAGTGTTAATTCCATGTACTCCTGGGGAAGTATGAAGGAAAGTAGGGTAGCCAGAAGGTTTTTCTTCTCTGAAATATCTCTTTCAGGATGGCCCCAGAGGTCGCAGCAGTTGAGAGGAAGGGCGGTTACAACCAGCTGTGTGATCTCTGGGCTGTGGGGATCACCGCCATAGAGCTCGCTGAGCTGCAGCCTCCCATGTTTGACTTGCACCCAATGAGGTCAGTGCGCCACACGGCTGGAGAACCCTAGGCTTGAATTAAGCTTCTCTTCCTTTTAGTATTACTTATTTTGTCATGAACAAATAATGTTCTTTGTCTTGCTTTCCCTTATATGGGAATAAATATTAATAGAATTTATATTTATGTTGAAATATAAAATGTTAAAATTCTGTGTAATGATTTGTTAATTTTTCAGAGCATTATTTCTAATGACAAAAAGCAATTTTCAACCTCCTAAACTAAAGGATAAAATGAAATGGTAAGTATTTTTGTGTTATTTACTTTTATAGTAAGATGAGCAAAAAATTATTCAAATGTGAAAGTCTAATTTTCAAAATTTCTTAGGTCAAATAGTTTTCATCATTTTGTGAAAATGGCACTTACCAAAAATCCAAAAAAAAGACCTACTGCTGAAAAATTATTACAGGTATTATTTTTGCCCTAAAATACATATATATTTTTTCCAAAGATATCATTTGATCAGACTTCTAATAAGTGTTTTGTACTTATTTTATTTTTGTAGCACCCTTTTGTCACACAGCCTTTGACACGGTCTTTGGCAATTGAGCTGTTGGATAAAGTGAATAATCCAGATCATTCCACTTATCATGATTTCGATGATGATGATCCTGAGGTAGGAATTGTTTTTTCTAACTGACGTATATAGTGTGTGTGTGTGTGTGTGTGTGTGTGTGTTTTATGAATGTATATATGGACATCTCAATCAAGTCTTAAAACTTGTGGGTCTAGTTTAAATTTTAAAACTCTTGAGGGAACAATTCGTTCTCTGACTTTGTCCCTCCTGGGAAATAATGTGGTAGATTTTTTTTTTATTGGCTACTTACAGGTGACTATTGTCTGAAAATGGCAAAGGCAGATCATTTAATCCACTTGTTGAAATTACTGTAATTATTTCAAAAGCAGTCATTTTAGATGAACTTGCCAAATGAATCATCCACTACAAAAGGGGGAGACAAATGGGAAGGAAGCACCTAGACAAAATGTAGGAATACTCAAAATTTCTCCCCAGTTTGCTTCTCAAAAAGAATGCTCTTACATACTTCATGAGTTATTAGAGACTCATCAAGTGTAGGATTGACTTTTTTGGTGACTAAAACTCTAATTATCCGTTATTGAAATGTTGAAAAATGAGCCAGTCTAGTTGTTAAAGACTAACCCTAACCTGGTAGAAGCACTGATATTAATGGAAGCCTCACTTCTGTTAGTGTATTAAACATTCCTAGCACCCATGATAAGCTCAGTATATAAGGCATGACAGAATTCTCTTACGGGATCTGTATAAAGAGTAGATGTACTTGAACTCTACTGGCTTTATGGAATGCACTTAAAAATGTGCTAAATTTCATTGACGATACTGAAGGAATGATACCTTTCAGTGGTTAGAAAATGGTCACAGATTATTGTAAATCAGAGAGAACCTTTCTATCAACTAAGCATTGTTCCAGCTTACTATCTTTGTACAACTCTGATAAATAAGCTGTTTGTCCTTTCTCTGCAAAGGAGTTTGGAACATAAAAACTTAAGAAATTTAAGGCAGTATTGACCTTACCATTACACTAGAGAGAAAATTATTTTTTGTTTTGCTTAATTTTGTTTTTAAAAAACTTAGGTTTTATAAACTCTTCTACTCTTAATCAATATATAGATTTGCATGGTAGTATGGAACTATGAAAATGACTATGTAAACAGCAGTCCCTTTACAGGGTAAGAAAAAAAATCATTTTGCCGTAAGGACATTTGCACTCGAATGTTCATAGCAACTCAATTCACAATTACACAGATGTGAAAGCAACCCAAGTGCCCATCAGCCCATGAATGAATTAATAAACTGTGGTATATGCATATCATGGAATGCTGTTCAGCCATAAAAGATGGAGACTTTGCATTTTTTGTATTTATCTGGATAGATTTGGAGAACATTCTCTGAAGTAAAGTATCTCCAGAGTAGAAAAGCAAGCATCCCACGTGATCTGAAAATTGTAGATCAACAACTATAGGCCTACATCAGAGAAAAACACAATTAAATTCGGGGAGGGGGGATGGGCCTCAGTAAGTCCCCACCTATGCAATATAGTGATAAATGGCACATTTCCTGGGTGAAGGACTCACCTGCAACCTTAACAAATGCAAATATTATAATCTAATCCTATGTGCACCCATATTAACCTGGAAAAAAAAATGACCACGTAAGCTGAAACCCTGTAAAACAGCCTTAATCACTGGGAAAAATTACAGTTGTTTTATGACCTTTGAAACATTTTGTCAAAACATTAAAAACTATGTTACTGTTAGTTGTAAGTGTATAGGAGAATGGAAAAAAAGATAGTTAAGCTATTATTTATTTACAGTACACTATAAATATTAGAACCACCTGGAATTAACATGTTTCATTTCCTTTTTTAAAGACATGCAGATTTTTTACTTATCTAGTTGTCTGCTTATCAACTGGGTTGCATACTACCTACCTTCTCATCATATGAGAGGTGTCTTACAGTGAGTATCTTCTTTTTAGATACTCACTAAAAAAGTGAGTCTTTGTCTTACAGTGAGTATCTTTTCTGGATATGACAATATGCCTTGGCAAATTATCATATTTCTTTCTAATTTTCCTCTGTAATCATCATGATGTGCATCTATTTTTTTTTTTTATTTCAGGTTAATATGAGGACACAAACACTTAGGTTACAATGTTTGCATTTGTTAGGTAAAGTCCCTGTTGTGGTTGTGTCCTGCATCCAGGAGACGTGCCATACACCCTTACATTGCACCTATTAGGTGGGAGCACACCGGCCCCTCATCTGTTATTTACGTAGTGATTTGTAGACTAAAAAGCTAAGTGAAGTTTGTATTTTATGTGATCACAATTAATACACTGTGGTAAATGAAATTTGAACCCAGGTTGTAGGGAACTGGTATTATTTCTAAGCGAAGTTTGTATTTTATGTGATCACATTTAATACACTGTGGTAAATGAGATTTGAACCCAGGTTGTAGGGAACTGGTATTATTTAACTAAATTTTAGCAACTGAAATTCGTACATATCAAAACTGCAAAATGAAGACTGCCTGTAACTCTTTTCCATATGCTAAATGCGGCCTCCTCGTCTCTTACCTCACCCTATTTACTTGTCATACTGAGTCATAGCATCCTTTTAAAAACATGTTCAAAGAAGAGAAATAATAAACCAAATATCTTTGAAGCATCTTATCAGAACAGTTTGTGCAATGAAAATTTTTCTGAAGCTTTCTTATATGGCAGGGAAAGAAATTTTTCTTTATCAAGATGTTTTTGTTAATATAATCATAAATTGTTATAACTGTATGGTAAATAGGTAAAAAAATAACAAAGAAATCTAATTATTCCAGAGGTAGAGTAGAGGGAGAGGATACTTACCTTCTCACCATATCTCAAGATACTATTTTCCCAGAAAAATTTATAATCTTTTTTATTTGCAAACGATTCATGATTGCTAAGTGCAGCATTGTCATTCAGAATGTGAATGTATCTAACTAGTATTGCAGCACTTGCTGTGATACTAAACCTATCATGAATATTCTTAAAAAATGTTTAGCGTATCTAGGCCAGGCGTGGCAGCTCAAACTCTGACCTCCTAGCACTTTAGGAGGTGGGGGATTGAGGCCAGGAGTATGAGAACAGCTTGGACAACCAAGGGGAACCCCATCTCTACAAAAACTAGAAAAATTAGGTAGGTGAGGTTGTGCCCACCTGTAGTCTCAACTGGAGGCTGAGGCAGGAGGATCACTTAAGACCAGGATTTTGAGCTTGTAGTAAGCTATGGTGATGCTATTACACTCTAGCCCAGGTGACAAAGTGAGACCCTGTCTCAAACAAAAAAAAAAGAAAAATGAACATATCTGCTAAGTCTACTTTAGTTTAAATTTTTTATAGGTAACACACTTTTGGAAGAAAGTTTGACTTTTTAATGTTGAGTTGCCACATAGTTTCTATTATAGAAGCAATTATACACCAGAGTAATTATAATTCTGATTTTTACTTAATAGAATTTTCTTCTATATGTTAACTAATTTGCTATATAAGTGTTATAAGATTTAATAATTTCATGGTTTTTACCGTTTAGACTGGGAAACTAAAATTCTCACAGATAATCATGGTTTCATCCATGTTTACCTGTAACAGTCTATATGACTAACCTGTATGATACCTGGTGTTTTTGTTTTTTGTTACTATAGATTATGATCAAAATTCAGTGTTTTTCTCAGCTTTGGCTAGCTAGCTGAATGCCCTGTCACTTACTTTTGAGTCTCAGTGCCCTCATCTATAAAATGAAGAATAATACTTATTATACAAGTTTATTTTGAGGACATAATGAGATATGATTCAGGAAAATACTTTGAAAACTACAGAGCATTGTCCACATGTAACATTAAAGTACCTAATTACTTTTGTTACTGTTTCATCATCTTAAGTTACTTAATTTATTTATTTATTTATTCATTTATTTATTTATCTTTTGAGATAGAGTCTAACTCAGTCACTCTGGGTAGAGTGCCATGGCATCATAGCTCACAGCAACCTCAAACTCTTGGGCTCAAGCGGTTCTCTTGCCTCAGCCTCCTGAGTAGCTGGGACTACAGGTGCCCACCACAACACCTGGCTATTTTTAGAGATGGGGTCTCTTTCTAGCTTAGGCTCTCGAACTCCTGAGCTCAAGGGATCCAGGTGCTTCGACCTCACAGAGTGCTGAGAGGATAACAGGTGTGTGCCACCACCCCTGGCCCCACCAGAAGTATTTTAAAATGTGGGTCTTTTAGATTTATATATTTTTGTTTCCTGAGATGTACGTACGCTGAGAATAGTTAACTTGAGTCTGTTCCCGATCTGTCTTATTGAATCTAAGAAATTAGAACTCAATGTTTATGTATTATATTGTCTACAAAGGTAGGTCTAAGAATGTGTGTCCTTCAGAGGTAATAGCTTCAAAGGTCGTGTTTCACACACAGAGGGCGCTATTGGATGTTGCAATAACTGCATTAAATAGATATAGGCATCTTCTCCTAAGATGAGACCTTGGAATATTTAGGATGAGGCTCAAAAATTTTTTAAATAGGGCCTCTTTGTCTTCCAAAGGTTGGAGGAATGTTCATGAATTATTAAGTAGAAGAACTCATTCCTATTTCAGCTACCTTCAGAATATTTCTATATGAAAAGGAAAGAAAATAGAAGGCTGCTTCTTCAGAAACAACATAAAGGGGGAAAATTTTTTTCTTTTACTAAGAAAAAAGACCATAAATCATTGATGTCTTTAGTATCATTTCATTCTATTTGTCTTATTCTTTTAATGTAAGAAATTGAGGTAAAATTTTTTACCTTTTTTTTTAAGACAGAGTCTTACTCTGTCATCCTGGGTGGAGTGCTATAGTGTCACAGCTCACAGCAACCTTAAATTCTGGGGTTCAAGCCATTGTCTTGAGGCAATTTATTTTTTTTAATTGTGACTTTCAGCCAAGTGCAATGGTTCGCACCTATAATCCCAGCACATTGGGAGGTCAAGGTGGAAATATCACTTGAGGCCAGGAGTTTAGGACCAGCCTAGGCAACATAACAAGATGCCCTCTGTACAAAAAAATAAAAAAACTTTGCCAGGTGTGGTGGGATGCACCTATATTCCTAACTACTCAAGAGGCTGAGGTAAGAGGGTGAAGCTCAGGACTTAGAGACTGCAGTGAACTGTGATCACGCCATTATACTCCAGCCAGGGCAACAGAGTGAGACGTATCTCTAAAAAAAATTTAAATAAATAAATAACAATTTTCTCCTCTGCAACAGGGGGAAGCTAAGTTGTAGCATTTAAACAGCTAATTATTAAAATATTTAATTTTTGAATATTATTCAGCTATGTGAATTACTTGTTGGGGGCCTGCTATAAATAAAATATATTTCCTAGTCTTGAGAAATGCATAGTTAGAGGGGTGAGTAGGAAAAACAGTGAGTTTTTGCTAAGGAAGTCAAAGACAGTGCCACAAAGGAATTGGCATTGTTGGAGAGGCGCGGCCAACAGGAAGGTTTAGGAAAGACCACAGTTTAAAGAAGAAAGGTCATGTTAAAGCACTAGAGACTTTAAAAAACTCATGTAAAAAGTGATAGAAACAATAGCCAACCTCCATATCTCAATGGTCAAATACACCAGCTTTCATAAATTTTAGAAATGTTTAAACAGAGTCTTTATTATTAAATAAGATTCATGCAAAAACAAGTGTAATCAAGACAGGCTAACATATGATTAAGAGAGTGCATCAAATATATAAATGTTTGCATTTGGTTAGGTTCTTATCCGCTAAGTTGTAGTTAAATGAATTTTTTTTACATTAAATAATGGCTTACAATATGTAATATTTATACTGTAGAAATATTTGGAATATTCATTAGAACTTTAAAAGGAAGTTTACTTGGATTTTTACTGTCATTAACAGTTATCTTTCTACACCCAGTCTTAGCCAAAAGGCGGAGAAATAATAACAGTTGTCTTTCTTAAAAAAAAAAAAATTTTTGAGTATCCAGTTGCCCTAAGATGGATTAATTCCTAGACCCCACATATACCAAAATCCACACATCGTCAGATCTGACAGCAAGCCCTGCAGAGCCCATGTGCAGAAGTCGGCCCTCTGTACATGCGGCTTTCACTTCCCCCAATAATATATTTTCAGTCTGAATCTGGTTGAAAAAAATCTACATACAAGGGAACCCATGCAGTTCAAGCCCATATTACTCAAGGATCAACCTGTATGTAGAATGAAGAAATAATTTAATATGGTCTTGCTTCTCATATTTCCCAAAATTCCTTGCAAATATAAGGGAGAAAATTGTGTGTGTGTGGCTGGGGTGATTTCTTTGTTGTTGTATTAAAAATGTAAGTAATTTGTAGTTGTAGGCTTAAAAAAGCTAAGGACCTAAAAATAAATTTGATAAAGCTAAATAACTTTTACAACTCACTTGTCTTAGATGATTGACCTTGAACAGAGGTTGAAAACTTTTCTCATAAAAAGCAGACAAATATGTTTGGCTTTGTGGGCCACTTTGTCCTCTTTCATGGTTACGAACTCTTCAGTGTGGAGTGAAAGTAGCTATAGATAATGTGTGACGGGACATGGCTGTGTTTCAGTAAAACTTTATTTTCAAAAACAGACGGCAGTGGGAATTTACAGGGACCACAGTTTTCTAATCCTTGACCTAGAAGAAGAAACCAAGTGCTTTTGTTTTTTCTTATAGCAGGATTTCTCAAACTGAGCACTGTTGGCATTTTGGGCCAGACAATCCTTTGTTGTAGTGGCTGGCTGCCCTGTATATTGGGGCAACATCCCTGGATTCTTTCCATTAATTACTAGTAGCAACCTTTGATCTCCAGCCATGACAACCAGGAATGTCCCCAGATATCCCCGAATGTCTCCCCAGCAACAAAATTGTCCCTGGCCAGAAGCCACTTGCTTATGTTAACTAAGGTTTATCATACTGTCTGTCTTTCCTTCATTCCATACAATCCCAGCTAGCTACCATTGCAAAGGGCCTGTTACTTGTTTTATTTGATGACTGAACTTTAGAATTATAATAACTTGAATAAGCATGAAATAGTTTAGAAGAGTGAGTTTAGAAGAGTGGGGTTGTGATTTTTAAACATAAAAAGATTTAAACCTTTTTATGCATTAGTACATGCAGGTTAATGGTACATAAAGCATTGTTTGAAAAAAAACATTGGAAATCATGCATCATTACGAACAGTTTATTTCTTTAAATATATTTATCATCACTTCTTTAAATATCACTTACTAGAGTGATTATAAACTCCTCATAGCAGATTTCCATGACTAGTGTGTGTTAACATTTATAGAGGAAAGTGAGAGTATTCATGTTTAGAAATTAGAGCTTACTTTCTGGCATGTATCTACATGTTCTTTGTCGGATTGAATGGTACTAAAGGATATCCTTTTAGAGCTTCAGCTTTTTAAGTTCAGATGAATTAGTTTAGAATCACTTCTGTTTATTGGAAATTCTAATAAATGTAAACCCTTTCTAGAGAAGTTAAGCAAAATCTGTTGTTACATAACAAATTCTTTGGCATCACGGTAGATTGTGCCTAACATGATACTGCCTACTTTAATTTCAGGGCCGGCATCCTTCATTGCCTTGGCCCCATTATACAGAATTTGTTGGCATCTCTTTCTCCTTTCGTACATGAAATATTTTCTTTTCAGTTTGGGTTTTTGGAAAAAACACTATTTGCTTATCCAGCTATCTGAAATAGTATATGTGAAAGGAAGGCTCAGCCAAGTCTGTACTTCACCTCTGTTCTCAAAGATGGAATCTGGTTTCTAGGACATGCCTACTTAGTCTTTCTTTTTATAATCATTTAACTTACTGAAATGTGTATCCATTTTGTTCCTGACATGCTAGGGTTTCCTTAAATCGTATTTTTCGGTTTACTCTTTTTCTGATGTTGGAACCCTTGACAAATCACATATTGAGACATGCAGACTAAGTTTACCAATACTCTGATCACATTTAACTAGTTAGGTTCTGTAAATTATTACAGGGTATAAGTCTTCTTTAGAAAGATTTCTTTAAAGGAAAAGAATTGAATATTACCATGTTTCCTGCTCATAGAAATTATAATGGTATACCTATAACTGAGAGAAACAGAGAAAGGCACTTTTTTAATGAAAAAGTCTTCTGAAAAACATAAAATGCTGTGAGTCTACCTAAGTTATATGGTTTTTGACAATTACTTGAATCATTTGTGATTCAAATTGTGGCAAAGAGCAAAGTACAAACCATTATCTCCTAATGATCTATAAATGTGTGTATGTGTATATGTGTGTTTTGAACATTATTTTTGAAAAATTTAGGTTGATGTATAAACCTTACAAGAAAAGGCTTCTGAGTTGTCATCACCAAATGATAGCTACAAATGGTAGTCTTTACGCTGTTATCTTTCCCTTCAGAAGTTCCTTTCTTTCAGAGGGGAAGATTGCTTGAGCCCAGGAGTTTGAGGCTTTAGTGAACAGAACAAGACCCAATCTCTGTGGAAAAAAATCAGAATACATTATTATCTTGTGTTTAATTTCTTATGTATTATATCTAGTTGCACAAGTGCTCTCTATAGTACAAATAATGATTTATGTTAAGTGGATAATAAAAACACATTTTCACCTTTATAGTTTGAGCTGTGGATCTGATTGTCCTTATTATAATATTTGTAAAGTTGTTATATTTTGTTTCGATTTTTACTTAAAATGAAGTATTTCTTCGTATTTGGGTAAGTTCATGGACCAAACTGACTTGATTATCACATGCCGTATATTGATTTCATTCTATTCTAGCCACTTGTTGCCGTACCACATAGAATTCACTCAACAAGCAGAAATGTGAGAGAAGAAAAAACACGCTCAGAGATAAACTGTAAGTCTATAGTATGCACAGTTCATAATTTAACAACAGAAAATAAGATTTCAAATTATAATTTAGTTACAGTTTCTTTTCTTCCAAATAGTTTTCTTAGGAAACACTGTTATAGTTTAATTAGAGCAGTAAAAATTTCATTTTCCTTATTCTTATGGAATTTTGGGTGGCAGGGCTATAGGGTATATTTATGTTGTTAACTATTTGGGAGAAGAAATAAAATTTTTGGAATAAGCAGGATGGGAGTAATCAGGCAATTCTTCTTAAACTCATATGTGCACGTAACTCACCTAGAGAGCTTATTAAAGTGTAGCTTCTGCTGGGGTAGATCTGGGATGGGATCTGAGAGCCTTTGCTTCTGACAAGCATCCAGGTTATGTGTGTACTAATGGTCCAGAGACCATCAGGAATTTCAGTGCCAACTGGCTAAACTGCTGAGGAGCCTGGGAGCTTTTCAGATGGATTCTCAGGCCCCACTTTTTAAAATTTAATTTAATATGTCCTGGGTTGGCCCAAGAAACCTTTTAAAATAGGCCTCCAAGGCTCCATGCTTATGAGCAGCCAAGTCATGGACCTCCTGAGACAAACGTAAGACTGCCCAGGACAATTAATACAGTCAGTGCATCACTGATACTGTGCCAGCAGGAATTCCTGGAACAATACTGCCTTAAGTTTTTATTCCTTAAAAGCACTTACTCCCAGTGACTTAAAATGCTAATTTAATGCAGTCGGGCTCATGATAATAGTTTTCTGTGAGCTAAAGATTTATCACAAAGGACTTGAAATTCAAAATGACCTCAGTGAAACTAGGTAAACCGTAACATTAAGATGACTACTGTCAGTACTAATAATTATCTCAAGTTTAATTAAGATGAATCCATCTCTTCATCTCAAAATCCAGGTAAGGTAAATAGGGACAGGCCCTATCACCATTTGATAGGAGGAATAAAAAGGAATGCGAAGATGAAGAGATTGGCAGTGGGATTGAGTCATCCAGTGAGTTGACAGCCAGTTGTACATCTCTCAACCTCCGTCCAGTTCGCTGGTTTTTCACAAACCCTGCTTTATTTCAGGAACCACCTCAATATACATGTTACATGGCTTTTACACTGGGAGTTATTTGAGTTCTTTGTGAACCTTCCCTGAGCGTTTTGACCAGACTGTACAATGTATATTAAGTTCTTGATAAAGCTTTGTGCTTGTGATATCCATAAATGCTCTTAAAGGAGGAAACTCCAGAAAGAAAGCATAGTGACTTATATCAAAAACCCAGGAGTGGGATTTGGTAGTTTGCCAACAATTAGTTGTGTGACCATATAAGATTATTTTTAAAGTTTCTTCTGAAGCTTTAAAATTTAAAGCGGGATTTAAATTTCCTAATTTCTCCTTTCTGAAAATGGCAACCTTGGCACACAAGAGCATTTCCCATTATTTTTTAATATACAAAAAGTAATCATGAAATGTCTTTAACATTTCTTTAATATATAGGAAGTAATTAGAGGTGTTTCATAGTTGATTATTAAAACTTTATGTGTTCAGTACTATTGAAAATCTAATTTAAAGTGCCTTCTATCTTGTTACCTGAATCTATTAAAATTTATTTCCAGGCCCTTTCTACTAGAAAGGGTGGCTATTATCCCTCTGTACTAAACTGCACACATATCAGTGGTTCTCAGCGTCTCAGTGCTTATGCATGTGTATGCTTTTGGAAACTAGACAGCTTTATCTCAGTCTTCTGAGATTCTGATAGGCCCTCCTTTTGGTGAGAGCAAGTGATACATAATGAACACCTCCCTTTTTCCCATTTGCCAGTAATGTGGGTGTCATAGCCCTCTGGTACGTTGAGGTAGCAAGAGGATTAAAGCAACTACTTGTAATAATTTGTGGGTTTGGAATTTGAGGCTGTCAAGTCTTATTCTGTGCTCTAACAAATGTCTTCTTTTCAGAATGTTTTATAATTTCATGTGAGACATGATATATAAGAGAATGCTCACTAATTCTATTATCTATGAAGGCAGCCTTTGGAAAAATAATAATGGTATTCCTTTTGATAACGCTTTGCGTTTACCATTACTTGATGCTTCTCTGTGCAACCAGTGTTTTCTTTTAACTAAATGGTGTTGAGTTAGCCTTATGTGTAAAAATGGACTCATTTGCCCAGATGTTGGGGACTGTAGAGCAAGTGACCCAGCATAGAGAGCCCATGACAGAAGCCGAATCTTGGAAACAGGATACCATTGCTTCTGCTATGTTCTTTCCATCACACTGACCAACCCTGATCCCATGTGGACGTGTTGTGAACACTGGGGGCTTTCCTATAGGCTGCCTTCCATAAGTACTCTAGGGTAACCACTGCCTACCCGCTTAAATACTGAGTTCAGATCGTCTCTATTTTATGTACAACCAAGACCTTTTTCACTTACTAACTTTGTAACATACCATGTGAAATCCTGATGATATATCATACTGTGTAATTTTGTTCACTTTTTTTTTTTTTTTTTTTGCTATGGAAAAGGCCTAGGATTAACATATTAAGCTTTAACAGTTTTAAGATTTTCTTGGGTTTTTCCAGCTAGCAGGTTGTTTATTTAAATATTTGGATTGGAAATGGCTAACAGGTATATGAAAAAACGTTCAACCTCACTAATCATAAAGGAAATGCAAATCAAAACCACAATGAGATACTGTTTCATTCCAAGGTAACATGTTTATGATCAAAAAGCAAAAAAATAGCAGGATGCAGAGAAAAAGAACTCTCACACATGGTTGGTGGGAATGTAAATTAGTAGAGCCACATGGAAGACAGTATGGAGGGTCCTCAAAACCTAAGAATGGGACAGCCATATGATCCAGCAGTCCCATTGGTTGGATATATATTTAAAAGAAACAAAATCACTGTAACAGAGAGATATCTGCACTTCCGTGTTTACTGTAGCACTATTTTCCGTATCCAAGATATGGAATCAACCTAAATGTCTATTAACAGATGAGTAGATAAAGAAGCTATGGTACACATATACAATGGCATACATTTCAGCAATAAAAAAGAATGACACCCTCTCACTTGCAGCAACATTGACAATCTGGAGGTCAGAATGTTAAGTGAAATAAACCAGGTACAGAAAGACAAATATCACTTATGCTTAGTCACATGTGGTAGCTAAAAATATTGATCTCATTAAGGTTGAAAGTAGAATGATGTTATCAGAGGCTGGGAAGGGAGCAGGGTTGATGAAGAAAGGTTAGTTAGAAGGAATAAGTTCTAGTGTTCAATAGCAGTATAGTTAACAATAATTTATTGTATATTTTGGACTAGCTGGATGGTTCGGAATATGACCTACATATGAAAATAACTGTTTGAAGTGATAAATAGCTTAATTGCCATTTTGGTCATTATGCATCGTATGCGTTATTAATATATCTATAACTGTTATGTATCCATGGTATGGTGGCTCATGCCTGTGATCCTAACACTCTGGGAGGCCTAGGTGTGTAGGGAGCTTGAGCTTAGGAGCTCGAGACCAGCGTGAGCAGGAGTGAAACCGTGTATCTACTAAAAATAGAAAAACTAGCTGGGCAATGTGGTGAGCACCTGTGGTCCCAGCTGTTTGGGAAGCTGAGGCAGGAAGATCCTTTGAGCCCAAGAATTTGAGGTTGCTGTGAGCTATGATACAATGGCACTCTAGCCTGGGACAACACAGTGAGACTCTCTCTCTAAAAATACAAATAAAGTAAAAATCTTTGAATTGTGACCAGTATATGGTAGACAGTAAAATTAAATGTGTCTTGCTGTGGAGTAACTTTTTAAATTATTACATCATTAAGAACATAGGAACAGATCCTGGCTTTACTTTTTTTCTTTTTCAGTTGGCCAAGTAAAATTTGATCCTCCCTTAAGGAAGGAGACAGAACCACATCATGAACTTGTAAGTAGTGTAGTCTTAGAATGTTAAGACTGAAAATAAATGTTTTAATTAATCTATTTAAGATATTAGTACTGAATAAAAAAGCTAGTCATTAATATTTTCAAAAGCATTTGGGGAATCGAAAAGGTAAGTAATTCTAAAATTCAGAATAAATAAATCTGTGTTGCTGAGATTCAATATTTTAAAAACTATTCTAGGAGGAACTTTCTAGTTTTACCATTCTCTAACTAAATGTTTTTAACTTTTAAAAACATTAACCTTTTAATTATTTTTGTCATTTTTTTTCCATTTTTGAGGGGTTTTCAGGGTATGTTTTTATTAGGATAACTGCCATAGTTTCTAAGCATCAGTAGAGTCAGGTGTGTTTAGAGTACTACAACTCAGGAAGATGAAGCATACATACGTAGTATAGCAAACTTTTCATTCATTTGAGGCTTATAACTGTATGAATATTCTTTTCATGATCCTTTAATGCCCCTTTCAGATATATGAAATATAATATATACCTGATAATATATTAGGTATGGTCTTAGAAGCAAAACATTCTGCAAATATTTGAGATGTTAATATTCTATGAAAGAATAAAAAATGAGATATTAAAAAAAACAAAATGAATCCTGATGATATTACTTTGCCAGAACTCCAGATTCCATCTGTTTCACTTTTTTCCCTTTGCTATTTAATAGTGAGAAGAAAGTAACTGTTAGTAAGTACTAAGGATTAAAGTGGGAACTTTCTTCTTAACTATAATGTTATTTTAACTCACTTAACTAAAGCATACCAAGGGAGTCAGCCTTTGTCTGATGGAGTAGTTATAAGTCAGCATACCAGCATGGAGGGAAAGAGTATGAAAGAAAAAGTTTGTCTTTAAATTATCTTCTAATACTAAAACCTGACATTTATGGAGAGGGATGGAGAAGATTAAGAAGAAAAAGTAGTCATGATATTTATAAATGCTAATTGTATTTTGTTAAGGCAGTTTATTTTCTGTTTCTTTTTTTAAGTTGGCATTGCATGTATTTAAATTTTATACTAATTTAGTAACTGCATTATAGAGCAAAGTTGTTGCAATGTTGCTTTTCTTAGAAGCTACTTACTATAATTTGACTTTCCATTTGCCTTAATAAAATTATGTTAGCAGGACTTAACTTCATTTGTGAAAGT
Organism: Otolemur garnettii; assembly: GCF_000181295.1. Classification (NCBI taxonomy): domain Eukaryota; kingdom Metazoa; phylum Chordata; class Mammalia; order Primates; family Galagidae; genus Otolemur; species Otolemur garnettii. The sequence continues at coordinate 1,934,158 of NW_003852490.1, forward strand.
TTCCCTTTGTGAATTTGTGGCTTTTAGTCTAAGTGTAAATAACTTGGGTTTCTTGGTCTCTGCTAAACAGCCCGACAGTGATGGTTTTTTCGACAGTTCAGAAGAAATATACTACACTGCAAGATCTAATCTGGTATTTCTCATCTTCTGATTTTCTTTGTCAGCATTATTTTAGTCTTAATTGTTATTTTTTAAGATCAAACATTTTGTACAGTTTTAGTGAACCAATTTAAACATTGTTTTATAAGTTACTGTTATTTAGGAAGTTTCCATATATTAATTGAAGCAAATTTTTCCCATAACAAATTAAAGAAATATATCTAATCACATATACATTAGTATTTAAATTTCTAACTCAAATATGGGGGTTTTTTAGAAGAAAACATTCCCCCTAGATCCCCAGTTTTAATGATGTAATTGGTTTTAATGATCTAGAAACCATTTCTTTCTCTCTATATACACGCATGAGTCCATTCATATATCTAAAAACTTTATATATTATATGGTACATATATAGTATATATTTATTACATATACCACATATTATACATAATATATTATGCATATATTATGTGCTGTATAACATATTACATATATTATGTCATGCATTATATATGATATATTACTCATGTTATATGGTATATATAATATATATAATTCTTAAAGATAATTTATCCTAACAATGAAATAATTCTCAAAGTTTTATTGTAGCAGGAAAAAATTTAGATTATAAAGCATCCCCAGAGTTACAAATGTTAAAACTACCTTGCCATTATATAAGAAAAGATGGAAAATTAATGCTGATAAATGTTAACCAAATAGTATTTTAATAGTTATTATTAAATAAATAGTTCTTCCGTGGCTGGCTAGAGCCCCAAGTTGCCCCCATAGTTGCTCCCAGAATTTACCTTTTCTGCCTTTTAAATGGAATGTTACTTTTCTTTCTTTCTTTTCCAACTTAATAACATATCTCTTCCAATTTTGGTTGGCTTAAAGAGATTTTAGACAGTTTTTGTTTTTTGTTTTGAGACAGAGTTTCACTTTGTTGACCTTGGTAGACCTTGGCATCACAGCTCACAGCAACCTCAAACTCTTGGTCTCAAGCTATGCTCTTTCCTCAGCCTCCCAAGTATCTGGGACCCAGACACCCATCACAATGCCCGGCTATTTTTTCTTTAGAGATAAGGTCTTGCTCTGGCTCAGACTGGTCTTGAACCTGTGAACTCAGGTAATCCACGTGCCTTGACCCCCTAAAGTGCTAGGATTACAGGAGTGAGCCACCGCACCCAGACCTAGAAACAATTTTTTTTTAAGGAAGTTGCTGTCTTGTTGAACAGAAGATATTTATACATATAAACTGTTAGCCATTCAACAAAATGTATCATGGATTGCCAAAATCTTGCCAGGTGACAACTATTGATGAGGGGAAGCTAACATATGTATAGTAGTTACCATGGATATTGGAGAAGAAGAGCCTCTGGGCTATTGTGACTTACCTGGCTTCTGGGAAGGGACTAAAACTGATTTCAGTATTACGTTGGAACCATTATAGACTCTTCAGGAAAAGGAACAGATGTTGCCTGTGTTTTTTTTTTGAGACAGAGCCTCAAGCTATTGCCCTGGGTAGAGTGCCGTGGCCTCACAGCTCGCAGCAACCTCCAACTCCTGGGCTCAAGCAACTCTCCTCTGCCTCCCAAGTAGCTGGGACCACAGGCGCCCGCCACAACGCCTGGCTATTTTTTGGTTGCAGCCATCATTGTTGTTTGGTGGGCCTGGGCTGGATTTGAACCCGCCACCTTAGGTGTATGTGGCTGGCACCTTAGCCACTTGAGCCACAGGCGCCAAGCCAGTTGTTGCCTGTGTTTTATGGGAACTGCTGTGAGGACAATTGGCAGTGCAGACCACAGTTTTGAGAGAAGTTAGCTACGGGGTGGAATTATGAAACTGTCTTTCAACTACCAGAAATAACAGGATTAGCACAAAGTGGTAGATTTAAGTCATCACAAAGGAAATGATAGATGAAGCCATGACATTATCTGTGTCCCTCATGGTTAGCTGTGAAGAAAAAGAGTGGGAGACGGTTACCACACTGGGTGGGGCCTGTGTCAGCAACTAGGTAGAACCCAGACTGGAGGTAGGGAAGAAGCAGCTGAAAAGTTAGGAGAGCCAATGGATGCCCTGTCTCCAAAGAAGAGAGATGTGTCAGACGACTGAGAGAGGCCCACGAGTCTGAGGATTGACCAGCATGGGGGCAAGGGAGATAGAAGAGCTGGAGAAAACATGATTGGTGATTTCTGGATTGAAAATATCTTTAGAATTAGATACACGTAGGCTAGAATAGCAATGAGTGAAATTAGTTATGGAAATAAAAGACCAAAGAATTAAAAGTTTAAATAGATTCCAGTATTTATTGATATTTATTCATATCCTCTATGCAAGAGATAATAAAACCAGGAACATAGTACTTTACAATTACTAATACTCTTTTTTGTACCACATATGGAAGTGGGCTGATAACTTGAATAAGTTATCATATCATGACTTTATTCCCTAGAACTGCTCCCCTTGGCCTGTCCTTAATCAGGACTCTGTGGTACAGAGGATCTTGTGACAGAGGAGAGCTTTAGGGACAATTAACTTGTAGATAGTTCTGACAGAAGAGGGATATATGAAGTATTTGTCAGGGTCTATAATTTATAAAGTCAACCTTAAAGCTCATTTCTCTTGATAACAAATGCTAACATTTATCTCAAGGATTTTATATACCAGGCATTACTCTAAGCACTTTAAATGTATCATTGTTTGCGAAAGAAAAGATTTAAGGTACAAAGAAGTTGAGATTCATTACTGTTCAGCTAAGAAGAGCAGAGCTGGGATTTGACCTACGCAGCTTGGCTCAGGAATTCCAGCCTAAACCACCATACTATATGGCCTCTCCCAACATCATCAGGCACAGGGTTCCTCTTCCCTCTCTTTTTAAAAATCAACATATTTGCTCCATAAATGTTTTGATTTTTTTTTTACTCTGGTAAAATGTTTATAACACAATTTATCATTTTAACCTATTCTAAGTGTACAGTTCATTGGCATTAAGTACATTTGCATTGTTTTCAGCTATCCCCACTGTCTGTCTCCAGAAAGCTTTCATCTTTCCAAACTGAAACTCCATACCCATTAAATAGTAACTCCCTTCTTCCCTTCAACCACCATTCTGCTTTCTGTCTCTATGCATATGACTGCTCTAGGTGCCTCCTATAAGCAGAATCATACCGTATTCCTCCATTTACGACCGGCTCAGTTCACCTAGCATGATCTTCGAGGTTCCTCCACCTTGCAGCATGTGTTAGAGTATCATTTGGGAGCTGAGTAATATTCCATAGTATGCAAGTGCCACATTTTGTTCATCCACTGATGGACAGTGGGTTGCTCCATTTGGTACTACGAATGATGCTGCTATGAGCACCAATGTACAAATATGTTTGAGTTCCTGATTTTCAGTTGTTTTGAATTCGTAACTAGAAGTGGACTTGCTGCATCTTATGGTAATTCTGTCTTTAAACTGCCACAGTGTTTCTCACAGAAGGTTTACATTCCCAACAGCAGTGCGTATGACTTCTGATTTCTTCACATCCTCAGCACTTACTATTTTCTGGGTTTTTCTTTCTTTCTTTCTTTCTTTTTTTTTAAATTTTCTGGTATCCTAATAGGTATGAAGTATTCATAGTTATTTCATTCTCCTAATTTTATGAATCCTAAAATCTTGGCACATGAACAAGATTTCAACTCTTAAATGCTTGTTGCTGGCCACTAAAAACCTGATCAACACAAAATGTTGGGCCCTCATTTTAATAGGCACTTGACACCAGAATGTCAACCCTAGATCTTTCAGGACCCAGAAGAAACATTTACTCCCTTAAAAATGTTGTTGCTGGGTGGTGCCTGTGGCTCAGTAGGTAGGGCACAGCCCCATACACTGAAGGTGGAGGGTTTGAACCCACCCCTGGCCAAACTGCAACAAGAAAACAGCCAGGCATTGTGGTGGGTGCTTGTAGTCCCACTAAGGAGGCTGAAGCAAGAGAATCACCTAAGCCCAGGAACTGGAGGTTGCTGTGAGCTGTGACACCATGGCACAATGGCACAATGGTTGCTGTGAGCTGAGGACAACAAAGTGAGACTCTGTCTCTTAAAAAAAAAAAAAAAGATGTTGCTACTTAAAAGTTGTGTGTTGATAGAGCACAGTGGCTCCTGCCTGTAATCCTAAGACTCTGGAAGGTGAAGGAGGGAGATTTGTAGAGTGAGACCCCATCTCTACTAAAAACAGAATTAGTTGAGCATGGTGATGGCTGCCTGTCATCTCAGCTAGTTGGGAAGATCATTTGAGCTCTTGGGGGTTTGAGGTTGCAGTGAACTGTGATGGCTCCATTGCATTCTAGCTAGGACAACAGAGCAAGACTCTGTCTTAAAAAAAATTTTTTTTATTTCATGTTACCAGTGATTTCTCATTATTTAAAATGCTAAGTTTATTCATTTTATGATTTTGTAAGTGAATTTAGAATATTACACCTCGATTCTTGTTGCTATTAAAAAGGTGATGTGGTAGCGCCTGTGGCTCAGTGGGGAGGGTGCCGGCCCCATATACCGACAGTGGTGGGTTCAAACCCAGCCCAGCCAAACTGCAATAAAAAAATAGCCAGGCATTGTGGCGATGCCTATGGTCCCAGCTACTCGGGAGGCTGAGGCAAGAGAATCACCTAAGCCAGGAGTTGGAGGTTGCTGTGAGCTGTGATGCTTGCTATAGCACTCTACCAAGGGCGATAAAGTGAGACTCTGCCTCTAAAAAAATCAGGTAATCAATATAATATGAAGCTAGAAAAATAGAGCTTGATTTTTGGGATTGATAGGAAGAGTCTTTACAATTTTGAATGTAGTCTGAGTTTTTAATAAAGACAAAATATTCACTATAAATATTGAATATGACAGTTAAATGTCATAATGTGACAGTTAAATAAAAAAAATTGCCCATAACCATAAATAGGGTTAACCCACAAAATGCTGTCTTCAGATTAAAAAGTATTATAATCTAGCTCAACTGATGCTATTTTTTTCTAATTTGGCAAATTTTACTGAATAATTTGGCCCATATACCATTTAAAAACATACTAAAATTATTTATATGTAAGGACATATTAATTACTATGGAGAGTCATAAAAAATAGTGACATAAATATTGCTCTGAAGAAGTGTATGCTATACTTAACCTATTGATATTCATTTCTGAACTTCCAGCATAAAAATGTTATCCAATTCAAGGCCCCTTGATCTGCTTTTATTAGTCAGAACCCTGCTTAATAAGTTAATATTCTGATTGCACTTGCTTTTCTGACGCTTTAAGAAATAAAAAAATCTTTGAATTATCCTGGATTCACTGTTTATTTCTATAAATCATCTACCACATTTAAAAGGTTTCTCTCACTAACAACCTTATTCACACCACAGTTTTCTCATTTTTTGATGAGAAAAACAAATTCTCCTGTTCTCTTTTTTTTCTTGGTTAAGATACATTGCTGAAGTGTTTTTCCTTTTGTGTTTTTGTGGCCAGCTGTATCAATTCTTTTGACTTCTGCTATTTTCTCATCAAGTATAGATGTAATCTCTTGAGGGGATTTTCACAAAAACCACAATAAGATATTCTCAATCTTGTATTTCTCTTTCCCAGTGTTCTGTGTTACATCCTTTGTTCCTTGTCAGAAATTTCTCACACTGTGTTTTCTTAGACACTCCATCCTAGGTTTAGAAATCATTTCCCTTTCAATTAAAGAACCACTGAAATGGAACCACTGAAACTCTCCAACCCCAAAGGCACTTTAATTGGGGGTAATCGTCTTGAGCTTTCGTTTGAGCCTTCAGGTTGAATCTGTAGTACATTATTGCATGTTTTCAGTTTGTCTTGTTACTTATTTGACTCCACTGTATAGTTTAAACATTGTCGTTCACTGAGAAGTTGATGCTTAATAACACCACTGATTTTTTTATGATTGCATGCTCTGCTATATTCTTGTTTAGCTTTTAAAGGATGGATATGTGATGCAGTCATCTTGGATTATGTTCAGCACTTTTCCAAGCTTAATTTTGGTAGGATTTTCTGATTCAGAATAGCTTCCAAGTACTTTTTGAAAAGCACTTTAGATCAATCTTCTTAGACTGCCCTAAAAATATATGTATTCAACTAACTACTATAATGACTTTGCCTGGGCTTCACTTTTGTTCTTTTTTTATTTGTCATTTTCCTTATCTGATTTACAGTCTGAATTGCTGTCATAAAATAGATGCTTGATAAGTAATGGTTGTATTAAATGAGAATAGACACTTTTTAGAAGGATTTAGTATAGTACTTTATGGAATGGTGTGCCTAGCAAGTAGTTCTTGTTCCATAGTTGGTATAACACACCTTGATTTAGGTAGATGAAATTGTCAGAGAAGGAGCTCCTTTCAGTTTTACCTTTCCTGATGGGACACAGCACCCTTAATCGTCAGACCTGGATCTGTATACAACTTCTCCCCTGCCCTAAATGTTATTCTGTATATGAGCTTGTGCTCAATTTTCTATTACAATGTTACTTAAGTTATTTTAGTCGCTTCTTTTACCTTCCTAAAATAAGTACACTGCTGATTACAACTAATTTTCTTTTTTAGATCATTAGTATCTGCTGATTGTCATGCATCAGATGAACTGAATATTCTTAGGGCACATTACTGTTTCTGTAATAGAAGCAATGGCTACTTTGCATAAATGAATACTTTTGCAAGCTGTTGTTTGATTAAAGACTTAAGGGATTATATTGGTTGAAGATGTTGCTGGTCTGGTAGAGAGCTCAGTTACCTATAGCTGAAGACAACAAACTTGAATGTAGGAATTAGCATTTCACTTACTGAATACTAAAGTTTAAAGATTCCTGTATGAAGTCATGACCACTTAAATTACGCAGTATCGTCATTGTGTGGCAGTTTTGTGGTGACAGTGATTTTATCCTATTAAGTTGTATCATTATAAATTTAAAGGAACAGGTGTCCTTTTTCATTAGAACTTCATTTGATACCAGTGTGACAGTTGACTAACCTTTTTTGTTCATGATGAATTATCTTCTCTGTCACTGGTAAGAACACTTATTATGCATGGAAGAACACAAATATTGAAGAAGACAAAATTTGAGTTGTCTAACCAGGATTTTGATTTTATTTTCATCAGATTTTTTTTTAAACAGGCTTTAAGTATACTTAAATTTTAAACTTATTTTCCCTTAAATATAATGTATTGCTTAGAATCCTTATATTAGACTTAATATTTTTATGATCTGGAATCATCTTTTTCTTAAGGCTAAAGTGGTTAGCTATCTATTTTTAGGAAAATAAACAGTTAGCATTTGAACAAACATTTATTTAGGATACCATTAATGTGTGCCAAGTACTTTGCTGAACCATGGGCTGTAGGAAAGGAAAACAGATTGGACCATTTCTTTCTTTTGAGGAGCTCACAACCTAGCCACTACAGTGGAACCTCCATGGCTAGCCCTCCCTTCACTGACCACTTCCTGGGGGGACCTAATTTTCATAGACCACACTGCACGGTCCAGTGCAGTAAACCCAGCTCTTTATTTTCACCGCCTCTGTGTGTTGATCAGTTTGTGGTAGTCCCTCGGGCTGTTAATTTACAGAGGTTCTACTGTATTTTTACAGACTTGTACATAGGTTAAGATCCAATCTGAGTGCTAAGAGAGATGTATGTATTAAATGCTGTGGAGACATAGAGAAGGCTCCAGTAATCCTCCTGGACAGTTTAGGAAGGCTGCTCTAAAGTGACCTTAGTGTTAATCCCTGATCATGAATCTGACAGTATCTTCTAAAATTAAAAAGCACTTGAGTACACTATATTCTACTGTAAATAAGATTCATTCAGCATGTTAAACATTCCCTCTTTAGAGTTAAAAGGGTGCTTAAAATACACTGGCTTTCTTTAAAAAGGGACAAAAGGCAACTTTATATAAAAGTTATTTGAAATTTTGCTATTTTTACCCTTTAAAAAATTCTTGAAACTTTTGCAGTGCAGCTTACAATCTTGTACATGTTCAGTTTTAAAATATTACTCAATTTTATGTCTTTAAAAAATTAATACCTGCGTGAAGCAGCAGTAGAAATATGTGAATGTGTGAATACACACACATACGTACATACATGATTATTTTATGTCCTAAAGAAAACCAAGATTTTTGTTACTTATTCTCTGATCATTTTTGCTTCATTAATAACTTGAGAATAAATATCTTATTTGAGTTTTTTCCTTTCTAAAAACTAAATTTTGTAAGTGTTAATTATAATAGCAGAACCATAAATGAACCTTTGCATATATTATTATTTAGAAAACTTCCCAAAAAAATACTCAATTTAAATAATAAAATACTTAAATCAGGACTCTACAAACATCTGAAATCTTTTATTGTTGGAGGTTCTACCTTGCCTCTTTTAAAAACATACAGCAATACAGATTTATTTGGGATCTGAGGTTTATATTTTTAAAATAATGTATGTTAGTATAATGTGTTGTGTGGTATATTGCTATTTTGCTAAATATTTTATTTTGTACTATTAGGATCTACAACTAGAATATGGACAAGGACACCAAAGTAGTTACTTCTTAGGTGCAAACAAGTAAGTAAAGTTCTAAAATTTAATTTAATTCAAGAATTATTAAGTTACCTTTCATATGATAATTTAATATTTAAGGTAGCAAATTGTATTGGACTGATCGATGTTTTTAAATATGCTTTGTATTTTTCCCCCGCTGTTTCCCTGCTCATCATTAGTTACTAATAAGGGAATATCATTCAGATGGACAAATTTTTAAGCAGTATATATACTATTTGAATAATCAAAACAACTTAAAACCTCAAAATACTATTTCAGTTGCATTAGAGAGTTTCTTATTGAAACTGTGAGGTGGTTTTGGCCTGGATCAAGGTGCTTGCTGCACAGAGATCCACTTATTGAGAGAAGAAGGATTGCCCAGAAAGAAAGGAATTTTAATGTGAAAGATGTCTGTCAGGAGAGAAGTAGTCTCAGATCTGTCTCTGAGCAACAGAACTCCTGGGCTTTTTAAGGAGAGGCCAAGTGCATTGGGGCAGGTGGTGGGGGTTGGTGATTGTTGGCATCAGGAATTTTTGCTCAGGGGCCTTCTAAATCTCTTGTAAAAAAATCCACTTCCAAGTAGGATTTTTTTGTCTAAAAAAGAAATTGCGTAAAAAAGAAAAAGAAAAATCTGCTTCTAAGAAACATCTCAAAAAGTTCAAGTAGTTAATTATAAAAAAACATACATATGAGATTTGTTCATAGGGCTGGTTACAAATTGAGGCATATATAATTCCCATATTTTAAGTTAAGCAGATGAAAATAGTGACTAAAAACAAAGTTATCCTTAATAGTTTTAAGGATAAAAGGACAAAATAATGTCTTTCTCTTTTTTAAATGCAATAGAACCTCCGTAATTGACACCTCCCAACATTGACTACCTCCTTGAGTTGACCTAATTTTCATAGATTGGACATGCACCACATATATATATGTACCAGTACAGTAGGGCTAATGACCCGTTTGTGATATAGTCAGTAAATGGGTGGTCAACTTATGGGGGAGTCTACTGTATACTACCCTTTCCCAACTCAGAGAAAAGGCTTTGATCGACAGCCTACTGAAATGTATTAGTTTTGATTGAAGTGGGCCTCCAGTTAAATACTATGAGGGTGTTTTTTATATTATGTTATTACTATTAACCTTTGTGTTTTTTAAAATGGAAAGTAAGTATAAAATTTCCCTGGTAGAAAAATGAAATTTTACCCAAATAGTAACTGCTTGCTCTTTATAACTTAGCTTGTTGGTGGACAACAAAGGAAAGTTTGTCTCACAGTGAGTTAGCAAATAAAAAGATTCTAAAGTGTTTTTTATATTATTTTCTTTAAATATGAGGTCACTGGTTTTAAAGACCTTGTTAGCAAATGTTGCTGTATTTTAAGATACTGAATAATGTGAAAAAAAACTTATTTGCCTTTTTTTCATTCATTTAAAATATTTAAAAATTATGTACTTAAAAAATATGAAACATACGGCCCATCACTCAGTGCTTTTCCAGATTCCTTAGTTCTCCTTGTCTGATTTCTGATTTTTAGGCATTTTCATAGTATATAGTAATTTTGACTAGGTAAAATGTTAATAATTTGCCCAACCTTCATTTTTTGATTAATTGGATCCCTGCTTAAGGAACTGTTTTCTATATAATGAATCATTGGCAAGGTAGGTTGGCCAAAAGTTTGACATCTGGCTGCGTTCCGTGTGTAGGTGTATACATACATGTGACATGAGCATGGATGTAGCACCTCTCTTGCTGTATTGATATGTCTGCTTTATTCTTGTGACCAGGCAATGTTTTAAAACTCATGGGATATCCTGCTTTCTCCATAGGTGATCAGGCAGACAGATTCCCAAAGATGGGTTTCTACCTATCCAGACCATGCAGGAATTATGAAATAAGAATTGTTACATGGGATTTTTCTTTTTCTTTTTTTCTTTTTAACAGAAAGCATGTGTGTTTTGACTTGTACTTGGTTGTTACCTTTTTCTTATATTGCTGAGGTCAACTTTTCTGACCATTTAAAACCAACAAAATACTATTTTTAAAAGAAAATTCTAATTATTTCTGATTTTGTTTTAATGAGCAAAAATTTAAAGATACATTATCATCTAATAACTTAAAAAGTAGAGAGTAAATTGAATTATACAATTCCTGGCACAATTGAGTGTTGTGGTAATAAGTGCCAGATCAGAGACAGAACTGGCTCTTAAAACTACGTGACTTGGAGAAATTTACCTTCGTATCTCTTGTAAAATGGGGATTACAATAGTATTTGCCTCATAGGGAGCTAAGGATGAAATGGACTAATCTTTGTAAAGTATTTAGCACATTTAGGATTTAGTAAATACTTATTAGTTGCCCTTATTTATAGTAAGTTACTTGGTAAGTAATTGTTGATCGTATAACCAAGTGAATAAAATTGCTCTTTGGTTTTAGAGAAAGGGAGTTTTGTTTTGAAATACAATCTGGGCAGTATTTACAAATCGTTTTGGGGCAGGTAGGCAATTGTGAAAATTCAATGTGCAGTGTGAAATCCTTAGCTATTGAGTATGCTGAGTATTTTAGGTGTGGCTTTAGACTTCACTCATGTAAGTTTCTTCACTTTATCAGTTAAATCTGTGTTTTGTACATTGTTTCATTCTTAACTTTTCATCAAAATTTCCTAGTCATTTTAGATGGGCTTAGTAATTCAGTATCTGAAGGCATTATTTTTTTGTTCTTTCTAAAAATTCCATAATGCGAGAATTCTGGGAGACAGTGAATAGTGACACTGTTTGTTGTGTAGCGCTCAGTCTTCCTGAGTAAATCACTATCATATTTTCTCCAGTACGCTCAAGGTACAATATTTACTGTGTACAGAACCTTTTAGCAAATTTAGCCATGTTTTATTTTCTCTCATATAAAGCCTAAAAAGAAAATGATACGTTGTACTTTTCATTAAGACTTTATCCTGGAACTTAAACAAAATATAATATCACATAGTAGATTTACAAGAAAATAAGTAAGAGATATACATGAGTTCCTGGGCCTTGGGCTAGCTGTTTTTCCATGTTCACTTGTTCAGCCTTTCTCTTATTGTTAGAGCACTCCTAGGAAGACTTTTTTCAAAAGTGGAATGCCATATAAATCCAAATAAACATGGTAACTGAAAGTAAAGCTACATTTTAAATTCTCCTCCTAAATATTTTTAAATCCTAATATTTTCTACCAAAGAAAGAGAGAAAAAAAGTCTCAAAAAATATTGTCATGTGCTTCAGAAAAAGTATTTTTTCACATATTTTTTTCTTTTGTTGTTGCTTTTTTCACATCTTCTAAAATGATTACAGCCCACTTACACAGTTCAGAGACATTATGTTTAATTTGGTGAAATAATTTAAAGCAGTGCTTCTCAAGTTTTTGGTCCCAGGATTCCTTTACAGTCTTTAAAATTATTGAGAACTCATCAAAGAGCTTTGGTTAACAAGGGGTTGTAACTATCAATATTTATAATATTGGAAATTTGAGAAATTTTTAAAATGTTTAAGTCTTGAAATAATTTTATCATTATATGTTATAATAAGTAACATTTGTGTGTGTACTTTTTAAAAAATCCTCATCCTTAGTGGCCAGATCAAATGTATCTCTTTATAGCACCTTCTTATAACACTACTGATTCTTTTCATGAGACTTAAAAGCAGCAAATAATTGCAGTAAAAAGCTTCATATATGTCAGTGCAATACAACAAACATTTTGTTGAGGTCCACTGATAACATTTTTTATGAAAAATAGCTATGTTTTTCTGAACCAAAATAATATTATTAAGAAAAGTAGCATTATTTTATATTTTTTTCTTTTACAAATCTCCTTAACAGTGTCTTACTGGAAAACAAGTAAATTCTCATATCTCCTGAATTTAATCTGTTGTAATATCGCATACCTTGTAGTCTGTGGAAAACTTCAGTGTATAGTCACAAGAAAAGAAGAGTGACAAAGGGATTATGTATTGTGAAAATCGTTTTGACCTTGTAGACCCCCTATAGGAGGCAGAGAACCCCCGGATCTCTGTACCACCATTTGAGAACTTGTTTACAGTCAATAGTAATCTTGAAGAAAGCCCTCAAGTTCTTCCTCTGTTCTGAGTTACTCTTCTAAGTGCTTCACCTGTGTTAATTCAGGATCTCTTGGGAAAATCACTTTGAGATAAGTTCTGTGGCAATTCCCATTTTACATGTATAGATGGAAAACTGAAGATGTAGAAATCAGAATAACTTATCCAAGGCCCTAGACCCCGATGGTCCATACACTGCAGAGGAAGTGGAGGCAGGATTCAGATTCATGCAGTCCTGCCTTGAAAGCTTGTCCTCGTTATTCTACTGCCTCTACTAGAGGAGAGCTCCTACTTGGAGAACCCCTCAAGGACTTTGTGAGTAAGATATTTGACTGTGGTAGCTCAGTTTTTAAATTTACAAATAGTGCTTGCATTAGCTTATGGTTTTCCTATAGCATTTATCATTCCAAATTCACAACTCTGTTATTTTTTAAAACTGATTAAAATATTTGATGGCTAACTATTCTATCAGTTGCTTATAGTAGATAACCACTTCTTTAGTTTCTCTGGTTTCATATGCTGATAATTCTAAAGGCAGTTCCCCCCCTTATGTTTTAGGAGGGAAGATGATTAAAGGGTGCTACCTTAACTTTTACAGAGAGTGAATTTTTTGATGAACCACTTTTATCCCAGTAATTTATTAGAACTGTATTTTTCTCTATCCCATAAGCTAGGAGAAGGCTATTGAGATTTTATGCTTGAAAGGTATAATTTAGGAGATAGCTGCATGGACTTGCAGTGAAAAGAAGTAAGGGAACTTCAGGAATGCCCTAAGTTCTCTCTTACATTCCTGAAAATTAAAGTTTTGTATACTGCTCCTAATGGTAAAATCCTCACACCTGGTCTGATACAGGCTTAGTCTCCCAAAAGTGTAAATGTGTTTGCCCGTGCACCACTGGAGAGCAAATCCTTCAGGTAAGTGAGTGTCTTCTGTGAAAGCAAAGTGCTACTACATTCATGTATTCACATCACATGCATGCATGCTTCTGCAGAGAGAGCCAGCATAGTGAGTTTCATTCTGTAGGATTGCCTGAGAGCATGATGTTTTTTTAAGTGTATCACCTTCCTTATTTTAAGAAAAAGAAAATATAATTTCAGATGTCAGGTATAATATTCCAGGTAAAATTTGCATCCTGGAAACTCCTGACAGTTGACCCTGCAATTATTGTTTTGTCAGTACCGTTGTGACATTTCATAGTGAGTTGTCTTCTGTTTGAATTGATACTTTTCAATAAGCAATAGGATTTATTTTGCTCTTTCAAAATACAAAAGACATTAACAACAAAAGTAAAGGGATTTCATTAAATATAACTTGACATTGTATGGTTACAGAGGTGATCATTATAGCAAATTTTCAATAAATGGTTCAAAAAGTAATTATACAGAATCTTACAGGTAAGGTTAAAGTGGTAAAAATATATACTTGGTATTCCTCCTCTGCTTATCGACTCACACTGTTTTTTGTGGTTTGTTTTTTCTTTAAAGGAGTCTTCTCAAGTCTGTTGAAGAAGAATTACATCAGCGGTAATTTTAATTTTTAACTAAATTTAAAATACTGTATACTTTATGTCACAGATGAGTAGTTTGCCCCCTTCTTTGTTGTGTCACCTAAGATTATTTTTCATTGTTTGTTTAAATTTTGAATTTATCCTGTAAAGATAGAGAAATGAAATCCTGTCTACTATAAGCAGCCTTTCCTGTATTTTCCAAAATTTCTTCTTACACGGTTTTGGTAGAGTCCATTTATTAACAATGACATTACCCTTCTTTAGAGGACATGTGGCACATTTAGAAGATGATGAAGAGGATGATGATGACTCTAAACAGTAAGTCCTATCTCTGTTTCTGGTAAAAAGAAAATGCGTCATTTGACCTGAATTTCATAAATATAGCAACTTAATATTAACAATAATTTTAATATCGTTAGTAACACAGTATTAGAGGTTGTACCCGTGTTTCTTTCCTTTTCTCTATTCCAGTCATATTCGTCAGCTCAGGATGACATACAGAATACCTAAGGTCTAGGTGGCTCACCCTAACAGTACAAATCTATTTCTCACAGTTCTAGAGGCTGGGAAGTTCAAGATCAAGGGACCAGCCAACTTGGTTCCTGGCAAGGGCTCACTCCAGGCTTGCAGACAGTCATCTTCTGGCTGTGTCTTCACGTGGCCCTTTTTCTTTGTGTGCATGTGGGACAATGTGGGGAGAGTGATCTTTCTTCCTCTTTTTATAAGGCCACCAATCCCATAGATTAGAACCCCAGTGTTACAACCTCATTACCTCCTAAAAGCCCTATCTTCAAATACAGTCATGTGAATTTTGGGGCAATGCAATATAGTCTGTAATACAAGTTGATAACCAAAAACTTTGAAAAAAAAAAAACTAATTAACAAGGATAATAACTTTTTGTAGATTATTAATTGATAGCAGCTATAATTATTACTCTAAATGCAAAGAAGTTTTTCTATGTTTGATTAGATTTCATCTGATACATTTCAAATAAATACTTTGACTATAAATGTGTATTTTTGAAGAGGGGTATTTTATAAAATAAAGGTACATTTAGCTACAATTTCCCATTTTCCTACATATGGCAACTTTAGGGGTAACTTTTGGTGCATGCGGTATTATTTACACATTGATGTTTAGGCCTTTTAATTGAGTTTTTGTTGGGGGGAGTTTTAAGGATGCAGTTTCTTGGTAGAATGACAGGAGCACTTGGTTAGCAGTAGGGGCATAGCTGTGTGGTCTTGCCTGAGGTCGTGTAATCTCTGTGGGCTTAAGTGTCCTTACCCAAGGAGTTTGTGTTTCATCATCTTTTCTTTCTATTTCTACAACTAATCTTAAGTCATAATGAATTTTAGCTTCAGTCAAATGCTGCCTATAATTTTATACAGCACATGCAGGATATATAATTTTTGAGGAGCTTAATCAAAGATATTGCCTGTCTTGTAAAAGCAAAAATGAGGCTTACAGCGTGATACATTTTATACCATATTTTCCGAAGCCAGCTATTGCTTATGTTCTTAATTATTTACTCTTCAGTTGAAATAACTAGAATTATAGTTATCTTTTTCAATATTAATTACAATATAGTATTTGAAACCAAGAAAATAAATCTAATTATTTCTTTTTTATTTCATGTTTTAAATTGACAATGATTGTGCATATTCATGGGGTGTATAGTGATGTTTCATAGTGTGTGATGTATAATGATCAGATCAGGGTAATTAGCATATCCATCAACTCAAAATTTATCATTTCTTTGTGTTGGGAACATTCAGTGTCCTCCTTGTAGCCAGTTAAACTAAATAATATGTTACTGTTAACATAGTCATCCTATAGTGGTATGAAATGCTAGAACTTAAATTCTGCCATCCAAGTGTAATTGTGTATCCTTTAACAAATCTCTCCGCAGTCCTCCCTTCCTCCTGTCTTTTCCAGTGTCTAGTCTACTTACTGTACTTCTTTCTTTTATGAGATCAACTTGTTCACAGTATTTGTCTTTCTGTTTCTGGCTTATTTTACTTAATGTAATGTCCTCCAGTTCCCAATTACTTCTAAATAATACCTCATTTAGGATCATTTGAACTTGGAAGTTTGAAGTTGCGGTGAGCTATGATGATGCCACTTTATTCAAGCCTGGGCAACAGACAGAGCAAGACTCCTCTCAAAAAAAAAAAGAAAAGAAAAGAAAAAATTTCATTCAGCATAACTTGAACATTTCACAAAAACTTGAGGAAAAACTCATAATCTTAGAAAGTGGTACTTGTTTTGACAGGGTTTTTTTCATATCTTTGGAAAAATTATATTTTAGTAATTGATTCATTTGTAAACTGAATAGTTCTGATTCTAAACTCTTTATGTTTTTAGGTCAACCATGAAAGCAAAAGTTCCACCTCCTTTGCCACCAAAGGTAGATAAATTCATTTTTCCATTTGAATTGTGTGTATATGATTGTTTTGTTTCTTTAATACTGCATTGATAGTTATTCTAGCTTTTCATTTGCAGTCCACAAAGAAACATCACCAAGTTGCTAAACTGTGATTTAAGTAGATGATTATGATTGTTTTTGTCTTTTTAAAATGTCAAGCTTGTCCTTTAGTCTTCATTCTAAGTAACAAGTTGTAGAAATTCATATGCTAAAATTGATTATATTAGTGGATTATTTCACATGTTAGAAAATTAATATTTTTGTAAGATTTTTTTCCCTCAGAATCTATGATATACTAAGTAAGAGTAGGTAAAAGATAGTGACTTATCATCATAGATATTTAATTTTCAGATGTACAGTTATTAATTAAAAATACAAAATATGGTGGTAATTTTCAAAAAAATTTTAACAAAATTCTTTTTCCAACCCAAACCATCATAAAATAATAAAACAATTACAACTGTTAGGATTTTTAAAAGAGTATACTAAGTTATAGGCAGGGATAATATAAATTCATTTTAATTCAAGTTCATATGCATAGCAGATTTTAGTTATAAAATGAGCTGCTTTAACATTTAAGATCTAAGTGTTATAAGTAAGAGTTGGAGTCCAATTTTTTGGCATCCAATGTATTTCTCTATTTTATTTTTTTACACTATTGAGAAAATCATGAAATATTGCTACCCTTGTTTTGTTTTATGTTAGCAGAGGTAGAGAGATCTGAACTTTTGAAAGCAGTAAGTGGTGAGCAGTCTTCCTAATAAGGAACCCACTTGTAAGACTTTCTAAATTCTCTAAACCTTCTGCCAACTGGAGATTTTTCCATTGTCTACATAAAAATTTTCTCAGGCATATTGCTATGTTTGTATTCTCCAGAATGATAAATTTTAATCGGTATCTTCTCCTGCCCCTCGTCTGAAACATTAAGTTTTTACAACATAAAAGACATTGCATCATCTAAGAGGCAGTGTATTAGCCTTGATTGATAAGGGACTGAACTTTGATTAGCTTGCATATATAAAAAGAGAATCATTTAAGTTGAAGGAGGTAGGAAAAACTAGAATATTTTCATTTGTCTAGTCTGAGTGGGAAGGCTTGTTAGGAACTGTTA
>NW_003852490.1:1955312-1956375 GCF_000181295.1 Otolemur garnettii
GATATTACTTCAAAAAAAGGTGAAATTAGCCTTGGCAGCTACTTCTGGCACAAATGTTAGACAAAATGCCACAACATAACAATTAAAACATAACTTACTTATCAGGGATCCTAAGAGATGAATTTTTTAAACAGTTGAAAAGAATTGACTTCTGATCACTGGATTACTTTCATGTATCATAGAATTTAAAACAAAAG
This sequence comes from Otolemur garnettii, assembly GCF_000181295.1. Taxonomy (NCBI): domain Eukaryota; kingdom Metazoa; phylum Chordata; class Mammalia; order Primates; family Galagidae; genus Otolemur; species Otolemur garnettii. The sequence goes on from NW_003852490.1 coordinate 1,955,510, forward strand.
GCAAAAGTCCTTAAAATCCCTGTTACTTCAACAAATGTCAATGAGATGAAAGTATTTTTTTGAAGAGTTTTATATACTAATATGATTACTTTCATAGAAATTTATAATGTAAGTTTATGTTCACATCTATACACATCACTAGAGGCGTTTTACTATACTTTTGAAAAAGATTTCACTATAGAATATGGCGTAACGTTTTTCAGAATTCAAGTTAGGCATTTGACTGGGGTTATTCATTGTAATTTGTGAAATTTAGGACACTTTTAACAAAAGTATAAAAATGTCCTTCAGGAATAGGTTTTATGAAACTCTGTCCAACCAAGCAGTGCCTTGTTGCTTTCAACAGTTTAAATTTTAGCCATCCTGCTAATGTAATAATACAGAAATGCAGCTCATTGACTGTAGTGCAGTTGTGATTACCTTTGGGAGATGTTAAGCATTTCATATGTATGCATTTTTAACTCACTTTTTCTGCTACCTTACTTCATTAAGGTAAGGAACTAACAGTTAATTCTGAGATAAATACCTTCATGGCTCCATCATAGGATAAGCAGTATCTGTGGTATATTGAAGCGTGCTTTTGGTTTTTGCTGTAATTCTTGAAATTATTTACAGACAGTTTTATTAGTGCTTAAATTAAATCTGAGAGTTATAATATTCAGACTCTAATTAAAATTGATGTTTTGCTAAGATAGATACCAGATAATTTAAGAATGTCTGTATGTGAAAAAAGTACACAAATTATTTATAAAATGGAATAAAAAGTTGTCAGAAATGTTGGCAATAACGTGTTCTGCATCCTCAAAATAGTTCTACAAAGTAAAATGTCATAAAATCTTAATTGCAGAAAAGTCATTTCATATTTT
>NW_003852490.1:1958680-1960248 GCF_000181295.1 Otolemur garnettii
TTTTTTTAATTGACAGGTAAAAATTGTATGTTTTGGTATACAGCATGATCTTTTGATATATGTACATGTTAGAATGAATAATCAAGCTATTTAATATATGCCTTACCTCACATACTTATTTTTTTGTTGAAATCTACTCTCTTAGCAATGTTTAGGTAATATAGTATATTGTTATTGACTGTAGTCACCATGATGTGCAATAGAGCTCTTGAACTTACTCTTCCTGTCTAGCTGAAATTTTGTGTCCTTTGACCAACATCTCCACAGCCCCTCACCCCAGCCTCTGGTAACTACCATTCACTCTCCGTTCCTGTGAGCTCAACTTTGTTAATTCTGCATAATAAAACAGATCATACAGTATTTGTGTTTCTGTACCTGGCTTGTTTTCACTTAATGTGATGCTTTCCAGATTCATCTGTGTTGTCAAAAATGATAAGATTTCTGTCTTTTTAAAGACTAATTAGGGTTCCATAATGTATGTATAGTTGTTCCTTCCATATCTGTGAGAGAATTGTTCTAGGACCCCCCCCTGCCCCCGAGATTCCAAAATCCAGGGATGCTCAAGTTCGTTATAAAAAATGGCGTAGTTATTTGCATATCACTTACACATGCCCTTCTATATCCTTTAAATTAGATTACTTTTATTACCAGCATGTAAATAATTGCTATGCGTATTGCTAAGAGAATAACAGCAAGGAAAACAGTCTGTACATGTTCAGTAGAGAAGCAGCCATCCATTTTTTCTTAATATTTTAACTGGATGTTGGTTAAATCCATGGATACAAATGCCTGAATATGAAGGGCTGCCTGTGTCACATATTCTATATCCATTCATCCAGTAGTGGACATTTAGGTTGATTCCAGGTATTGGCTTTGTGAATAATGCTGCAGTGCAGCATGATAGCGCACCTGTCTCTTCTACATACGTGTTTCATCTCTTTTGGATACATACCCAGTAGTGGGATTGCTGGGTCATGCAGTCATACTCTCTTTTTTAGGATTAAATTAGATGAAGTGAATGTTATTTTATGTTAGTAAGGGTAGAACGACATTTCCATTGCTGCAAATCTGGAAAGCATTTCTTTTAAGTACTGGAATAAGACAAGTGTGCTCAATGTAACTAGTTTATTCAACATAGTATTGGCAGTACTAGCCACAGCAGTCAGGTAAGAGAAAGAAAGAGCATTCAAATCGGAAAAGAGGAGGTCAAACAATCCCTATTTGCTGATAGTATGATCTTGTATCTCAAAAACCCTAAAGGCACCTCCAAAAACCTCCTAGAATTGATAAATTCAGCAAAGTCTCAAGGTACCAAATCAATGTACATAAATCAGTACCATTTATATATACTAATAACAGTTAAGCTGAGAGTTAAATCAGGGTCTCAATCTCATTTATAGTAGCTCTAATACAGAGATAATAAAATACCTATGAATATACTTAACTAAGGAGGTGAAAGGGCTCTACAAAAAGAACTACAAAACACTGATAAAAGAAATCTTAGGTGACACAAATGAGAAAACATTCTGTGCTCATGGATCAGAAAAATCAATACTTTTAAAATGTTC
>NW_003852490.1:1960600-1967070 GCF_000181295.1 Otolemur garnettii
TGGCACTCTACCAACGGTGATAAAATGAGAGTCTGTCTCTAAAAAAAAAAGAACAACAACAACAAATCTGGAGGCATCACATTACCTGACTTCAAATTATACTTCAAGGCAATAGTAACCAAAATAGCATGGTGCTGGTATAAAGGTAGACACATAGATGGGTGAACAGAGTTGAGAATCCAGAAATAAAACCATCCTGCAACCAATTCTCAGCAAAGCAGACAACATATGCTAAGGAAAGGAAACCTTTTCAATAAACGGTGCTGGGGAAACTGGATAGCTGCTTCAAAAGAATGAAACAGGGCCCCTCTCTCTTGCCAAACATAAAAATTAATGCACAAAAGCCTTAAATTAAGCGTGTCTGTAAAAATTCTAGGAAAAAACCTTGGAAAAACTCTACTAGACATTGAGCAAGACAAAAAATTTATAACTAAAACCTCAAAGGTAAATACAGTAATAACAAAATTAATTAAGTTATAAATCTTCTGCACAGCAAAAGAAATAATCAACAGAGTAGTAGATAGACAACCTACAGAATGGGAGAAAATATTCACAAACTATATACCTGATAAAGGGCTAATGCACAGAATCTACAAAGTACTCAAATCAGTAAAACAAAAAAAATTAGAAAGTGGGCAAAAGACATAAATAGAGGTTTTTCAGAAAAAGATAGACAAATGGCCAACAAACATATGAAAAAATTCTCAGCATCACTAATAAAGAGGGCATTGCAAATTAAAACCACAGTCAGACACTACCTACCCCTGTCAGAGTGGCCATTATTAAAAGTAAAAAACATAGATGCTGGCATGGACGCAGAGATGAAGGAATGCTTACACTCTGTTGGTGGGACTGCAAGTTAGTACAACCTCTCTGGAAAATCTCTGTGGAGACTCCTCAAAGAAATAAATGTAGACATCCCGTTCCATCTAGAAATCTCACTAGTGGGTATCTACCCAAAGGAAAGTCATTTTATGGAAAAGGCACTTGCACACAAATGTTTATCACAGCACAATTCACAGTTGCAAAGATGTGGAATCAACCTAAGTGCCCATCAGTACATGAAAGGATAGAGCTGTAGTATATGTTGTATACCGTGGCATACTACCAAGCTATAAGAAGCAGTGAAATAACATCTTTTGCAGCAACTTGGATGGAATCGGAGACCATCATCCTAAGTCAGCGGTTCCCAACCTGTGGGTCGTGACCCGTAGGAACTATATTAAAGGGCCGCGGCATTAGGAAGGTTGAGAGCCACTGCCCTAAGTGAAGTATCTCAGGAATGGAAAAATGAACACATGTGCTCACTAATAATTGGGGGCTAAGTGATGGGTGTGCATGGACTCAAAGAGACGTGAAGGACATTGGAAACCAAGAAGGGGAGAGGGATAAAACTTTACTTAATGGGTACAATGAACACTATTCTGGTGACAGGCACGCTAGTAGCCCTGACTTAACCATTATACACGGTATCCATGAACAAAACATTTGTACTCCCTTAATATTTTGAAATTTTTAAAAAAAGGAAACCTTGTATAACACTACTTTAAAAGCTATGTTTAGTTTTTCTAGTGTTTGACTTTCAACCTTACCTTTTAGCCTTTCTATTTTAACTCTACTTTTTAATTTGGCATATACTGTATATTGTAAAGTACATACATCTTTAAAACTTGTATTTATATTATACTTAATTATTATTTGGATACTAACTTATAAAGTAAGTATACCTTGTATTGTATAACATATATATACTTGTAGCATAAGTATATACCATAGGACAAAACTTCCTGTTTGGCTGTAAGACAGAACTCTTAGCTCAGGAATGCAATTTGATGGGGAAAAGCTGCTGACCATGAAATGCCAGGTAGGATCCCGTGTGCAGGTTAGCTGAAGGCTGGGATCTGGCTTGATTGTTCCCCATTTTGTCATTTGGATTTCTAGGGGGTAGCAGTACCTTAAATTCAAATTTTGGTAGCTATCTTAAAAGGTAATTAGGATTAATTAAGTGATACCGTTTCTGCCCTATGTCAGAAAAACATGTTTTTATTGGTCCTTTAACACCTGATGATATTGTCAAGCTAAGTTATTCTTTTCGGGTACTGAAGTCTTTAAAAAAAGTTGGTTGGTAGACTTATATTATTGAAAGGGAAACTTCTATGGTTTTTGTCTTTGTTTTATGTTAATATTTTTATCCATTACAGTCAGCTAGTCCATGTGTTCTCTTGACCTGTTACCTCCATGTCTCTGAGGAAGATAGCCCTGACATAAAATGATGCACCGTGGTGTTCTTCTAATTTAGGACCACTTGGCAAATACAGAAATCTCCTCTAACCTGATATTTTTTTGTCTCATTTTCCTTCAAGTAGTAGAAGTGATTACATGAATAAACGTACTTTTGAGTATTTAACCAGAACAATAATTTCAAAATTAACATTTTGATCTTTGAAGATACATGTAAAGTTCAAATGAGTGATATTATATTTCATTATGAAGTATTTATTATCCCAAAGATTTGTAAACAGGCTTGATAAATTAACATCAAAGAGGAAAGTTCTTCAGTGAATCTTTCCAGGGTAAATAATCAGACTACTTAGTTAAAAGAAAAAGTTGGTATTTTGAAGGTGGAAGCACATATAAATCCTAGCCTGAGCCAAGAGCGAGACCCATCTCTAGAAAATTTAGCCTAGCATGGTGGCACATGCCTGTAGGCCCAGCTGTTTGGAAGGCTGAGGCAGGAGGGTCACTTGAGCCCAGCAGTTTGAGGTTGCTGTGAGCTGTGATGACACCACTGCACTCTAGCCAGGCAGCAAAATAAAACTCTGTCTCCAAAAGAAAAATATTCGAAATCAATTATATAGTATTTTGCTTTATAATGTGAAATTTAATAATTAATACCATTTTTAGGCTCATGAAACAAGAAAAATTTTTACCTTTATAGAGGTTATCATTTCCCATTTATTAGGGAATATTGTATTGCTCTCAATATAGGATGTGTGAGTGATACTTGTATTAGCAAATTACTGTGCAGAATTGGTTGCTGTTACTGCTCTGTTTAACTGAAAAGTTAGAAAAATTAAATGAGTGAATTTTCTCAAGTAAAAATCGTTATGGTAGCACTGTTAAGCAAATGATTATGATTTGATATATTTTTTTCTATAAATATGAAGGTTATCATAATTTCAGTGTACTCTATAGTCTGCCACATTAACATAGAAAATAATTGCATCATATATATTGTATTAAAGACTGTTATTTGTCACTGTTTCATTTTGGTTATTCTTTATTTTTATAGATGGGTGCATGTTTTTCAAAGGTTTTTAATGGGTGTCCTTTGAAAATACACTGTGCAACATCGTGGATAAACCCAGATACAAGAGGTAGTACTGTATATTGTTATTTTCCTAATTTAGATTTTCAACTGGGACCGTGAAAGCATTTGATATTATTTTTATTCATTTTCTGAATATTTCTGAAAAATGATTTTTTTAAATTAAATCATAGCTGTGTGTAGTAATTCATGTATGGGATACAATGTGCCTGTTGAAAAAAGGTTTTATTATAATTTTGCTTAAATTTTAATGTAAATATGTTTCTCTGTGCTATTATCAATGTTTCAGGTGACACATAACATTAAAATTCCACCTTATAGTCACTGTATCAATATAGCTAAGCCACATACTCTTTACCACTCCAACTTCCTCCAGAAATGTTCCTTCTGCTACTGTATAGCAGTTTAATATATATATTTTGACACAGCCATTATTGAAGTTACTAAGCTACTGAGGGCCCAGTGTTTAGTGACCACTTAAAAGGATCTCTGACCTTAAAAGGGGTCATAGTCAGAATAGTTGTCATTAGGCACTAAAGACAATGTCTTCTCACTATCTGTCTATAAATTAGTATCTATCTAAGACACATACAGTTGTGGATATTTTTATATAGGTGATGTTTACACATATATACACAGCACCTATATAAAAATATCCACAACTGTATGTATCTTAGACAGATAGCTACTAATACACATTCTTATTAAATCTTCTAAAAATCCACACTGGATACTTTCATTTCCTAGCTAGGGAAACCAACACTCAGGTTTATTGTTTCATAGCCAGTTGACAGTAGAGAGCTTTAGTTTAAACCTTGTTCTATATGATCACAAATCTGATGCCATTAATCTAGCAGTGCTAATCTTAAATGCTGGGCAGTTTAAGCATACTCTTGGCACTCAGTGTTGTTCTCAATGCTTCTGTTTAGTCTGGAGAAGTTCTTGACCTTTGTCTTATCAACACATCAGACAGGACTAGGCTTATTGAGTGCTCTAGTAGCTATCCAGATTTTAGTTAATTTTTAAATAGGCAGTGATCAGATACTGTATTTTTAAATCACAATGCTTATAGTAATAACCCTGAAAAAATAATATTCTGTAAAAATACTTTGAATGTGTATCAGGTGATTTATAGTCTGTATGTCAGTTGCTAATGATACTCTACAGAGGTTTTAGGAAGGAGAGCTGCAAATTCTCCACCAGTCCTTAGCACTGTCTGAAGAGCGAGAGTCTAGCGTACCACTTTTCAGAAGCTCTCTCACATAAAAAGTATTCAGCACTTTTGAAAGTTTTTGAGGCTGATATTTACATATAACTCAATTTATTGGCCTAGAGTGTTTAACCTTTTCTTAAAAACAAATACTGCTTCTAAATCTCAGTAATTTTTTTTATATATCAACACATATTTACTGAATTTTAGATTATATAAATCCTTTTTAAAGTATCTTATTAACATTTATCAAAATCAATTAATTTATTAAATCAATCAAAACGGATTATTTCTGTTTCAGATCAGTACTTGATATTTGGTGCCGAAGAAGGGATTTATACTCTGAATCTTAATGAACTTCATGAAACATCAATGGAACAAGTATGTTATTTTGTAAATTACTTTTTAAAAAATTTTTAAGTTATTGTAAGTAGACAGTAAGCCAGAAATAAGTTTTAGTTTTGTTTGCTACTTCTTTTATGTGTAAAATGTTCATGAAGCACATTTTATTCACCAGATCCAGAAGACAGGCTCTCAGGACTAGGTCTTACCCTTGAGACACTCATAATCTAATGGAGAAAACAGACATACAAACCAATAACTACAACACTCAGAGTTAGACGTTATGCTCGGAATGAGTACGAGGTCTGGCCACAGAGGTGGATGTCACCAGCATCCCCTATGGAGAGATGAGAAGGGACATCTGAGGGGGAACTTAAATAATGATGAATGGAAGTTTGCCAAACAGACAGAAGATAACTATGATGGGATAGAGTTGTCAGATAACTTGGCAAGTATGGGGAACAATGATTGGACAGTCTGATTGGAGTAACAGTGCCACTTGGTAGTTCTCACCGGGTAGGTGGAAGCCAAGCCCCAGAGATTGGTGTACCATGCTAAAATTTAGACTTATCTGTGTTTAGAAATATCTGTCTACAGTGGGGCTGGAGAAAAGTAGTATTGATTGATACAGGGCAGAGGTGGAAAGGATAGAGAGGAAAAGATGGGGTTTGGAATTATATGGGGACATTTTTTTAAACAGCTTTATTGAGAGATAATTCACATATAATACACCTATTTGAAATGTATAATTTAGCCAGGCGCTGCGTCTCACTCCTATAAAGGATTACAGGAGCACTCTAGGAGCCGAGGCAGGGGGATGGATATCTTGAGGTCAGGAGTTTGAGAGCAGCCTGAGCAAGAACGATTCCCTGTCTCTAATAAAATAGAAAAATCAGCCAGGTGTGGACCCAGCTACTTGGAAGTGTGAGATATAAGAATCACTTCATCTCAAGAGTTTGAGGTTGCAGTGAGCTCTGATGATTCCACTGTTCTCTAATCAGGGCAACAGAGTGAGACTTTGTCTCAAAAAAACATTTTTTTGTAATTTCTAAAAAGTAAAATCCAGTGGCTTTTAATATGTTTACAAAGTTTTGCAGCCATCACCATAATCAATTTTAGAACTTTTTCATCACCCAAGAAAGAAACTTTATATAACCATTAGTAGACATCCTCCATTTCTTTTCCCCTTCTACCCCAGTATGGGGGCATTTTTGATTATCACAATGACCGAGGAAAGATTTTTATCATTTAGCACCTAGGAGCCAAAAATGGTATAAAACCTGCAAAATGATAATAGTGATGATGGCATATGAATAGTTAAAATGTGTATAAACTTTACTATGTTCCAGGCCTTACTATATTTTTTTTGTTTTATTTTTATTGTTGGGGATTCATTGAGGGTACAAGAAATCAGATTACACTGATTGTATTTGTTAGGTAAAGTCCCTTTTACAATTGTGTCTTGCCCTCAAAGAGTGTGTCACACACTGAGACCCCATCCCCCTCCCTCCTTCCCTCTCTCCACTCTTCCCTTCTCCTACCCCTCTGCCTCCTTCCCTCTCTCTGCTCTTTCTTCCCCCACCTCCCTCC
>NW_003852490.1:1968167-1969449 GCF_000181295.1 Otolemur garnettii
TGTTAGTTTCATTTCCTGGTTTTCTATTTGATTCCAAATGTCTATGTCTCTATTTTTGTGCCAGTACCATGCTGTCTTGACCACTATGGCCTTATAGTACAGCCTTAAATCTAGTATGCTGATGCCCCTAGCTTTATTTTTATTACTAAGAACTGCCTTAGCTATACGGGTTTTTTTCCTGGTTCCATACAAAACGCAGAATCATTTTTTCCAAGTTTTGAAAGTACAGTTTTGGTATTTTAATAGGGATGACATTGAATCAGTAGATTGCTTTGAAAAGTATAGACATTTTAACAATGTTGATTCTTCCCAGCTATCAGTGTGGCATGTTCTTGTTAATATCTCTGCTGTTTTCCTTTCTTAGGGTTTCATAATATTCTTTATAGAGGTCCTTCACCTCTTTTGTTAGGTATATTTCTAGGTATTTCATTTTCTTTGAAGCTATAGTGAAGGGAGTTGTGTCCTTCATTACCCTATCATCTTGGCTGTCATCGTCATATACAAGGCTACTGACATTGATTTTATATCCTGAGACATTACTGTATTTTTTGATGACTTCCAGGAGTCTTGTGGTCAAAGACTTGAGTCTTTGGTGTTCTCTCATATCATGAGTAAAGAGGGAGAGTTTAACTTCCTCTGCTTCCATTTGGATGCCCATTATTTCCTTCTCTTGCCCAATTGTATTGGCTAGAACTTCAGCACTGTGTTAAAAGGACAACCTTGTCTGTTTCCAGTTCTAAGTGGAAAAGCTTTCAGTTTTATTCCATTCAGTAAAGTATTAGCTGTGGGTTTGTCATAGATAGCTTTGATTGGTTTCAGAAATGTGCCACGTATGCCTATACTCTTCAGTGTTCTAATTAGAAAAGGGTGCTGGATTTTATCGAATGCTTTTTCTGCACCTATTGAGAGAATCATTCAGTCTTTGTTTTTGCTTCTGTCAATACAGTGAATAACATTTATGGACTTGGGTGTGTTAAACCAGCCTTGCATCCCTGGGATGAAAGCTACTTGATCATGATATGTGACTTTTTTAATGATAAGCTTTAATCTATTGGCTAGGATTTTGTTGAAAATTTTTGCATCTATATTCATTAGTGAAATTGCTCTGAAGTTCTCCTGTTTAGTTGGGTCTTTTCCTGGTATTGGTATCAGGCTGATGTTTGCTTCATAGAATGTGTTGGGAAAGGTTCCTTCCTCCTCAATTTATGGAATGATTTCTGCAGTATGGGAATAAGCTCTTTTTTGAGGGTTTGATGGAATTCTGATGTGAAACCATCTGGAC
>NW_003852490.1:1969614-1978210 GCF_000181295.1 Otolemur garnettii
CATCAGTTGTTATTTCCCCTTTATCATTTGTGTTTGAGGTTACTAGAGATTTTACTTTTCTATTTCTAGTTAGTCTTTCCAAAGATTTATCTATTTTATTTATTTTTTCAAAAAACTAACTCCTTGTTTCATTAATTTTCTGAATGATTCTCTTGTTTTTAAGTTCATTAATCTCTGATTTAATTTTGGATTTTTTTTTCTTCTGCTGGGTTTAGGGTTAGGTTGTTCTTTTTCTAATTCTATAAGATGGCTTGTGAGTTTGTTGATGCATTCTCTTTCTATTTTTCGGATATAGGCATCTAAAGCAATAAATTTTCTTCTCAGGACTGCTTTTGCTGCATCCCACAGTTTTTGGTAGCTGTGTCTTCATTGTGGTTATGCTCAAGGAAGTTAATGATTTCCTCTTTTATTTCTTCCTGCACTCAACTCTCATTCAGCATAAGGTTGTTTAATTTCCATGCCTTCGTGTGGGGTTGAATGTTTTTGTTGGAGTTGAGTTCCACCTTTAATGCCTTGTGGTCTAAGAAAGTACAAGACAAAATTTTTTAATTCTTTTGATTCTGTTGAGGTTTTTTTTTGTGTGTGTGTACTAGCATATGATCAATTTTGGAGAATGTTCCATGGGCTGATGAGAAGAATGTATATTCTTTAGCTTTGGGATGAAATGTTCTATATACGTCTATCAAGCACAGTTGTTCTAGGGTCTCTTTAAGTCCCTTATATCTTTGTTTAAGTTCTGTTTAGAGCATCTATCCCGCTCTGTAAGAAGAGTATTAAAATCCCCTGTTATTATGGTGTTATAGGATATTATATCGCTCAGACTAATTAAGGTCTATTTCAAGAATCTGGGAGCATTTAAGTTGGACACATAAATATTTAGGATTGAAATGTCTTCTTGTTGTATTTTTCCCTTGACCAATATGAAGTGACCATCTTTGTCTTTTTTGACTTTAGTTGCTTTAAATCCACATATATCTGAAAATAAGATTGCAACCCCTCTTTTCTTCTGAATTCCATTGAGACACCATTTTTAAATGCTTACATTATTACTTAATCGTCATGAAATCTCTCAGAGGTGGATACCATTATTATTCTCATTTCACAGATGAGAAAACTAAAGCACAGAAAGGACTAAGTAACTGACCAAGATCCCACAGCTTTTAAGTGCCTGGACTGGGTTAGGAACCCAGATAAACTGGCCTCAGATTCCATACCCTGACTAGGTCCCCATACTTTCTCCCAGTTGTTGTGTTCCTATAGAACACAAGATTAGTTAGAATTGGGCATATTGGATGACCAGTTGAACATGGAGGTTGAGGAGGTCCAGGTTAGCTTTAAGTTTCCAACTAGAGTGACTTGGGTGCATGACAGTACCAGAAGGTAGACTGTGGTGTACCGAAGGAGAGTCAGTTAGAGTTAGAGAACAGTGATTCATTCACTTTAGTAACAGTGAGTTTGGGATACTTGTAGGATGTGACTAATTCTTTTCTATCAATATGAATTGATTATAAATAAAGTAGAGAGAAGATTTGTAAATAATGAAATTTCTTCATAATCAAATATTTCTGTCTTTTCTCATCACAACATTTTATCAGATTTTCTAGATTGCTCTGGTGATTTTATTGCTCCGGTGATTTTATTTATTTTTTTAATCTTTCCAAGGCTAGAATGCAGTGGCACCATCATAGCACTGCCACCTTAAAATCCTGGGCTCAAGCCTGCCTCAGCCTTTAAGTAGCTGGAACTATATATGCTCAGTTAAGTTTTTTTTTACACAGAGTCTTCTGTCACTTTGTGTAGAGTGTTGTGGCATCATAGCAGATAGCAACCTCAAACTCTTAGACTAAAGCAATTCTCTTGCCTTGGCCTCCCAAGTAGCTGCAACTATAGGCACATGCCACCAGGCCCAGCTAATTTTTCTGTTTTTAGTAGAGACAAGGTCTTGCTTTTGCTCGGGCTGGATTCAAACTCCTGAGCTCAAGAGATCCTCCTGCTTCATCCTCCCAGAGTGCTAGGATTATAAGAGAGAGCCACCACATTAAACCCCAACTAAATTTTTTAATTTTTATAGAGATGGAGTCTCAGACTCCTAGTTCAGCCTCCCAAATGAGGAGGCATGAACCGCTGCACCCAGCCCTAAGCAAGTGAAGGCACCTATTAGCCCCACCCAGCCCCCAGGTGTAATAACTTCCATTCTTAGTTGCTTTGACATTTGAAGTTACACTACTGGAGTAATACACTCTTAGTTAAGCATTGTTCTTCAAAGAAAACATTTCTCCCTCCCAGAGGATGCCTATCACAGTACAGAGTGAGTATATGTGAGATCCTAAAGTTTTTCATCTCGTTGTGAAATTGATTATTAGGTTGGTTTTCTCTAAACTCTCGGAGAAAAAAACTGTAGCATGAGTCTACTAGATCAGGGAAGTTGCTAAAAAGTGAGAAAATGAAACAAAACAGAGGCCTTATTTTAAATTTTTTTATTTGCTATTATTATTTATAGCTAACATTCATTGAGTACTCACTGCGTGTCAGATACTCTTTTAAGTGCTTCATAAGAAATACCTTGTTTAATTATCACACATCTCTGTGAGATGTCAGTATTCTATTTTGTAGATAAGAACACTGAGATATAGATAATACATAAATTACCTGAGGTTGCACAAAGTCATTGAGAAAGCAGATATACAAATCTAGGCAAACTATATATAATACATTCTTCATAATAACTGTTACATTCTTTTTTGTTAAACAGATTATATCACCCAGAGTCTAACTTGCTAAAGAAAGAAGGCATTAGAAATCTAGAAAAGCTTTGGCATTTTAAAACATGTAGTTAAGAATGAAAATTCAAAATGAAACCCAACACCTTACTAAAACTCCATAAATACCTTTCCACTGTCCCTGTGGTGATAATATGAAAGAAATTTGTATCTTGGTCTGGCACTTTATATATGCTTGTATTAAATAAGCAAACCCACTATATTTACAAGTGTCATGATTTCATAATAAACCAAAGATGTGGTGCCAGAGAAATACTTTTGAAGTATACATTTGCATGAAAATAAACCCAGTTCAACATTGAATTAAATAAAAATGAGTTTCTTGCGCTTTGGTAATGTGTATGTGGTACTGCTGTGTGTGTGGAATAAGTCATTGCCCCTTTCTCTGCCTTGTTTTCTCAACGTAACCAGTGAATTCTCAATTCTATTGTGGATTTTTTTATGGAAAGGAAGAAATGTGATTTGATACCTTGTCAGTCTGTGGTGCACCTATAGGGATGTTTTTTTACAACTTTAAAAAACTATATGGCAATGCCACATTTTACTTATTTGGAAAAATGAGACATTTTATGTACATTGTGAGTATGTAGACTGTGTTCCATGAAATTCCCTTCTCTTTGTCCAGAGTACTAACCACTGTCAGGCTCCCAAAGGCGCCTCTCAGTTCTTACGTACTAAATTTCAGTATTTCATCGTATTCTCTCAGCATTTTTTTCCCAGCACACCTAGTGTTTTCATATCCTGAGTTTCCCTCCACCATGATCCTTTTTCTGTATCTTACACTCTAGAAGCCATTTGTGTGCAGTCGCCTAGATAAATACATTTAGGGGAGAATGCCCAGGAGAGTCTTAATTATTCCATCCCAACTAAAATGAAGGAATAGACATTATTTGAAAATGTTCTTATTTCCGGCATAGTTTGGGGTTACATAGTTGTCATCATAAGGGAGGTTTAAGTTAATCATATGTTAGGATAAAATTACGTTACTATTTCTTTCTTCCACATAAATGTGTATATGTGTATTATCATCTTGTTCTGACTGCTTTTTAAAGAATTGTCCTATTGATAGGACAGCTTACATGGTTAGTATGTACATATTTACATTGCTGTTAAGTATTATCCTTTATAAACTGTGTTTTGTTTGTTTTTAATCAGCTATTCCCTCGACGGTGTACATGGTTATACGTAATGAACAATTGTTTGCTATCAATATCTGGTATGTATTTTATTTTTTAAATACCTTATGATTGTTGCTGTTTGTTATTAGTTTTTATGTGACATTTATTCTTCTCTACAGGTAAAGCTTCTCAGCTTTATTCCCATAACTTACCAGGGCTTTTTGATTATGCAAGACAAATGCAGAAGTTACCTGTTGCAATTCCAGCACACAAACTTCCTGACAGAATACTGCCAAGGTAAGGGCACATGACGCTTCTGTCCTGACATCCTATAGTGTGTTAGTAATACATTGTCGGGAATACTTCCACTACAGAAAATGAAAACACGTAGTTTGGGTTAAGAGAAATCATGTGTTCTTCAGAGAAGTTTCTCTTCAGGTCCCTTAAAAGCAAAGTATCTCAAGAATGGAAGAAAAAGTATCCAATGTACTCAGCCCTACTATGAAACTAATTTATAGCTTTCATAGGAAAGCAATAACCCAATTATAGCCCAAGAATATGGGAAAGGAGAGAGGGAGGGGAGGGGAGGGTGGAGGTTCGGTGGAGGGAGGGTGATTGGTGGGATCACGCCTATGGTTCATCTTACAAGGGTACATGTGAATCTTTCTAAATGTAGAATATAAATGTCTTAACACAGTAACTAAAAAAAAAAAAAAAATCTGTGTAATGAAAAAATTCTAAGTAATATATTTTAACAAATGTTTATTGATCACAGTTTTGTTCTAGAATTTTTCTACTTTCTACTTTGCAATTACATCAAACACTTTTCTCTTTGAAGTTTTAATTCTGTGTTTCTGTAGGGTAAAAAAACTAGTTTCTTTCTGTAATTTGCTGTAATTTTATACATAAAATGCTTTTGACAAATGGATTTGAGTTAACTATAACATTTATCTGAAAGAACAGTTTCTAAGCCTAGAAAATCAAAATGATTTATTGAATTTTTTGTATTAGGAGATAATTACTTAGAAATTGAGAGGTTTTCCTTTTCTACTTTCAAGAATTTTTTATTATGCTATCTTCTTCCTTTTGTTCATTATAATATTAGACCATATTTGTTGACTGAAAGATTTTTTTCTAAGTCTGGCATAAATTAAATTGTATTTTATAATATAGCCATTCCTTCTCTCTAATATTTGTTGTAAAGCAATTAATAAAAACGTTAGCTTTCAAATACCTTAAGAATCTGTTGTTCTCAATTGCCGAGTTTATATTATAGCCAAGATTTACTACTTTGTGCACAAAATCTTTTTAAAAATTAACCTTTTTAGGGCCAGGAGTGGTGGCTCATGCCTATAATCCCAGCACTTTGGGAGGCCAAGTTGGGTGTATCACCTGAGCTCATGAGTTTGAGACCAGCCTGAACTAAAGCAAGACCCAGTCTCTAAAAAATAGCCAGGCGTGACATAGCTCCTGTAGCTCAGCAGCTAGGGAGCCAGCCACATACACCAGAGCTGGCGGGTTCAAATCCATCCCAGGCCTGCCAAACAACAATGACAACTACAACCACAACAAGAAAAAAATAGCCAGGTGTTGTGGCAGGTGCCTGTAGTCCTAGCTACTTGGGAGGCTGAGGCAAGAGAATTGCTTAAGCCCAAGAGTTTGCTATGAGCTGTGTACAGCACTCTACTGGGGGTGACATAGTGAGACTCTGTCTCCAAAAAAAAAAAAAGATAGCCAGGCATTGTGGCAGGTTCCTATAATTCCAGCTACTTGGGAGGCTGAGGCAAGAGAACTGCTTGAGCCCAAGAGTTCGAGGTTGCTGTGAGCTATGTGCCAGAGCACTCTACTGGGGGCCACGAAAAAAAAAATTAACCTTGATGAAAATCATTAAAAAACTACTGCATGTTTTTTTCTGTTACCTTAAAATACAGATTATATTGAATTTAATTGAATCTTTTCATGATTACTTAGAATTGCAATTATGAACTTGATTTTTTTATGCTATAGAATATAGTTTGAGTTTAGGATGTGCCTCCTGTGACTAGTCTCAAGAACTGTGGTTGGGAGGTTTTTTATTCATCCCAGTGGTTTATCTGCCCCTGTTTTTTTTCCAGCTGCCATTTGTCTGCCTACCTACACCATCTTTCCATCAAAACTTCTAACTTGAAATCTTAAATTCCTGTGGACATAGAAACTGACTGTGTATATATATAAGGTGCATATAAAGTACCTCCAAGGAATATGAGGCACATAAACTAATGCAGTCATATTTTGATATCTTTTTATTATAATAGAAAGTTTTTTAGCTTATTTGTTTTTAGCTATGTTCAATTGTGCCAAATTTCACTGAATATACCAAATGCACATGAAGAGATGAGACAGACTTCAGTAAGATTTCTTCCCTGAGGGAGTCTTTTTACAGTATGATGCTATCACTCTAAAGAGATATTACTATTATTTATTTTTTTTTTTTTAGAGACAGAGTGTCCTTTGTTGCCCTCAGTAGAATGCTATGGGGTCACAGCTCACAGCAACCTCCAGCTCTTGGGCTTAGGCGATTCTCTTGCCTCAGCCTCCTGAGTAGCTGGGACTACAGGCTATTTTTTCTTGCAGTTTGGCCGGGGCCAGATTTGAACCCGCCACTCTCAGTATATAGGGCCAGCGCCCTACTCACTGAGCCACAGGCGCCACTTAGAATAGTCACTTTTTAGCCAAAAATATATCCATCCTCTTTCTTGAAATTCATTAACTAGTAATTAATTACTATAAAATCCACTCCCAACTCTCTTACTTATTGGCAGGATATCTAAAGACTCTATTAGAGGGGTATTTTATGTAAGAGTACCACTTCTGCTATACAGTGAACACAACTGACACATTCTTTGAGCATCTTGTTCTTATTCTGAAAATTGAGAGGCTTGTGGTTCTCATTCCTAAAGATAGGTACTCATACCGTATTAAAATTCTTTAGTAAAGCATAAGCTTTGGAATCTGAATAGACTTGAGTTTACATCATGGATCATTACAAGCTATGGGACCCTTGCGTAGATTACATAGCCTCTCTAAGCATATTCAGCTATACATGGAACCAGTGTGATCAGCTTGCAGAGTTGTTTTGAAAACAATAAATTATATAAAGTACCTACAATGACAAATTGAACTATGCCTATAGTGTACCCTACATTAAATACATTAAGAATGTTGGTTAACTTAGAATTCCAGTTAATTTTGGTGCTGGTGAAATAAGTTTTATTGCCTTTTGCAAACTTATGAGTAAAATTAAGGCAAGTGTGTAGAGCCCACAGCTTTACTTTCAAAATTTGATAAAAGTTAATTCTGGGTACAGTATACACTATCCTGGATGAAGGGCACACTTATAACTTTGACTCAGTCTGTATAGAAACTAAGTGTAAACAAAACATATGTACTCCCTAATCTTCTGAAATATTTTAAGAATAAAAATAAAACTGAAATAAATTCTCTTCTGCTGAAAAAAAAAAAGTTAATTCTAAGCCATAGTTGATTGTTCTTATCCAGGTATTAGTCCTCCTTATGGTCTTTCAGAACCAGCTGTTACTCCTCCTAGGTTTTGACCATTTCAGTAACTTAAACTCTAAGTTAGCTTTGGGAGCCAGGAGACAAGTGTATGAGTGTGGACTGGGACATTAAACTTTTTGCCAAGGAAAGTCTACCAAGAGCTTGGTTCACATTTGTTAACATTCTAAAAAGCGCATTGATTCAAACAGTTTGGCTAAGGGTGTTTAATTTTAAGATATGAGAAACTCCAATGTATATTAAAGGGGTATAGTAAAATTATAAGTCTAACTATACTTTAGAAAATTATAAATTAAAATGTAAAACTTTAATATAAAGTAGTCAAGGGAGAAATGAAAGATATAAACCAGAAATTTGAAGTCAGGATATTCTAGATTTCCATCATAGCCATTCAGTGCCTCAGCATCTAATAATTTTTATAGCATTGTTCAGATATCATAGTATCAAGAATATTTTGATTACAATTTTTAACATCTTACCTTGCAAACTCAAAACATATCTTCATTTAAATTTGCATGGAAGTATAAATGAGCAGTAATAGATTTTTCTCAAAGTTGAATCACCATGAACATTAGAATCAGATAGACTGACACTAGGGTTTTTTCCTCCCTAAATTGCTAACTGTAAGATCTTGAGTAAAAAAATCTAAGCCTCGGATTTCTGTGCTATGACTGCTTTGTAGTATTGCTCGTAGAACAAGACACAGAACATGTAAAATGCATGTCCCATAGTGAGGAATCTGTAAACGTTAAGTATAATTATTATAACTTTTTATAAATATACCAATATATAAAACATATTCAAGGTTAAAATTACAGTACCATAGTGTTATATATACTTGATTATTAACTCTGTTGTCAGTTGTATAGTGACAAGAACATCCACTAAGAAGATTCTTCTGAGCTTGTTTAGAATTATAGTGCATGTCCCCATGTGCTATAAAATGTGTATGCAAAATTGTACAGCTTTATTTAAAAAAAAAAAAAAAAAGACCAGTACAGAGCACTGACATCTAATCTTTGGCTCACTTATGTATTTAAAGGAAGTTTAAATAGGTGTACAGAAATGCAGACATTTGAGGTTCGCACAGCTTGATGCAATATCACTCTCCCTTATTTTAACTTTCATTATAAATGACATGTG
>NW_003852490.1:1978399-2018973 GCF_000181295.1 Otolemur garnettii
TTTGAATTTTTGGAAGGGATCTCAAGGTTATATACCACTATAGGTTTTTTTCATATTTAAATTTTTAATCCATTTGGAATTTCTTGGAGGACATGAGACACGGATCCACTTAACTCTCCTTTTTAACAAGTGGCTTATTATGTCAGCACTAGTTTTTGAACTCCTCCTTTCTCTACTGATCTGTAAGAGCACCTTTATCATATACTGAGTTTGCCTACATCTATTATACACTCATTTTTATTTACATTTAGGAAATTTTCCGTATCAGCAAAAATTCCTGAAACCAAGTGGTGTCAGAAATGCTGTGTTGGTAAGTGACCTGTCCAGTGACGGAAGTTCCCTGGGTTCCACAGTGGCTAAGAAAACCCCATTTCATTTTTTCACTTTTAAATCTAGTTTAAAACAGTACTAGTCCAGAGCATTCTGCCAGTAGTAGTTCATCTCCCCTCAAGTAAAACAGATTTAGATCTCTTGGCCATTACCTTGTACTTGGCAGGTGTTTAGCAAATGATTTGGTGACTAGAGAAATGGATGACTTTTTGTGTTGCCACACTGCGTCCTTAACTGGATGCTAGTTTTAGGGAGGAGAATGGCAGAACATGTGAGCAGTTAGGTTAGAGATAGAGCATGAGAGGCCTCCTGTAAACATGTGCTATGCAGTGGGGAAGAAGGTCTTGAGCTACAGAAGTAGCAGCAGAAATTGAAAGGAGTATCCAGGACTGAAGGGGAAAGATACCAGAGAAGACTAAGACCTCAACCCCAGAAGACTGGCAGGATGGCAGGGTGTCATTATCAGGAACAAGAAGAGCTACTTAATTAAGACAAAGGAGATGACAAGATTAGGTTTAGACATGGTGGTTTCAGTAACTATTAGAACATCCAGCAGACTGACTTAACTACAGGAGTAGAAAGGGGCTGGGTTTTTCTTCTATTTGCTTTGCCTGGGTGATTTTGCTGTTTACCTCCTCTCTACCATTTAAATATTTCAAATCTATGTGAAGTTTGTGGATTTTACTGTTCTTTTTACTGTTTAAATTTTTTGTCTTTATTTCAAATAGATTCACTTTAACCAGAAGAAAAATACAAAATATGAAGCAATACAATTTTATTGCTTTTAAACTTGTATTTTACGGTTTGCTTACTGTCTATAATGCTTTCTAGTAACCAGAACAGTTTCATAAAAAGGAAGGAGATGGACAAGTGTTTTATTTTTAGAAATAGAGCGTTATTGCCACCGAATATTACTACAAAAACGCCCTGTGAACCACCTAAGTGTGTTGTTGTATCCTATCATTTTGACAACTTTCCCACAAATTTAGTCTAACCCTTTTTTTTCGGATGTTGCTATGTTAGTGTTCCCTGGAGCCCTCTGTTCTTTGACAAGCTAAACTGCCATGTCTGAGCATGGGGTGCTGTACCCTTACATTGTTACTCAGCTAATTTCTGTGTTACAATAAGATCTAAAGTCCTTCTCCCTGGTCCCCCAACCCCATTATAACTGGAGGTTTTATTTGTGCATACAAATAAAAATCCTGTAGATGTTGAGGACATTTCCTGCTATTACCTGAAACAGCATTTATTTTTCACTTTGCTGTCTAATTAAGAAATCAAACTGGCATCTAGCTTTTGTTTCTGTTTTGAGCATGGAACTATAATTATAAGGACTTTGTAGGTATTGTGAGAGAACTCATATTTACTTTTTTGCCTTGACAGTGAGAAATCCTTACACAGGCCATAAATACCTATGCGGGGCACTGCAGACTAGCATCGTTCTATTAGAATGGGTTGAACCAATGCAGAAATTTATGTTAATTAAGGTAAGCATGAAAGCCAACCTGTCACATTCTTTGTATAAAAGTTTGTCAACTTTTCTATTCTTTAAAAATACATTTTTTTAGTTCTTCAGTTAGTGATTATAGTGATTTTGAATTACATGGTAGGGTGTGAAAATCTGCCCAATTATAAGGAACTCAATTGGCTTGATAACAGTTTTCAAAGAATCTAGAGAAATAGTTCAGGGGTATGGAATTAGGTTGGACAGGTGACTTATAAAGCTCCCTTCCAGCTTTCATATCTTAAAATTGTGTGATTTTAACTTTAAAATTTTTTACAGTGATAAACCTACAGTCTTCTTAAGGATACTTCCTAATTTTGATTTTTCTGCATACCTTGAATTTTTGCGACAGGAAGCAGTCTTCTTAGTACAATAGACTTGAATAAAACAAAATTCTTTGCAGTATTCTCATAGAATTATTTGGCTTTTATTTTCTTACATTTAATGTATTTTTTTTTTTCTCTTTCACTAGCACATAGACTTTCCTATACCTTGTCCACTTAGATTGTTTGAAATGCTGGTAGTTCCTGAACAGGAGTACCCTTTAGTTTGTGTTGGTGTCAGCAGAGGGAGAGACTTCAACCAGGTGGTTCGATTTGAGACTGTCAATCCAAACTCTACCTCTTCATGGTTTACAGAATCAGGTTTGTGATTTTTATGGAATTACTACAGCCAATGCATATGCTGGTTTTCTAAGTCATGAGTTTGCAATGTCTCTTTTTAAGCAAAAACTATATAAAAAGCCTGTCTTCGATAACTATAAACTGGAAGAGGATGACTTATACCTAACTCATTTGGTACGTGTAAAACAATTTGACCAAGCATGTACATTGAGAGCACATACATCAATTTTTATGTTTGGTAATGAATATGGTAAGAATCTAATCCTCAATGGCCTGTATTTGGTGCATATTAATAAACAATTTTGCAGGACACATCTCTTACTATAAAATAAGATAAATACCTGAGTCATTTTATGGTTTTTTAAAAAACATGACACAAAATATGGCATTTTAAATAACACAGTTTATCTTGAAAGTCATTTTATACAGGGAGCAATTAAAGTCATACTTGTATTAATCTTACTTGGAAATAATTGCATATGGCCAATTGAATACCAGTTAAAACACTTTCCCTCAAGGCTCAGTGCCTATAGCTCAAGCAGCTAAGGCGCCAGCCACTTACACCAGAGCTGGCGGGTTCAAATCCAGCCCATGCCTACCAAACAACAATGACAACTACAACCAAAAAATAGCCAGGTGTTATAGCAGGCACCTGTTGTCTCACCTACTTGGGAGGCTGAGGCAAGAGACTCACTTAAGCCCAGGAGTTGGAGATTGCTGTGAGCTGTGAAGCCTTAGCACTCTACCCAGGGCAACAGCTTGAGGCTCTGTCTCAAAAAAAAAAAAGCACTTTCCCTCAATAAAAGTAAATAAGTTAATGTATATGCAAATATTTTTAATACATCATACGTTTTACATTTATTTTTTATTTTTGTTCTATTTTTTTCAGAGTTATTTTTTAGAGAATTTTGTTAACATAGGAAAGATTTAAAACAAATGTATTAAAGCGTATTAACATGGGAAATATTTAAAAGTGTAGGCACTTAACAATTTCATAAATGTCAAAATTTTTAGATATTTTATGTGATTTTAAATAGTATATCCCTGAAAATTTATATAGTACATAGCTCTATTTGCCCTGCCTCTTAAGGTGATGTTCCCTTTTTAATCCCAGTCACTCACTTTAGTAGGAGTGTTGGTGAGGAGATCATTGAGTATTCAGTACATACCACTGATGCCTAAATTTGAGCATGCGTCAGAATCCCTGGGACACCCATTAAAATACATTGCTATGCCTCACCCCAGAGTTTCTCAATCAGTCGATCTAGAGTGGGTCCTAAGAATTTTCTGTAAATTCCCAGTTGATGCTGGTGATGTCGATACACGAATCATAGCGTGAGAACTACATGTAGTGTACACAGATCTCAGGCTAACAGCAAAGCTGATCTTTTAAAAACCAAAACAGAAAAGCTGCATTATAGAATGTTTGAAGCATAGTTTGTTTTCTAGTACTGTCAGCCCTGCATATCTGTGAGTTTTACATCACAGCAGCATTGACAGTAGCTAACATTTGCAGTGTTGAAAAATTACATGGTTTAGTACTTGCATCAGCATTTGAACCCAAGTAGTCTGGCTCAGCTACTATGTATGTGTTATAAAAATTTATATCCATTTGAAATACTATTACCATTAAAATTCTTTCTCTTAGGCTCGGCGCCTGTGGCTCAAGCAGCTAAGGCGCCAGCCACATACACCCAAGGTGGCGGGTTCGAATCCCCAGCCCGGGCCCGCCAAACAACAATGATGGCTGCAACCAAAAAATGGCCAGGCGTTGTGGTGGGCGCCTGTGGTCCCAGCTACTTGGGAGGCTGAGGCAGGAGACTCGCTTGAGCCCAGGAGTTGGAGGTTGCTGTGAGCGTGATGCCATGGCACTCTACCCAGGGGGATAGCTTGAGGCCCCGTCTCAAAAAAAAAAAAAAATTCTTTCTCTTAAATATTTCTGTGCTTTAAATATTACAATTTTCTGTAAGTTTACCAAGCTTTGTTTGTGTTATAGATACCCCGCAGACAAGTGTTACTCATGTAACCCAACTGGAGAGAGATACCATTCTTGTATGCTTGGATTGTAAGTTTTTATTTATGAATGTCTTATTTTAATAAGACATTTTTAATCTTCATTTCTGAGTGACTTTTTTCCCTTCTAGGTTGTATAAAAATTGTAAATCTCCAAGGAAGATTAAAATCTAGCAGAAAATTATCATCAGAGCTCACCTTTGATTTCCAGATTGAATCAATAGGTAAATCAAAGTTTTATGTTTCTTTGCATTTTGAACTGCTTAGAATAATTTATTATCTGAAATTATAGATATAATTAAGGACTGATTTTTCTAAAATATAGGCTATAATAAATACTGGGTCTTACTATCCTTCACTTTTATACATTCTCCAAAGTAGTTTTTTAGTAATGTTCTTTTCCTTGCAGATTTGGCATTTTCAAAAGAAATAGTTAAATATCATTTCTCAGCTAGGCATGGTAGCTGTGCCTATAATCCCAGCACTTTTGGAGGCAGGGATGGGAGAATCATTTGAAGCCAGGAGTTCAAGACTAGCCTGGCAACATAGTGAGATCTTCGTCTCTATGAAAATTTTTTTAAAAAACTTAGCCAGGCATGATAGCTTATATCTGTAGTCCTAGCTACTCAGAGGCTGAAGTGGGAAAATTGCTTACCTCAAATCTTAAGTCCCAGGTTACAGTAAGCTATGATCATGCCACTTACACTCCAGTCTGAGCAACAGAGTGAGATCCTGTCTCAAAAATAAGTAAATATTATTTCTCCTAATATAGTTATGAATTCCCATTTCTTTCTGATCATGGAGAGTTTCCCTGTAAGCACTTTAAAATTTAATATTTAGTGTACCCTGTTGTATTTTTGCTGTTATACTTGCTGACCAGAAAATCTATGGGATTTCCTTGCCATTTTTTAGCATTTTGCTGGATAAGAGTTTTCTCTGGAAAAGCATTTCTGACAGAATTAGTATTCTAAAATGATTATTTCCAGGAAAAATAAGGTGAAAATGATCATATATAGGATAATGCTAGAAAAATGAATGATAATCAGTTTAAATGTATACACATTTTCTGGTATCCTTTATCCATAGAATAAAAAGTCAGCAGAGGGTAAAGCCAAGGGCAGACAGTTCTCTTGTCTTTTTCCTAGTTCTGTTTTCTTTAGCTAGAATGTCCCTCACCCAACAAACAAGTGATAATCGTAAGTCAATTTGGGAGGCATCTGATTCAAGGTATTAAAATGGTATCCATGCTTAAAAAGACATAGCAAGGGGTCAGAAACCAAGGCAAACAATAGAAACTCAAAAAGCAGCGTTCAGGCCTAATGCCAGCAGGCCTGCTGGGCTTAGAGTGTAGAAGTAGACCACAGCTGGGCTCTTGAGTGATAAAGAAAACTGAAAATGCCCCAGGGGAGACGGGAAACCATAGCCAGGCTCCTCCTCTGATAACTAAGCATGATGTCTTCGTAGGTGATTTTTACCCACCCTTAATGAAAGGGAAAATCCTATCCTAAGCACGTTGTTTCAGATGGTAGACAAAGAAAAAATTCTGAACAAAAATCAATGTTTAACACTAATGCTGAACTCAAATAAGATTAGCGCAGAAAACAAAAATGATGATCTAATCCTAATGAAAATTGTTTTTTAAAAAATGTAAATACACGTAAAATATTAGTGACTGGGATTGTACATTATCAAATAATAGATTTATCCCAAGAAAGCAAAGACAGTTCAGCATCAGAAAATGCATTCATGTAATATACTACACTACTAAAAGAGAAGAATCATATACTTCTTCTGTAGATACATAAAAAAGCATCCTATATAGTCTAAGTCATTAATGATTTTTTTAAAAAATGCTTCTTAGCATATTATGAATAGCAGGAAATGTCCTTTACTTACCAAAACCTATTAAATATACCATGTTTAATGGTCAAACTAACTTCTGTTAAAGTAGAGAACAAGATAAAAATTGTTTGCTATTATTACATTTTAGCATTGTCTCATTAGACAAGAAAAAGGAATTATGAATATTAGGTGGAAAAAAGTAGATTCTTTTTTGTTGATAATAAGATCATCTACATAGAATATAAAACTATAAATTGCTAGAGCTCATAAGAGAATTCAAAGTTGTTAGAAGTAGCAGGGGAAACACTTGAAACTGGCCTGGGAGAATACTTTAGGAGGAGGACCCCCTGGGCAATTGAAACAACACCAAAAATACATTTCTAGGATGTGATCAAATCAAACAGCTTTTGCATAGTCAAGAACACAGTAAGTAAAGCAAGTATTTAGCCCTCAGAATGGGAGAGGATTTGCACATTATGTTTCTGACAAAGGTTTGATAACCAGAATCCACAGAGAACTCAAACTTATAATAAGAGAAGAACAAGTAATCCCATTTCATTGTGGGCAAGAGATTTAAACAGAAGCTTCTCTGAAGAAGATAGGTGTATGGCCTACAGACACAAGAAAAAATGCTCATCATCTTTAATTATCAGAGAAATGCAAATCAAAACCATTTTGAGATACCATCTAACTCCAGTAAGAGTGGCTTACATCACAAATTCCCAAAACTACAGATGGTGGCATAGATGTGGAGAAAAGGGAACACTCCTGCACTGCTGGTAGGAATGCAAGCCAATGCGTCCCTTTTGGAAAGAAGTATGGAGAATACTCAGGGATCTCAGTGGACCTGCCATTTGATCCTATAATTCCTCTACTAGGTGTATATCCAAAAGAACAAAACTCATATTATAACAAAGATATTTGCACCAGATTGTTCATTGCAGCTCAATTCATAATAGCCAAGTCATGGAAGAAGCCCAGGTGCCCATCAACCCATGAATGGATTAATAAATTGTGGTACATGTATACCGTGGAATATTATGCAGCCTTAAAAAAGATAGAGACTTTACCTCTTTTATGTTTATGTGGAATATATCCTACTTAGTAAAGTATCTCAAGAATGGAGGAAAAAAGTATCCATCGTACTCAGTACTATTATGAAACCAATATACAATCACTCTCACTTTCATATGAAGAACAGATTGCAACTATGGCCCAGGATGAAAGGAGGAGGGGGGAGGTCAGATGGAGGGAGGGTGAATGGTGGGATCACACATATGGTGCATATTGCAAGGGTACATGTAAGATCTATTAAGTATAGAGTATAAATGTCTTAACGCAATAATGAAGTAAATGAGGTGAGGGATATATTACCAGTATGATGTAAACACTCCAAATTGTGTATGAAATCAGCACATTGTACCCCATAAACACATTAATGTATACTTGATCTACCTCTTTATGTTTTAATAAAAAAGTTAACAGATATGAATAACTTTCCTAAATAATCACCGAAAAATTTAATTGGAAGAAAGATCCTTTTCACAATGACAATAAATAACTTGTATAAGTGTAATTCAAACATGTTTAAGACCATTATCTAGAAAATTTCAAATTATTTTTTAAAAACATAAAAAGTTTTTTTTTTTTTTTTAGAGACAGAGTCTCACTTTATCATTCTCGGTAGAGTGCTGTGGCAGTGTCACACAGCTCACAGCAACCTCCAATGCCTGGGCTTAGGTGATCCTCTTGCCTCAGCCTCCCAAGTAGCTGGGACTACAGGTGCTTGCCACAACACCTGGCTATTTTTTTGTTGCTGTATGGCCAGGGCTGGGTTTGAACCCAATACCCTCAGTATATGGGGCCAGCACCCTACTCACTGAGCCACAGGCGCCACCCTAAAAGAAGATTTGAGCAAATGAAGAACTGTATTGCATCCCTGGGCTGCAATACATCCCTGGGCTGCAATACATCCCTGAGCATTCAATATGGGCTCGGCACCTGTGGCTCAAGTGGCTAAGGCAGCAGCCACATACACCTAAGGTGGCAGGTTCAAGTCCAGCCCAGGCCCGCCAAAACAACAATGACGGCTGCAACCAAAAAATAGCCAGGCGTTGTAGCAAGTGCCTCTGGTCCCAGCTACTTGGGAGGCAGAGGCAGAAGACTCGCTTGAGCCCAGGAGTTGGAGGTTGGTGTGAGCTGTGATGCCACAGCACTCTACCAAGGGCTTTAGGCTCTGTCTCAAAAAAAAAAGTTAAAGATTTAATATGAGAAAGGTGTCAGTTCTTCACAAGTTAATCCACAAATTCTATGCATTTGCAGTAAGAATTCCAGTGAGGTATTTTGTGCTACCTGAGAAGCTCATATTAAAATTCATACGGACCTCAAAAAACAAAAAATAGAACTACCATATGACCCAGCAGTTCTACTCCTGGGTATATATCCAAAGGAGGGGAGTTCAGTATATTGAAAAGGTATCTGTACTCCCTGTTTGTTGCAGCACTATTCACAGTAGCCAAGATTCAGAATCCACCTAAGTGTCCTTCAGAAGATAAATGGATAAAGAAACTGTGGTACATACATACAAGGGAATAGTGGGTAGCCCTCCAAAAAAGAATGAAATTCTGGATTTCTGGATAGAACTGGAGAACATTATGTTAAGTGAAATAAACCAAGCACAGAAAGCCAAATCTCACTCATGTGGACACTGAATATGAAAAACAATCAGTCTCATAGAGGCAGAGAATGGAATGGTGGCTGCAAGGGTCGGGAGGGTAGCGAGGGGGGATAATGTGGGGATGTCAGTGAGGCAGAAATTATAGTTGGAGTGAACAGTGTTTGATAGCACAGCAAAGTGATTGAAATCAACAGTAAGTTAGGGTATGCCTCAGAATAATTCAGAGTGGAACTGGAATGTTTCTAACACAAAGGAGTGATAATGCCTAGAGTAATAGATACTCCTATTACTCTAATTTGATGAATTCACATTGAATGCATGTATCAAAACATCACATGTACCCTGTAAGGATATATAATAAATTTGCACATATTTTGTAATAATTAAAAATGAATATTAAAAAAGAAAAAAATTTACATGGGAAAGTAAAAGACCAAGAATGGTATCATAATCAGTGTTGACAAGTGCTTGCTCTACATAGTGTTGAAACTTAGCTTAAAGCCATAGTAATTAGGACAGTGTGGTATTAACACAGGGACAGGCAGAAGAGGGGCCCTCCTGTAAATGGAATTACCAGCAGTATGTGTCAGTAGGGATGATGGACTGTTCAACAAGTGATGCTGGTACAGTGAGTTATCTGCAGGAAGCTGAATTAGATTGCTTCCTTGCTGAATATGCATAAGATCATGTATTGAATATATAAATATTAGAAGCTGAAAGTTTTACTGTATGTTTTATACATGAGAATGAAAAATACCAAATTTATAATGATGGTTATCTCAGGGCAGAAGGAAAGGCTGGAATGGGATCAGGGAAAGGGGACATAGGGGATGCAGCTGTGTAAGCAAATATGGCAAAATGCTGGAATCTGACAGTTGAGTGGTAGATACATTTGTGTTTTTATGCTTTTCTCTATATTTTTCTATATGTTTGTGGTATTTTTAAAAATTATTTATTTTCAGTGAATTTTCCTTTTGTCAAAGAGATGAATAAGCTCTACATAGTGTATTTTAAGCCTTTCAGATGTAACGATGCAGCAGAGTATGGAATAGCTGACGTTAGTTGTTAATTGAAGTACTGCTGTCCCAGATAGAAAGAGGCATGGAGGGTGCTTAGCAGTTGAACTTTTGTACTATTAACAGTAACTGAGCTGTTCTTGCCTGCTAGTTTGCCTACAAGACAGTGTGCTAGCTTTCTGGAAACACGGAATGCAAGGTAGAAGTTTTAGATCTAATGAGGTAAGTAAGCTTTTTAAAATTACAGCCATTACGTAGTCACAAGACATTAGGAAATTTCACTTTAATCAGTTTCTCTTAACTTTGCAGAATTCCTGAGTGATACAAGTAATGCTTGATTTGCTAACTTTACTAATACTTAGAGTATTTAGTCTACTGATAAAGCCAATAGCACATGCTTTATAACCCCTTTCTCTTCATTACTCAAACACTTCAGTGCATATTTAATGTTTATTCTACATGATCAATTCAGAACAAGACCTTCCTAATACTGCTAAAAATGAGTCAACTATGATTTTCTTTCAACTTCCTCTGGCCATTGCCTGGATTTAGAAAAAGAGAGCTGGTGTGGGCGCTCCCTGTCCTGAAGCCCTTTTTCTCCCTTGTATTTCAGATAATGGCCAATGCAAGCTATAAGCAAAGGGTTCTACATATCTCTTAAAGCCAACTTGCCCCCTGTTTCTGTTATCCCTATTCAGTTGACATTTACAAGATTCTTTGCCCTTTTCTCCTTCCTTTTTTATTAATGTTTTACCTGCATCTCATAAGTCTTTCCATCCTTACAGGAATAATATGGCTCCAAGCCATGTGATATAGTCAGTACAGTTCAACATTTATAGCAGGAAGTTTCGGAGCTTAAAAACATGAACAAAATATGCTACTTAACCCTCTATAATGTTAATAGGCAAGTAAAATTATCAAAAAAATCTTCCAGTACCCCAAGCTAACTTTTACTTGATCATTGGAAGAAGAGAATCCTTGAGTCCCTTGAACAAGAAAATAGCTCATTTGTTTCCTGAATTTTTGTTCATTAAGCTGAGAGTGGTTTTTCTCACAAAGTTAGGAGTATGGCGTAGTAATCATGAGCTTGGGTTCCAGAGGTGAGACACTCAGGTTGAAGTCTCAACCCTTGGGACCTTGGCGTGTCACTCAGTTGAGAGTTGTTAAGATGACATGAACATGTAATGTGCTTGACGTGGTGCCTGGCCCATAGGAAGTGTTGAAGAAAGGTAGCTGCTGATATGCTTCTAGCGAGCCATCCCCCCAGTGGGCTCACTTGTCAATAAGATCTTCTAAAATTACCTGAGGAACTAGAGCAAGGAGGTTAAGAACAGTCAACAGCCCATAAGCACTAGTCAAAGAAAAAAAAGCATTATAGGCAGAATAGAATGTTTTTTTAAAAGAACAAACAAAGAAAGATGGGCGGCACCCATTGCTCAGTGGGTAGGGCCCCAGCCGCATAAAACGTGGCTGGCCAGTTCGAACCTGGCCCAGGCCAGCTAAAGCAACAGTGACAACTGCAGCGAACAAATAGCCAGGCATTGTGGTGGGCACCTGTAGTCCCAGCTACTTGGGAGGCTGAGGCAAGAGAATCACGTAAGTCCAAGAGCTGGAGGTTGCTGTGAGCTGCGACACCACAGCACCCTAGAGGGCAACTAAGTGAGACTGACTCAAAGAAAAGAAAAAAATGAAAGAAAGAAAAGTTTGGCAAAAAATCACCTGAAGGACTTTCTCAGGCTACACAGGCAGCCCTTCAACACAGCGCCTCCAAAAATGTTATGTCCCTCTAATAGGCAGACCTCAAAATACATTGGGGATCACTGTCCTAAGCCTCTGTCAGAGAAGTGAGCATGTTGTTTTCTTCAGGTATGCTGAGTTACAGTGGCAGTTAGGAATCATTAGTGAAAATCACTAGTGTTTGCAGAAAAATGAATCGTGGGGGTTTGATGGAATGAATTTAGTTTCAAAATCAAATTGCAAAAGAATGGGAAAGATTTATGTATTGAACACTTCTTTAGTTAGGTTGTATACCACTAATCCTTACAAGAACACTGCCAAATGCTGCTTTAGCATAGATCTTTTCTTTCCTGTTTTTAAAGAAGGCAAAACCATTTCTAACAAATTACATATCTTACCCAGGGTCAGAGCTAGTAAGTGGGAGAACTGAGATTAAAACTGAAGTCAGGTATGACTCAAAGATTTCATAGTGTACACACGGCAACCTAAGAACCAGATCTCAGTGGCCCATGGCTACCAGTGGCCTTGCTGTTAACATTAGCATAAATGGCAAAGGGCTCTAGTAAATAAAGTGAAGTTGGTGCTTTGTTTTTAAGTTTTTCCCATGAAATATGTAAGTTAACAAGTATTTTCCTTTGCCTGTATTTTGTGATTAATTCAAAATTAGCCTCATTCTTCCTAGACTTGACAAATTGATGCATCTACATGCTGATTTAAATAATCATTCAGGGATGTATTTCCATCTTAGGGATTATATTTCTTTTCTGTAGAGTTATAATGAAATGCACATATAAAATTTTTTTATCTTTAATTTCAGAAATTAATTTATATTTTAACTGAACAGGTAACACAAGAAATTTCAGATAGCACAAGAATTTTCAGGCTACTTGGATCTGACAGGTATGAAAACGGGTTGTTATTAAATGCACAGTACTAAATGTTTTTATAAATCTAGCATGAAACTGGTTTCTTTTAGAAGGGATTGAACTTGTGCAATAGTATGTTGAACACTGTATTTTTCACACTATAAGAATTCACAAGTCAGAAGCTATAAAGCATTTGAAAATGTCCCTGCTCTTCCAGGTAACAGGAATTTATAGATCTGTCAGTACTGGTTTGCATTAAACTTACCATCTAAAGTCTTGATTTTTTAGCAGAAGAAAGAGGAAATACCATATACTGACAAAACAGAACTTTAGTTTTTAGTTTTTAGTGCCAATAGGATTTTAGAGCTCTATTCTAATGTAGCTTTGATTCTTGAACTGCAAATTACTTTTAGAATTTGCCATAAGAATTAAGTTTCTTTCTCCCCACCTCTGACTCTTAGAAGAACACTGGCTTAGAGGTGGGAGGGAGTGGGCAGCAAGAACTAGAGCTAGAACCGGAGCTAGAACTGGCCCTGTAATCATAGCAATAGCAAATGATTTGTGGCCACAAAACAAACAAGCAGCGTTTATAGAGGCATATAATGGAAAAGCAATGGAAAGTTTTTCTGCTACCATTTGTTTTTAAGAATAACTTTGTTTTGTTACATGTTTTTTGTTTGTTTATTACTTTTAGGGTCGTGGTTTTGGAAAGTAGGCCAACCGATAACCCTACAGCAAATAGCAATTTATACATCCTGGCGGGTCATGAAAACAGTTACTGAGAATTGTTATGCTTTGACAGTTAACTGTAGAAAGAAAGAACACTACCGCTGCAACATTAATGGATGCGTGAAGCTGTACAAAAGCTGCAGTAACCTGGCTTCAGTTACTTTGTAATTTATTGTGGCATGAGACAAGATGGGGAAAATTTTTGTTTTAAGTGGTATGGATATGTTTAGCATATTGAACCACACAAGTGCTTGATTCATTGTTATGTAATCTTTGTACATATAGGCAGTATTTTTCTGTGAAACTTCATATTGCTGAAGACATACACTAAGAGTTGATGTAGATAATGTACTTTTATGAGATGTACAAGTAAGTGTCTTATCTGTACAGATGTAAATGTTGACAAAAATGCAATTGGGGTTAATATTTTAAGAATTCTTTAGTATATTCTTGGGTGTGGTTATATTACAAAATGGGATGCTGGAAAAGAAACAGCACATTTAACACTATTGTATTTTTATTATATGTAATTTAGAATATGAATACAAATATGAATACAGATCTTGTAACTTTTAAAATTGTAATGGAGGCTGTAATCATTTTATAATCTTGTTTTTAATTTTAATGCAAGTACACTGGTGTTTATATTTGCACAAAGTATTGATATGTGATGTATTAAGTCACGAAAGTAAGCTGTGACGTCTATATGCATTTGGCTCCACAACTTCTTTTTTAAATGTATTTGGATTGTTTTCTATGTTAAACAAGCCAATTACAATAACCATCTGTTGTAGTAACTGGTCTTTTTATATTTAAGCAGAACCCTATAAGATTGCTTGTCTGTGCAAAAAACAATACCTTTGAAAAATTTGAATCACAGAATAGCGGTACCATGATGTTAACATTGCAATCATTGTCTGAATTACAGTATGCACAAAGAATAAATTAGCACAATTAAAGAGTCCACACTAAACATTTCATGTAATCACATTGAAGAACTATAACATTCCATAGAGTGAAGTAGTTCAAATTTCGTGTGGAAGTTTTACTTTGGTTGGCCTTATTTTATGATCTTTTTCTTATTTCTTTTGATTTAGAGTATTAACACATGGCCAAAATAATTTAGTTACTACCTCATACAGAAAATATATAATGGTTACTACGCATCACAGGAACCTAGCTTTGCTTTAAGTCATTTTTGATTGCTTTTTTCCCAATGGAATATGTATATACCAAGTTTTAGTAAAATGCACACTTTGGGCTCTTTTTGTTATATGTTCTTTATAATGTAAGTATATACACTAAGAACAAACTAAATTGTGATTTATGATCTTCATTTATTTTAATTGATAATGGTTTTAAATATGTTCTGCATTGTACATATTGTAAAATAAACATGTTTTTTAACATGCTGTTGTATAGTAGTTTAATCTATGTACAGAACACTAAAACATATTAAGAGAAAGGAACTTTATTAAATTGTTTTGTATTTAAATTCTGAAGTACCAAGTTCTGGTCCCTCATAATTTGATTTTTATTTGATCTGATCTCAATTTCATGAAACAGTAATACCCTCTCATTTGAGAAGAGAGCATGTTTTATAGAATTTTTAACTTTCTTTTTCCTTTTTTTTTTTTTTTTTTTTTTGAGACAGAGCCTCAGGCTGTCCCCCTGGGTAGAGTGCTGTGGCATCATAGCTCACAGCAACCTTCAACTCCTGGGCTCAAGCGAGTCTCCTGTCTCAGCCTCCCAAGTAGCTGGGACCACAGGTGCCCGCCACAATGCCTGGCTATTTTTTGGTTGCAGCCATCATTGTTGTCTGGCAGGCCCAGGCTGGATTCGAACCTGCCACCTTGGGTATACGTGGCTGGCGCTTTAACCACTTGAGCCACAAGCGCCGAGCCAAATTTTTAACTTTCTGATCAGAAAAGTAATTAAGCATCTGTAGTTTTTCGGTTAGAGGAGGAGTGGGCAGACTACAATCCACAGTCCGCCCCACTGCCTATTTTTGTAAATAAGGTTTTATTGGGACACAACTCCACATTCATTTGCATGTTGTCTATGACTGATTCTATGCTACAGTGTTGGAATGGAATGGTTTCCAAAAAACCGTATGGCCTGAAAAACCTGGAATGTTTACTGTCTGACTCTTTACAGAAAAAAATTGCCAGCAGCTGGGTCAGAGAAAGGAGGTAAGGAAAGGGAAGATTAAGTGAGAAGAACAGTATTGGGTGCCAAGAGGCACCACTATTGCTTCTGCTACTACCTGTCACGATGCCGTGAATAAATTGCCTTGACTAAAATAGTTCCCACGTTTAAAACGATACAGGTGCTAATAATTGTAATGATGGTTATGTGTTCATTTATCACTTTTCCCAAATACAGTTTGAATAATCTTAGCATTAATGACTGATTTATGACTATGATTTAAAACACATCTTGATGTAATATAACATTGTCATCAATTTGCTAAAAACCAGACTCAAGAAAAAAGTTTTTGAGAAATTAAGATTCTGTTCTTGGCTCTAGTTAACAAAGTTGTTAATCCTTTTTCTGGACCTTTTTTTATTTTTCAGTTCCAAGACCTGTGAAGTTAATATAAAGGGTCATATCTCATAAAATGTTACTTGCCACATTTTTCTTTTTCTGAGACAGTCTGACTGTCACCCAGAGTAGAGTGCTATGGCATCATCAAAGCTCACAATAACCTCAAACTCTTGGGCTCAGGCTGTCCCCTTACCTCACCCTCCCAAGTAGCTAGAACTACAGGCACTGACCACAATGTCTGGCTAGTTTTTCTATTTTTAGTAGAGACGTGGTCTTGCTCTTGCTCAGGCTGATCTTGAACTCCTGAACTCAGGCTGTCTACCCACCTCAGCCTCCCATAGTGCTAGGATTACAGGTGTAAGCCACCATGCCTGGCCTAATTGCCACATTTAACTGTTAAGCACTCAGAAACATTTTCAAAATATGAAGTATACAATTGGTTGTTTATTACCAAGAGACTTAAAAAATATCCCTGAAGTGAAAATCTTTGGGGTGAGGTCCAGCAACATACAGGGTGGCCATAAAGTTTGTGTGCAATTTTGTGAAGTTGTATAAATCTGATTACCAGCCCAGCATAAGAACCACGGGCATTGGCTCGGCGCCTGTGGCTCAAGTGGCTAAGGCACCAGCCACATACACATAAGGTGGCAGGTTTGAATCCAGCCTGGGCCCACCAAAACAACAATGACAGCTGCAACCAAAAAATAGCCAGGTGTTGTGGTGGGCACCTGTGGTCACACCTACTTGGGAGGCGGAGGCAGGAGACTGGCTTGAGCCCAGGAAATTAGAGGTTGGTGTGAGCTGTGATGCCACAGCACTCTACCCAGGGGGACAGCTTGAGGCTCTGTCTCAAAAAAAAAAAAAAAAAAAGAACCACGGGCATTAAATTTAAATCAGAGTTTCCAAGTATGTCTAAAGATTACCTGCCTCAGAAAGAATCATCTTTGATAACAGTTGAAAATGCAAATTTGGGGCCAGGAGTAGGGGCACACACCTGTAATCCTCGCACTCTGAGAGGTAGAAGTGGGAGGATTACTTTAGCTGAGGAGATTGAGACCAGCCTGAGCAAGTGGGAGATCTCATCTCTAACAAGAGATAAAAAAAAATTAGCCAGGCATGATGGCACATACCTGTAGTCCCAGCCACTCAAGAGTCTGAGGTGGAAGGATCCCTTGAGCCCAGGAATTTAGAATTTCTCTTGCCCAGGTTAGAGTACACTGGCTACACAGAAGCCACTGTACTCTAATGTGGGCAACAGAGTGAGACTCTGTCTCTTAAAAAAAAAAAAAAAGGAAAATGCAAATTTCTAGGCTCCACCCAAAAACTTTTTATTATGGATCTTTATGAACTCCAAAGGAAGAAAGTCACTTAAATGTTGGGAATAATCTGTTCATCTTAATTGAAATTCAAGCTATCTTAGCTAATTGCATAGACATTTTTGAGAAGAATGTGGTCAGTTGTTTACAGACGTATTGTCCTATGCGCTTACAAGTGTGTCTCTGATTTTAGCAGAGACCAAGATGTAAAGGATGGATTATATCAGCTTTCACCATTCCTGGTAGAGACGTGAAAGGATATGCCATAGGAAATAACGGGTAAATACTGAAAGAGTATATAGTAGTAAGTTCCCCATGCACGTATCTACCTGCTGTTTGTCGTCCCATGTTAGCCATAGAGCTCCCCAAGGAGGGTAAGTACTGTCAACTCCATTTTACAGAAGAACTTAGGCACAGAAAGCTTAAATAACTTGCCCAGGACTGTAGGTGGTAAGTGATAAGGCTAAAATTTGAACCTAGGCACTTGGTTCAAAGTATATTCTTTTAACTGCTGCTAGACTGTTTACATAGAATATATGCAGTATATTCACTGCCCACAAAAATACACTCTTAGCATTTTTCCCTATGAAATAGAATTTTTTTTCCAAGTGTTGGGTTTCAAATTCTGATTTTCTCTTTGCTACAAGATAAATTAAATTTGTGTCTTATTTGTTTGCTTTATCAAAAAGCATTTTTCTTATCCAAAGTTGTTTTTATGAGACAAGGTCTTGTCCCATTGCTTGGGCTAGAGTGCAGTGGTATCATCCTAGCTCACTACAACCTCAAACTCATGGGCTTAAGTGATCTCCTGCCTCAGCTTCCCAAGTAGCTGGGACTGCAGGTGCCTGCCACCATACCCAGCTAATTTTTCTATTTTCTGTAGAGATTGAGTCTCACTCTTGCTCAGGCTGGTCTAGAACTCCTAGCTTCAACTGATCCTCCTGCCTTGGCCTCCTAAAGTGCTAAAATTATAGGCTTGAGCCACTGTGCCCCACCCAAAGCGTTCTTTATAAGGATAAAACAATTTACAGAAAATGAACTTTAAAGTTAAAGTGTAAAAAGTCTACTAGTCAGGTTCAGTGGCTCACTCCTATAATCCTACCACTTTGGGAGGCCAACGCAGGATAATTCCTTGAAGCTGAGGGTTCAAGACCCGTCTGAGCAACATAAACCCCCATTTCTATAAAAAATTTAAAAGTTAGTGGAGTGTGGTGGTGTGTGCCTATAGTCCCAGGTACTCAAGAGGCTGAGGCAGGAGGATTGCTTGAGCCCATGGTTTAAGGTTGCAGTAGGCTATGATGAGGCCACTGCATTCTAGCCCCAATACTAAGAGCAAGACCCTGTTTAAAAAAAAAGAAAAAGATTGCAACTAAGTTTTTTTCTTTTGTGAAACAATTACATAAGCAACATGTATTGATTATTTACAGTTTATCCAAGCATTTTACTGGCACTGGACTAAAGATGGAAAGGCATAATTCCCAGCCAGTATCATGCAAGGACCATGCTTGGATGAATAAAGACAAACATCAGTAAATAGCATTAAAAAGGTAGAAAAAGTTTCATCTAATTGTGTTTTCGGAAAAGGAAAATCCTATGTAGAAGAATTGTATAGAATATGTAAACCAGAGAGTTGACAGATGAAGAGTTTATCGTGAGTGGGGAGAAAGCAGGGGAGGAAGCTGTGGCCTAGATGAAGGCAGGAGAAAATAACTGTGTTGGAGGAATGGTGATGTCGAATGGGGCAGAGAATGGAGCCCGAACCTGGAAGTTGGGCCTGGTTGTGAAGAATTTCCTATAGAAAAGTAGGCAGAAATCGACAGTTCAGAAACTGCAGGTCAAGTATCATGATTACTTGTGTACTTGATGAGATAATTTTCTGTAGCATTATGAAGGCAGAGATTAGAAATAGGTAGATGTGAGTTTATGAGAAGATTTGAGTTTAGTGAAGTGTTTTTGGACTTGGAGGAAGGAGATACAGGTTTCTGGTTTGATTTTCTTTGCTGAAGATAGAGATTTGAGATTATTTCTAAGCAAATGAAAATGGGGAAAAATTGAGATGAATGAGAAAAATGGGAGGAGAGTCAACTGTGCAGAAAAAGGGAAGTGTGGACGTCCACTATGTGGGCGCTTTTGTTGATGCTAAAACATGGTATGTATGTGCTCATTAGCAAATACTGTTTTTAAGCTGATCCTGGAAACAAAAATCCTCTTTCCCAATGTTAATGCGTTTATCTCCGTGTAGCTTTCATCGCATTGTTTGCTTGACTTTTTCTTTTTGAGACAGAGCCTCAAGCTGTCACCCTGGGTAGAATGCTGTGGCATCACGCTCACAGTAACCTCCAACTCCTGGGCTCAAGCCAGTCTCCTGCCTCAGCCTCCCAAGTAGCTGGGACTACAGGAGCCCACCACAACGCCCAGCTATTTTTTGGTTGCAGCCGTCATTGTTGTTTGGCGGGCCGGGCTGGATTCGAACCCGCACCTTAGCACCTTGAGCCACAGGTGCTGAGCTCGTTTGTTTGACTTTCTTCCCCTGTTGGTTCTGAGTCAGCCCCGGATACTAGTACGATGCCTGGTGACTTAGGAAAATGACATCAATGAACTACCTAATATATAGCTGCTTTTCGTGGAAAAGCCTACGGAACTGTGCTGGAAAGCTATTGGGCAATAAGGGAAGCCTGAAAAGTAAAGACTAGTGACGAAGATCTTGCAAGCTGACCGACTCCGCTCAGGCAGGGAAACGGGTTGATCCGCATTCACATTTATTATGCGCACTTAATTTGGGGGCTCTTCTTGCCTTGTAAAGGAGCAGGGCTTAGTATGATTACAGTTTTAATGGCAAAGTAGTTTAAATGTTTCCCAAGCGCCTACATGCATTCTTGCTGCGCCCACAAGGGCCGGGTGCGGGGACCGTCACCGCGGGCGCCCGGGAGCGCGCTCGGAAAGCCGCCCTGGCGCGCGCCGCCTGAGCGTCCCGGTTGCCCGGGAGACGGCGCGGGGTTCGGCTCAACCGCACGGTGCTGGGCCGGTGGCTGCCGTCTGTGAGCGACCCGCGAGGCGATCGGGAAGCTCCGGGCTGCAGGATACTGCGCCACCTGCGTCACCATCTCCCCGGTCCGGGCGGTAAGTGCGGATCCCGCAGGTGGGACGGGGTCGGCGTGGGGGACGGAGAGGACGGTGGAGTCTGGTTGGAGGCTCCGGGAGAAGGGAACCCGGAGCTGGCCTCTGCAGGAGAGAGGGAGGGGTGCAGCAAGGGTGCGAGGGCACAGGTGGCTGCCGCCGGCGCACGACCCACCCAGCGCGTGTCCCTGGGGACGGAAGAGAGGTCCAGCCCGGGGGAGGTCAGGCGATGGGACAGGGCGTGGCCAGGGGAGTGAGCGGCGCCGTCTGCGGAGACCCACGTGTGACCAAGAAGAGAGGCTCGTTAAGTGAGTCCCGAAAATAAAGTGGATTTATACCGAACTTCCAGATCTGTTACCTGCACACAAGAAATGTGATGTATTTAAACAAAATTGGTTCCTTGGATTACATAAATTATGCGGTGTTCCGGTTTTCTGGGCATAGCTGTATTTATTTATTTTGTATTTCGGGTTGACATGAGGGTGCGTACTGTTGGGTTGGGTCGTCTCGGAGTTGCAGTGGAGCCTCTCCCAGGAGGTGGGTGCGATACACCCCTACCGAGTACCGGCCACTCGGAATGCGCTGCATCTGGTCTGGGAATGCTTTCAATTAATCTGAGCGTGTTGTCCCCAAGACAAGTTTATATATAGGTATGTGTACTTTCGAAATTCAGTAATTCAATATTTAGCAGCCAGATCAGAATGACTTAATTGCCCATTTTCCTCATGAGTTTTATTAAAGATAATTTCATCCTCCTGCCTCAATCTCCTGAGTAGCGAGGACTACAGGCATGCACCATCATGTGGCTCCACCCTTTTTTTGTGGAGATGGGGTTTCGCTCTGTTGCTTAGGCTGGTCTTAAACTCCTGGCCTAAAGCAATCCTCTACCTACGCCTCTCAAAGTGCTGGGATTACAGGTGTTAGCCCGCAAGCTCGGCCCTTTTGTCCATTTTTAAATTGGGTTGTTTGACTTCCTATTGAGTTCCGGGCATATATATATATGCCTTCAGGTTGTACCTTATCTTTCCATTTTCTTAATGGAAAAAAAATTTAAAACACAAAAATGTTTAAAACAAAATATTTTAAAAGCACAAAAATGAAAGCATACATAGTATAAAACTAATTTTAATGAATTCCATTC
Source organism: Otolemur garnettii (assembly GCF_000181295.1). Taxonomy (NCBI): domain Eukaryota; kingdom Metazoa; phylum Chordata; class Mammalia; order Primates; family Galagidae; genus Otolemur; species Otolemur garnettii. Next base: position 1,999,858 of record NW_003852490.1, read on the forward strand.
AATTTTTTCCTTTATGAATCATGCTTCTGATATTGTATCTAAGAAATCTTTGCCTAACTGAAGGTGATAAAGATTTTCTACCCTATTTTTGTTCCTGGAAGTTAAATAGTTTTGACGCTTACAGTTTGGTCTGTGATCCATTTGAGTTCATTTTGGTAGACTACCTGAGGTAGGTGTCTACTTTGTTCATATAAATATCCAGTTGTACTAGCATCATTTGTTCAAAAGACTATTCTTTCCTCCTTGAATTACTTTAGCATCTTTGTCAAAAGTCAATTGATCATGATTAAAAGAGTTTATTTCTTGACTCTTACGTTTCATTGATATGAAACATTTGTCGTTATGTTAATACCCCATTTTGATTTACTATAACTTTATAGTAAAATTTGAAGTCAGATAATATAAATCTTCCAAGTTTGTACTTTTTCAAAGTTGTTTTGGGTATTCTGGGTCTTGTGCATTTTCCAGATAAATCTTAAGTTCATGCTATAAATTTCTACCAAAAGAAAAATCCTATTGGAATTTTCATAAGGACTTAATTTAATCTATAAATGAATTTTCAGTGTACAGGTCTTGCACTTGTTAAATTTATTCTTAAGAGTTTAATTCTTATTTTACATTATCATGAATGGATTTGTTTTCTTCATTTTATTTTCAAATTGTTTATTGCTAGCATATAGAAATACAATTTATTATTGTATACTGATCTTGTATCCTACTACATTCCAAACTTGTCATTAGTTCTAGTATTTTTTTACAGATTAATTCATATTTTCTACAACAATCTGTTATCATTTCCAAACAATGATAGTTTTACTTTTTATTTCCAATCTATACACCTTTAATTTCTTTTGCTTGCCTTACTGCACTGATAAGAATTTTCAATACAATGAGAAATGGAAATGTGAAAGCATATTTTTTCTAATATTAAGACTAAAACATTCAATCTTTTACTATTAAGCATGATGATAACTATAGATTTTTCCACTGATACCTTTGGCAAAGTTCCCTTCTATTCCTAGTCTGTTGAGTTTTGGTTTTTTTTTTCTTTTTTTTTTTTTCAAGACAGATTCTCACTCTGTTGCCCTTGGGAGAATGCCATGGCATTATAGCCTCAAACTCTTGGGCTTGATCAACCAGTCCACTTGTCTTAACCTCCCAAATAGCTGGGACTATAGGCATCAGCCACAACACCCAGCTATTTTTTAGAGATGGGGATCTCACTCTTGCTTAGGCTGGTCTTGAATTCCTGAGCTCAAGCAATTCACCTGCCTTGGCCTCCAAGAGTGCCAGGATTACAGGCATGAGCCACCATAGCCATCTATTGAGATTTTTATCATGAATGACTGCTGGGTTTTATCAAATGATAATGTAGTTTTATCTTTTGTTCTATTAATGTGTTATTTGACATTACTAATTTTCAATATTAAGCCAGTCTTGCATCCTGAGATGAATCTCACATAGTCATTATATATAATTCTTTCTATATTTCTTGTGATATTTTACATTATTGATTTTCAGTATTAAACCAACCTTGCATTCCTGAAATAAATCTCACAGTCATGGTATATAATCCATTCTAGATTTGGTTTGCTAATTATTTTGTTGAGGATTCTTGTGTCTATATTCATGAGAATAATCATCTATGATCTTGTAATTTCTTTGTCTAACTTTGTATCAGGGTGATACTGGCTTCATAAAATGAGTTGAGAAATGTTTCTTCCTTTTCTATTCTTTGAAACAATTTGTGAAGGATTGGTATTAATTCTTTTTTTAATGTTTGGTAATATTTACTTATAAAGCAGTATGTTCCTGGGCTTTTCCCTGGGGGTAGATTTTTAATTATTAATTAAATTCCTTTATTTGTTAAGGGTATAATTAGATTTCCTATTTTTTCTTGAGTCCATTTGGTATTCTGTGTCTCTTTCTTATTCAACCTCATTGACTAATTTGGTTGCACATAGTTGCCTAGAATATTTTATTTTAATTTTTTAAAATTTCTGTAGAGTGACCCTAATTTTGGTAACTTCTGTTTCTTTTTTTCTTGCTCAGTCTAGCTAAAGCTTCAACTTTGTTGATCTTTTCAAAGAACCAATATTTTGTATATTGTTTTTTTTTCCTACTATTTTTCTGGTGAGGAGGAGTCAGCCATTAAATGTATTTGTTGTTGCCTTGGATGTGAATGATTCCATCTTACATCTTCCTTGGATATGAATGATTTCCCTTGTTTTCAAATTACTCTCTTTGTCTTTGATTATTAGCAGTTTGGCTCTGGTGTATTAAAGTATTAGTCCCACTTGAAATTTATTAACACTTTTAAATTAATGTTTTCCATCAAGTTTGGAAACTTTGGGCCATTATTTCTTGAAATATTTTTCTGTCCCTTCTTTTCACTCTTCTCTTTCTGGGTTTCTCGATACATATGTATTGGTACTGATTTTGCTCCACAGGTCTCTGAGGCTTCTTCATTATTTCTTGAAATATTTTTCTGTCCCTTCTTTTCACTCTTCTCTTTCTGGGTTTCTCGATACATATGTATTGCTACTGATTTTGCTCCACAGGTCTCTGAGGCTTCTTCATATTCAGTCTTTTTCTCTCTTTGATATTGGTCATTTTATGTGATCTGTTTCACCAGTGTTCTCCTATGTTGCTATTGATCCCATCTACTGAATTTTTCATTTCTATTTTATATTTTTGCTCTAAAATTTTTATTTTGGTTCTTTTCCTATTGATAGACCCTCTTTGTTGAATCATTGCCATCATATTTTTCTTTACTTCTTATAATTGATAGTTTGCCTTAATTGTTTGACCATAATTGTAATAGCTGCTTTGAAGTCATTATCAGCTAAATCGAACATCTGGATCCATTCAGAGTCAATTTTCATTGACTTTATTATTTTTCTATCAGTCACATTTTCCTTTTTCTTAGCATGTCTCATAATTTTTTGTTGTTTTTATTGAAAATTGAATGTTTTAGGTAATATGGCAATTCTGGATTCTGAGTTTCTACACTTAGGGTTTTTTTTATTTCTTTTGGCATGAGTTTTTTTTTTTCATTTGTTTGTTTGTTTTTGATTTTGCAGTCTACCTGTATGTGGCTGCCAATGTCTCTGTTAAGTTTTTAATTTTTTAACTTGACTTTTTTAGAAGTCATCACTGTGTCTGGATAGCTTAGCAGTCACCAATGATTTGGGTAGTGTGATGCATAAACTCCTCTAGCCATAAATGTTTCATCCTCTTCCAGTGGATCAATGTATGAGTTAGAGCACATTCAAAGTTCCTCCAGGCCTTCTTGGGTCTTCCCCTGCCCATGCTTCTAATTTTCTAATCAGCCAGAGATGTGTGGAGAACTAATCTAGCCCTTCTTTGGATCTATCATTTCCAGGGTCTTCCCATAAATTCTGTCTAGTCTATTGCTTACCTCACCTGGAACCATATTGTCAGGCTTGCAACGCTGTGAAGGTTTTTTTCCTATTTATTTTTCACCAAATTTCTAAGAATTTTACTGACAAGGATGTTGTTGCAGGTCTTCAGCCTCTGAGCCTTATGGAGCATGTCCTCTCTGAGAGTAAGGCTGCTGGTTTTCATGACCAGTACACATTGGTAATATATAGTACCCATTGATCTAGGTTATGGGGGTAGAAGAGGAGGGATAGGAGCAGCCTCAGGCACAAAAGCCATTGACTCCAGCTATTCTTAAGTGGAGTTCTAGCACCTTATTGTAAACAAATACTTCTCAGTTTGTTTTGTTGCCTTTGGTTGATTTCCAAAGCCCCCAAATTGTTTTTGTTTTTGTTTTGACAATTTTGCCTAGTCTTGTACTTGTGTTTTAGAAAGAGACTTTTATCAGTCGCTTCACCATAATTGAAGTTCAACCCCTGGTATCTTTTTGTGAAATTCCTTTTTAAGATAACTTTCTCTATTCTTATACAAAATTAGTCTAAATTTTAAAGAGTAATCTATCAGGACAGTCTTTCAGTATTTTTACATTTATGATATATTTTCCCTTTGAGAGAGGAGGTGATTTTAAGTCTATCTTAGACTTTTCTCTTCTGTCTTTCTTACAGTTTTTCCAGATCTCACCCCACACCTATCTTTGCTTTCTGCCAAGGGTTACAGTGGAAGCTCAAGAGAGATCTCTTCCAGAATTTGGGCTTCACTTTTCTACTTAAGTTTGTAGACTCCTCTTTCTTCTTATCATGCCGAATGCATTGGATTTATGTGGTTTTATTTATTCTGGTTGATTTGTATTGCTTTGTGGGCAACTTATGAAGAGACTAGATGTAGGCAGTAGTCATTATCCTTGGCTACCTCCAAGACCCCACCATGTGTACCTTCACAAAGCTATTTAGGTGTAATGCGGAGCACATTGGTGAATTTTAGGTAGATTTAGACTAGAGGATAAGGAGGAAGAGAGGCATTTTGTTTAGAATGTAGCAATTTTGAGATGATTTTGTCCAATCATATAGACAGTGTTCATTAAACAGTTGTATAATTGGTCTGGATCTCAGGTAAGAGATTAGAAATTATTGCTTCTAAAAACTCTGGTAGAGTCCTTTGTAAACTGGAAGTAGAGCTGTAAATTCCTTTGTGGAATTCTTGCCTTGGTCTAATTCCTGCTTGTATTTCAGATTCACCTTCTATGAACATGTTTAGAAAACAGATAATATTGAGAGGTTACCCAACCAAGTAACTATTTTGGGGAGATTTATATTGTATTTAGTAGTTTGGCTGAAATGACTGAGAGCTCTAAATATTAGTCTGAGGAATCCAGTCATTATTAAACCTGCTGGGAAAAAAGAGAAAGCATAGATCAGTAGATCAAATCAACTACCTAGGAAAATAAGACAACAATGCAGGGCGGCACCTGTGGCTCACAGGTAGGGTGCCGGCCCCATATACCAAGGGTGGTGGGTTTGAACCAGCCCCAGCCAAACTGCAACAAAAAATAGCTGGGTGTTGTGGCAGGTGCCTGTAGTCCCAGCTATTTGGGAGGCTGAGGCAAGAGAATCACCTAAGCCCAGGAGCTGGAGGTTGCTGTGAGCTGTGACGCCACAGCACTCTGCCGAGGGCAATAAAGTGAGACTGTCTCTAAAAAAAACGACAACAATGCAAAGATTAAAGCTGCATAATTAAGCTCTTTGTCATATTTGTAGTTTCCCTCAGTAATCATAGTACTTACCAAGTAGGTTAAATTGATAAATCTTTAAAGTTTTATGGCAATAACTTTCTAAAGTGAATGCCTACTTTCTCCTATTTTCTTTTCCACCACTTGTAATTACAAAAGGTGTGCATGCTTATATCTAAATACCTGTAAGATTATAATACCTAAGTAGAAACATGGTATAATCAATAGGCAATACAGGATCTATGATGTATTTTCCCTGTGTTACTTGGGTATAATGCTTGAATTTCCCCCCTTTAATGAGACAGGAAGTAGAAACCACTAAAAAAAAAAGGCACCGTAAAGTAAAATGAATGTTAATTGTCATTTACACAGGTAAACACTCTTCCCTACCTGTTATACATTTGTATAGTGGCAAGTGACAGTGTATAGTGGTTTCTTTTGCCATTGAGATAATATGTAAATGGAAAAGAATAATTATTGATGAAATTAAAAAAATATGTACTAAGCCAGTGGTTCTCAACCTGTGGGTTGCGACCCACAGGAACTATATTAAAGGGCCATGGCATTGGAAAGATTGAGAACCACTGGACCAGGCCACGTGCCATGGATCACTCCTGTAATGCTACCACTCTGGGAGGCTGAGGCAGGAGGATTGCTTGAACTCAGGAGTTCAAGACCTGAGCAACAGCAAGAACCTATCTCTACTTAAAATAAAAAAAAACTAGCCAGGTGGTTTTGTGCCAGCACCTGTAATCCCAGCTACTTGAGAAGCTGAGGCAGGAGGATCATCTGAATGCAGGAGTTGATATGAACTAGGCTAACCACACGGTACTGGGGCAATAGAGTGAGACTTGGTCTCAAAAAAAAAAAAAAAAAAGTACTGATTTGAAACATGAGAAATTGTACAGGCTCTTTCACTTGACATTTTATTAATACCAAGACTGGATAAGGTGGTTCTTTTAAATTGTGCATTCGTTTGAATTAACTGAGAGGTGGTGTATAGGGATTAAAGTTATGTTCTTTGGAAACTGTATGAGTTTTAATTCTGTATCAGTTTTCTCATCTGTATAACTGGATAAAGATAACACTTCCTTATTAGAACATTTGTGCAGATTATATATAATTTGCATAGAACAATGTTAAGTGCCATTATTAGATTATATGTATTAACAAAGTTCTGCTGAGTGAAGTGGGATGAGACTTTTGAGACTAATTAGAATTTTTGTATTTTTCATTCCTAGACTGGTGTATATGTTGGCCTTATTTATCATTTGACATGTAATCCAGTCACCAAAAAATTCAGGAGTGGGTGATGCAAGACAGAAAAGTTAAACCCAGTATTTCTATAGAGATCACCATGAAAATGAAAAAGCATTCATGAAGAATTAGAGGAACCTACTTCTTTGTGTGCTTTATCATTATTTTCCTTGGTGGTTAAGAATTTATGGATTAAAAAATCGAATTATAACAAAGATATTTGTATCAGAATGTTTATTGCAGCCCAATTCATAATTGCTAGGTCATGGAAGAAGCCCAAATGCCCATCAACCCATGAATGGATCAATAAATTGTGGTACATGTACACCATGGAATACTATGGAGCCCTAAAGAAGGATGGAGATTTTACCTCTTTCATGTTTATATGGATGGAATTGGAAAATGTTCTTCTTAGCAAAGTATCTCAAGAATGGAAGAAAAATTATCCAATGTACACAGCCCTACTTTGAAACTAATTCGTAGCTTTTATAGGAATGTCATAACCTAATTATAGCCTTAGAATATGGGAAGGGGGTGGGAGAAGGCAGGGGGTGGATGGGGAGAGGGAGGGTGATTGGTGGGGTCACCTCTGTGGTTTATCTTACAAGAGTACAAGTGACTCTTTCTAAAAGCAGAGTGTGAACGTTTTAACTCAATAGCTAAGAAAATGACATAAAGGTTATATTAACCAGTTTGATGAGAGTATTTCAAAATGTGTATGAAAACAGCACACTGTACCCCATGATTGCATTAATGTACACAGTTATGCTATAAGAAATTTTTTTAAAAAGAATTTATGGATCTGTTCCTCTGCCGAAAAATAGCTAAGAGCAATAAATGAAGCCCTCAGAGGATTTTGTTGCCTTGCTTTTAAAGGCTGCTTTGTTTAGCAGCCCACATTGTCTTTGTCTTTCCGCCACCAGGTGGAAGTGTAACTCTTTGTATGAAGTCTTGTTACACAACTCTTCTCAGTGTTTGTGGTAGTCATGAGGGCTGGAAGGGCAAAGATAAACACCACATTCCAGAGGGTAAGAGTGTGACACGCTCCTTCAGATGGATTTTACAGCAGCATATTTCAATTATCAAATAGAGGTTGATGAAAACAATAGATTGGATAAGTTCTTTTTTTTCAACTGAGGTGAATGCAGACCCGTTGTCAGAAATAATATATGAAATCTTTGTGATAGCTGGAAGGATCACTGAGGACTAAACTAAACTAACAAATAATGTCCAAATGTTTTCAAGTGGATCTCAAATTAATCAATGGAAATAAATCTTTGGCACACCGGGCAAATGGGTTTTATATAAACTGTGAAAACATTGTCAGTTGCTTGATTAAGGCAAGTCAATCTTCTTTTCCAGCTGTGACATTACACTGCAAGTCAATCAATATAACAATTTAAGTCACTTCAACCATAATGGAAAAATATGAAAAATTAGCTAAGATTGGAGAAGGATCTTACGGGGTTGTATTCAAATGCAGAAACAAAACCTCTGGACAAATAGTTGCTATTAAAAAATTTGTGGAATCTGAAGATGATCCTGTTGTTAAGAAAATAGCACTAAGAGAAATCCGTATGTTGAAGGTATGTTAACTTCCTCTATATATCTGTAATATCGTGGTACTGGGTGAAATATGTGTGCTGAAAGTACAAAGAATATTCAAAGTTATCTTTTCCCCATTGGACTTAAATTCCTTTGTGTCAGCAACTTTGGGAAGTAAGTTGATCCCCACTTTGGACTTTGGCCACTCCGATGTTTCTCTGCTACCTGCAAGTACAGCTATAGATTGTTACAGTGAAGTACTGCCGTTCTGGTTAGTGAAAATCCATGCTGCCCTAAGTCCTCCGACCCTATTGTTCATGCTCTCCCCAAGCCCCCACAACACTGGCCCTGCTGTGGACATCCCCCCACCCAAATACTTCCCCTCACTAACCAGCAACTAAAAGAGCCCCTGCTGACACAGCAGGTCCCACAGGACTGCCATTGCCCAGCTGGACACAGACATTGCTTGGTCCTTGTCTGTATTGTATGGCAGGTGCCCAGACGCACTGAATATCACCCCAGTAATGCATACATTTTTTACATTAAGGTTTTTATTATTATTATTTTTACTCTGATAGGATTGGATATGTAAGATTTATAAATTCTCAGTTTAAATTTTTCTTCTCCTAAAAACTTCACACTTTTAAAACCATCAGGAACCTTAGAGATGCTTCTTATCCAGTGCCCTTATCACAGGGGAAACTGAGCTCACGGGTGGCTCTTCTCAAATGTTAATCTGCACTCTGGAGCACTCTGGGAGGCCAAGGAGGGGCAGATGGCTTGAGCTCAGGAGTTAGAGGCCGGAATGAGCATGAGTGAGACCCTAGTTCTTAAAAAAACAGAAAGAAAGAAAGAAAAAGTTAGCCAGGGATTGTGGTGGGCCCAGCTACTTGGGAGCCTAAGGCAGGAGGATCATTTGAGCCCAAGAGTTTGAGGTTGCTGAGAGCTATGACGCCACAGCACTCTAGCCTGGGGGACAGAGTGAGACTCTGTCTCAAAAAAAAATAAAAATAAATAAAGTTAATGTGCATAGGAATTCCTTGGAGGTCTTGTTGAAATGGTGGTCTTGGGTGGGCCTGAGATTCTGCATTCTAAGAAGTACCCAGCTAGTGCAGAAGCTGAGGGTTTCTGGGCCACACATTAAGTAATAAGACCTTGTGATTTGGCTCAATGCCTGTAGCTCAGCAGCGAGGGCTCCAGCCACATACACCGGAGCTGGCAGGTTCAAACCCACCCGGGCCTGCCAAACAACAATGACAAATACAACCAAAAAATATCTGGGTGTTGTGGTGGGTACCTGTAGTCCCAGCTACTTGGGAGGCTGAGGCAAGAGAATCGCTTTAGCCCAAGAGTTGGAGGTTGCTATGAGCTGTGATGTCACAGCACTCTACCAAAGGTGAGACTCTATCTTAAAAAAAAAAAAAAAAGGCTTTGTGATTTTCTCCGGGACAGCAGACCTTCACTTTGACATGTGATCTGTTTTTTTAAGAAACCCAAAAATCTAGTTTGTGTAGGGGTATAATAATTATCTATAGCAATTATAGTATCTCTTTCTTTCAAATATCATCTGCAGTAGGTTTTCTCAAATAATACATTCTGGTGTTTTGTTTAAAATATAATTTGAGGCCAGGTATGGTGGCTCACATTTGTAATCCCAACACTTTGGGAGGCTGAGGTGGGAAGGTCGCTGGAGCCCAGGAGTTTAAGACCAACCTGGGCAACACAGTGAGACACCTGTATCTACAAAAAAATAAATGATTAGCTGGAAATATGTGACTGTAGTCCCAACTGTATGGGAGGCTGAGGCAGGGATTGCCTGAGCCCAGGGGTTCAAGGTTGCAGTGAACTATGATCATGCCACTGCACTCTATCCTGGATGACAGAGCAAGATCCTATCTCTAAAAATAAATAAATATGATATGATATGGCATGATGCACAAGGATTTTCAGGAACACAAACGTCATGATTAAAAAAAAAAGAAAGAAAGAAAGAAAAAGAAAGAAGAAACAGCTTACTGTTGTCTCTTAGCCAGCAGAGGGCTCAAGCCAGCCAGCCGGCTCTGGCATCTGTGAGTGGACTAAGGGAGCTACAGGCAGGATCTGAACCAGGCAATTCTGTTTTCTAAAAAAAATAATGGTTGTACCCTTCAGCCTGTCCTCCCAAGTCTTCAGATAAAATTAATGCTCAGCCTGTACCTCTGGGTTGCAAGGGCCTCAATTTGAGAATGAGCTTTAAGGTAAAAATGTAGCCAGATTTCTCATGCAGGTCTCTGGCGATGGTTCCCAGAGTGCAGTGTCCTTCTTGCTTGGTGTGCGGCAGCATGCATGCCATGAACAGCCTCCTTCCGTGATGAATCGGGCGTACCGTCTCCATATACTCCTCTTCTTTAAATTTGATTTGCCTCCCATCCTTACTGCCTGTTTTACTTTTGGCAAGTCACTATTTTTCTGGGTGAAGCTAACTCCATTTGGAAAGGAGATACAAATTGCTGGCTTACTCAGAGAAAGGAGATTTGACCAGGTTAAGCTGTGGAATTGCCTGAATGGGTAGCCCCTGTGACTCCCCCAGGTGCCCCTGAAAGGGACCCTGCTTTGCGTCTTTACTGCGGTTTGGTGGCAGCACAAAGCAGCTGGCTTTCTGTATGACCTGGCTCATCCGCTCTGCGCCTTGCTGCTCTTTTAGGCAGTGAAGCGCATAGAAAGTAAATTGGTTCCGTGCTCTTGGAATATCTTTTCCTTTTTTTTTAAGAGACGGAATCTTACTATGTTGCCCTGGCAGGTCCTGAGCTCCTAGGTTCAACAGTCCTCCCTCCTCAGCCTGGGCATATTTTTAATGTACAATGGATTTTTTTCCCTCAAACTATTGACCAGAAGGCACATAGTTGTAGGATGGTATTCTTTACTCAAGCCATGCTTATAGATGCTGAACTCCTGCAAAATACTTGTTGAGTTTCCACTATATACGAAATACTGTGTTCTCTTTATCTTTCTGAGTGAGTGGTATAGGATTGGGAAAGCTGATTGGTCTACTACATCGGAAAACAACAGGGACGATGAGTTGGGAATAGGAGTAATCAGATATCTATCCTGGTTTGCCCAGCACAGCCCTGCTTTATGGTTTTTGTCCCAGTGTCCTATCAGGTTCACATCCCCTTTCAAAAATGTCCTGGTGCATATGCTAAACCGTATGGTCACCCTAGTCAGAGACAGAGTGACCACCTGTGCTGCTTTGTCTGAGATAGTCCTGGTTTATACCTATTGCCCTGGTTTGGATGGTAAACTTACATAGTGACTCTAGCGATAGACTGTCTTACTTGATCAGCATTGTTCTTTGGTTTTACAGTATTGAACAGAAGCTCTTATAAAGCGCTTTGATCTGGGAATAGAACTGAACACATAAAACATCTAAGTATAAGCCTAAGAAAGAACAATAGAATCAAATAACAGAGCTGAAAATACAACAAATAAATTTAAAACACAGACTAACTGTAGAGACTCCTAGAATGGGCAGTTTAATCAGATGTAAGGATTGAGATCTAGTCCTGATGAGAGCCAGCACTAGAATCCAGCTGAGTGTCAATCTAGCTAATATTTACATTCGATCCATGGTAACATGCAACCTAAGTGAGTACTAGTGATATTTATAGCCTTTATGCAATCGTTCTATTGCCTTAATTTTTTATTTTAATTTAAAGTTTAATAAAAACTACAAAAAAAAATTATCTTTAGGGCAACTCCTGTGGCTCAAAGGAGTAGGGTGCTGGCCTCATATACCGGAGGTGGAGGGTTCAAACCTAGCCTTGGCCAAAAACTACAAAAAAAAAAAAATTAAAGTTTAATTTATGACTTGGATATTTAGAGTCTTCATGAAATGCATAAACTATTTTCTGTTTTAATGATTATATTTTAAGTTGTGTGCTTTATTGGCTATCACCAGAGAGATTCAAGCATCTATTATAAGTACTTTTGATGAATTCTTAAATTGCTTCCAACTTTAAGTTTTTATGATTCTTGCTAAGAACAGTTTCTGTTATGAGTAACCGTAATAAACTTCTCCACAAGAGAAGCACACAGCAAGCCTTGCCTTCTTAAAATTGTAAGGGGTCTGGGGAGACACTGTTACTAGAAACAGATACTAAATTTTTGTCTACTTTCTATTTCAATTCCTTCACAGCAATTAAAACACCCAAACCTTGTGAACCTCATTGAGGTGTTCAGGAGAAAAAGGAAAATGCATTTAGTTTTCGAATACTGTGATCATACACTTTTAAATGAACTGGAAAGAAACCCAGATGGGTAAGTAATCCAGAAACTATAGTTGTGTTTGGCCAGTTCTCAGTTTTATTATATGTGGAATTAACTGTGGCAAATTTCAAATCCCGGCCATACTTCCCTTTTCTACCTGATGCCTCTGGCTACCCCTCCCCAGTGTCAGGGTGTGCCCAAAGGGCAAATAAAGATTTACCTAGAGGAATTCTAGTTAGGAAGACAAATCTATTGCAAATATAGATCTTGTTGCATTTTGAGGCTGACTTAAATATTGGATTATCTGAATTTAAGGAATAAGCCATGATTCAATATTAGGAAATGTATTCATATAATTCACTAATAAATTAAAGGATAAAAAAAAGATTGATAAAACTTGAAAATTTGAAATGTTGATAAATGCAATATCTTGTCCTGATCATTTTTTTTAAAAAATCTTAGTAAATAGGATTAAAATAATAGTTTCTTAACACACGTGCACACACACACATGCACTCATAGCCCTTTAAATCAACAGCCAATTTTACACTCAATGGTAAAACACTAAGGGAACTTCCAGGAAAATAAGAAACAGGACAAGGATGTCACTTACCACCATTATAATTTAACATTGTTCTTAGCGCTCTAGCCAGTGTAACACAATAAGAAAAATAAGTAAAATGATACAGCTTTTGGAAATGAGATAAAATTGTTCTTTGCATGGTATTATTCTACAAAATCTAGGAGAATTACCTAAAGCAGTGATTTTCAACCAGTATGCCACAGCACACTGGCGTGCCATGAGAGTAGCTTAGGTAGGTAGGCCTTGAAAAATTTCTAAAGATCATTAATAAAATTATTTTCAAAAAGTTCAAAGCAGAGTAAGTATATTCCTTTTCTTACTTTTTTTTAATCAAAATTATTTAAATGTGCCACAGAAGTTTAACTATAGGTTCAAATATGCTGTGAGATTAAAAAAAAAGGGTTGAAAAACAACTGACGTAAAGAGTTGTTCAAACTAATGGAATTCATGATAGTGACCCCCATACTATTATACTTTAAAAAATAGCAATTACCAATCAACACTTTGGAAAATCTAGTGGAGGGAAATCCCATTCAAATATTAACTGTAACAAAAAGAGGTTAGTATTACAGATAAAAAGAATTGCTCAGATTCTACATAAGACAACTATAAAACTTAACTGAGTTACCTAAAGGATTTTATTTAAATGAATACATATTTCTGGATGTATATATTCCTTATTGTAAAAATATTACCACTTTAATTAATTAATTTATTTATTTTAATTTTAATTTTTTTTTGAGACTGTTTCACTACGTCACCCTCCATAGAGTACTGTGGCATCACAGCTCACAGCAACCTCAAACTTTTGGGCATAAGCAATTCTCTTGCCTTAGCCTCTCAAGTAGCTGGGACTACAGGCCCCTGCTACAACACCCAGCTATTTTTGTTGTTGTTGTCATTGTTGTTTAGCAGGCTCTGGCTGTGTTCGAATCCACCAGCCCCAGGGTGCATGTGGCTGGTGCCCTACCCACTGAGCTATGGGCGCCAAGCCTTTATTTATTTATTATAAAAAATTCTAATCAGAATACTGAGAGGTCAAAGACTGAAAATAAAAGATTATTCTGAAACGTGAACAAAAGGAATCAGAGTCCAAGTTCTATGTGGCTAATAGCAGCCTTTATTCCACTCTGGTGCGACTGAGCTGAGTTCAAGAAGGAAGTCAGCACATGGATTAAGTCAGCACCTAGTTAAGGTGACCAGATTTTAACATTGGTAAAGCAGGACACCATTGGGGGGGGGCGGGGCCTGACAACAATGCAAACTTTGATAAGCAGTTCTCGGTAATCAGTTCTCAACAATTATTTGTTACTATTAAAGTTTAACATTATAAAATTAACAAAAATAATATAAAACACATATCCTGGCTAAATAGCCACATGGCAGCCGAAAACCATATATTCCCTTCCTGTTCTCCCGTGTTCCCTAGCTTGTCATGCATTCTTTCCAAAAATCGGGTCTTTTTTAAAACGCCGCAGGACACAGGACAAATTGTTAAAAATTGAGACTGTCCCACCAAATGCAGAATGTCTGGTCACCTTAATTAAGATGGATGGGAACTTACAGGGTGGGAGGGGCAGGGATTGCGCATTCACTCTTTCCTGGGTGGGACATTCATGTACTCATTTTTTCCTGGGCAGGATGGTTCTATTTGGGTAGGTTGGTTCTATTCAAGTCTATCATACCAATTCTTTTTTCTTTGAAACTTGAAAAAGACTAAATCATGACATTTTCCTTTTTTATTTTTGAGACAGAGTCTCATTGTGCCCAGGCTAGAGTGCCATAGTGTCATCATAGCTCACAGCAACCTCAAGTGCCTGGGTTCAAGTGATCCTTCTGCCTCAGCTTCCCAAGTAGCTGTGACTATAGGCACCCACCACAAAGCCTGGCTAGTTTTTCTATTTTTAGTAGAGTTGGGTTCTCAATGTTACTTTGGCTGGTCTCAGACTCAAATCCCTGAGTTTAAGGGATCCTCTTGCCTCAGTCTTCCAAAGTGCTAGTATTGCAGGCATGAGCCACTATAACCAGCAAAGAAATTTTTTAAAAAGCAGAAAAAGAAGAAATAAAAAACTGGAGGAGGTCTTTAATTGCCAAGTATTAAATCATGATAGTTTTAGAGACTCCCTTTGACAAAAAAAGTACCATCCGCAAAAGTTAAAAAAAAAAAAAAAAGGAAAATTGAGCAAACTAATTTGCCAAAATGAATAAATTTCATAGCTGCATATGCAGGTTTTACAGCTAATTCTTTTTTAAAAAGACCAACACCCAAATAGAAAAGATATTCATCAAAAAAAACTTTGATGAACACATACTATGCACCTGGCCAGGGGCCAAGCCTCAGGATCCAGCAAGGAAAAAACACACAAAGAGGGAGCCCAACCCCACAGAACTTACCTTCCCAAGGACCTGAAACCGCAAGTCATTAGAACAGTGAGGGGAAATGCCAAATCCAGCTAAGGACACAGGTTTATGCTCCCTTAATCAAGAAGTTCAAATGTTTTAAATAAGTTATCATTTCTCACCAATGAAGTATGCCAAATATTTTTCAAAAATCAATATACTTAGTGTCATTAATAGTCAGGGATCAGACCTCATTCACATCTAGAGAGCGTGTAATTAGAAGGGCAGTTTGATAAAATGTCTGAAATATTTTTAAACCGTTTTTATCCTTTGACCAAGAAAATCCACATAGAGAAATTTATAGCAAGAAAATAGATAGGGGCAAAAAGTTATACAAAAGAATGTTCAACATGTCATTTATAACAAAAATATTGGGACTGACCTAATTTTCCAATAGTAAAGAGTTGGTGCCATTTATTTTGGTACAGCCAAAAGAATCCATTAGAAAGCGTGCAGGAGAAGAACAGTTAATTTTCTGGGGAAATGTCTATGACACGGTACGTGAAAAAATGAGGCCACATAGTAGAATGTAAAGTGGAATCAAAAATTTATTTGGGGGCAGCACCTATGGCTCAAAGGAGTCCAGTCCCATACGTGGGAGGTGACGGATTCAAACCCAGCCCCAGCCAAAAACTGCAAAAAAAAAAAAAAAACAAATTGGCCAAGCGCAGTGGCTCACATCGGTTAATTCCAGCACTCTGGGAGGCCTAGATGGGCAGATTTCTTGAGCTTAGGAGTTGGAGACCAGCCTTAGTGAGAGCAAGATTCTGTCTCTAATAAACAAAATAGAAAAAACCTAGCGGGACATTGTGGCTGGCACCTGTAATCCCAGCTACTTGGGAAGCTGAAGCATGAGGATGGCTTGAGCCCAAGAGCTTGAGGTTGCAGTAAGCTATGATGATGTGCCAGCACTCTACCCAGAGTGACAGAGTGAGACTCTGTGTCAAAAAAAAACTATTTTATTTTTAGTTTTCCCAAAATTCTGTGAATATACACATATTACTTTTAAAATAAAAATTAATATAAAACACAGCTAAAATGTCATATTAATTCATAGTTCAACTTCACTAGGAGCTAAAAAGGGTGTTATACGTTGCAAGCATCCTCAAACTACAGCCTGCGGACCACGTGCGGCCCACCAAGGACATTCATCTGGCCTGCCAGGTGTTTTTGTTGCCTCTGCCTGTCCTGCTTAGCAGCCGACTCATCCCTGGGCCTGCAGTCCAGCCCTCCCACGGTCTGAAGGACAGTGAACGGGCTCCCTGTTTAAAAAGTTTGAGGACCCCTGATAGAGGATAGATGTGTTTAGCCATTCTATAAATAAACATACATTTCACTAAGTTAGAAATTTATGCTTACTTCATGGGTACTGTTCCAGGCCCTGAAACCAAACACACAATACACACACGAGATTAACTGAACCGAGCCTCTTTCTCTCTGCTGTCTGTCCCATAGGCCTCTTCCTGATGGAGACGTAGCTCGGGCCCTTCTTTCTTTAGCCCAGAGCAGCAGTTCTCAACCTGTGGGTCGCGACCAGGGAAAATACATCCTGCATATCAGATATTTACATTACGATTCGTAACAGTAGCAAAATTACAGTTACGAAGTAACAACAAAAATAGTTTTATGGTTGGGGGTCACCACAACATGAGGAACTGTATTAAAAGGATTAAAAGGTCACAGCATTAGGAAGGCTGAGAACCAGTATTCTAACCGTTTTTACTTTTTCTTTCTCTCCCATAATCTTTAAAATATGAGCTCCTCGATAATAATCTTAATATCCCCAAGATTCCTTCATCTGGGTGGAATTGCTTCCCTCCTTTGAATCTCCATGGAGTTTTATTTTTGTCCCTGTTATAGTACCTGGTACTTACTACTTTATTTGTTTTTATATGCGTACTCTCACCAGAGTGTAAGTTTTTAATAGCACAATTCATATCTAATGTATCTTAATAGCTTTGTCCTCAGTGCCTAGCATTCTTTCACTCATTCACTCAAAGACTATCTTACTGAGCCTTTACACTGGTACGGAGGATACCTAGACAAAAGGGCACAACCTTGCCCTCAAGAAGCTTAAAATCTAATGAAAAGGCAGGTATTCCAAGGAACAATTACAAATGGTCAGGCTGGTTGGGTTAATGTTGATGCCAAAAATACACATGAGAAGCAGCTCCAGCTTCTGCTGGCTCTGGGAAATCAGGCAAGATGCTGCAGAGACGGCAACATTTAGGCTGAGACTTTGAAAAGGGGGAGGCGGCGGCCAACAGGCACAAGAAAGAGTATGGCATGTTCAAGCAACTCCAAGGCTGAGTATGTATTTAGCATTGCCATCTCGGAACTACCCTACTTCCCACTCCTTTAAGTTTCACAAGTGTAGTTAGCCATGCCAGCATGGAGCCGCAATTTAAGTCAGCCCTGAGACTTGGATCCACATAGGCGAATGCAAATAGGAACAATCTAGAATACCCCACTCTTTTTATAAAATGTCACGTACTTGTTGATAACAATGTTTAATTTAAAACATTCATCCACTTTTACCCCCCTCCTAAAATCTACTTAAATAACAGTCAAGAGAGTGTTATTAAAGGTCTAAATCTAGTGACAAGCAAACAGCGATAAACAACTAAATAGCACACATACCAAGCCTTTTGGACCCGTTCTCTATCAGGGGAAATAAATAGTTTGCAGGCATAAGGTAGTGGAGGCAGGATGAGCTGTGGGATGGTGAGATAATGATGGGTCCCAAGGACGAAGTTATAGCATAAAGAACAATTAAAAGTGCATGGCCTCCCCTCCTGGACAAAAGCTTCCAGTGTTCTCTACGTAGTAGATAGAGAAAAACAAAATGTGAGATCAAGAGCTGCATACGAATTACTGGAACTGTGTTGAATTTGCTCCAGTAAAGAAATGACGTGTAGGAACAACTACAGTGAGCATCATCTGGCCAAACTTAAAATCATGTGTTCTCATTCTCTGAGATCAATTTCTCTTCTACCAAATCCAATAGGTAAGTTATTAAAGGGAACATGATAGGAAGCATCACCCTTGCCAACAGGATAGATTTCCCTAAATTGTCATTATGCTACATATGGTGGAATAATCCTGCCATCGAGAAGTTTCAAATGTAATGAAGAGTCAGATTAAATGATTATAGTGTTATAAAACTACTCCTGGGATTTATAAAACTGTAGCTGTGTACATCTGTCTGGTGATAACACATCATGTACATTGATAAATTAGGCTTGAATTTTCTCCTTGGTTAGCTGGTTGTAGAATATTTCCCATAACATGATGGGTGTGGGTTGGTGGAGGGTGACAGTGAATTGGAAGGATTGAGAAATACATTAGAGCAGAGAAAGCGGAGAAGGGAGGGGGATGGAGGGGGATGGAGGGTCCTGGTGTACGGCACACCTCTTGTGGGTGGGACACAATTCTAAGAGGGACTTTACCTAACAAATGCAATCAGTGTAACCTAATTCTTGGTACCCTCAATGAATCCCAAACAATTAAAAAAAATTAAAACAGCAATGAACCTGCAAAAATCTAAGAATGTGAAAGTAATAAAGTGCAGAGACTATATTAAAAAGTTCTGACACTTTAATTAAAGGCCCATAGAAACTGAAATAAGTTTAGAATATTTCATATTCTGAAATAGAAACCTTTGCAATACCCCTGGGTGAGGGGCTCTTCTACAAATGGAACTTTACCCTGGAAGTGAGAACAATGTAACCTAAATATTGTACCCTCATATTAATTTGAACAAAGTTAAAATAAAAAAATTTTAAAAAGAAACCTTTGCAATATAGAGATGTTAAATCTTCTCAAATTAATTTTATATTTTTAATTTTTTTTATTGTTTGGGATTCATTGAGGGTACAAAGAGTTAGGTTATGCTGATTGCATTTGTTAGATAAAGTCCCTCTTAGAATTATGTCCTGCACCCAAGAGGTGTGCTATA
>NW_003852490.1:2019450-2029984 GCF_000181295.1 Otolemur garnettii
AGATGTAAAGTCTCCATCTTTTTTAATGGCTGAATAGTATTCCATGGTATACATATACCACAACTCATTAATCCATTCCTGGGTTGGTGGGCATTTAGGTTGTTTCCACATTTTGGCGATTGTAAATTGAGCTGTGATAAACAGTCTGCTGTAAATGTCTTTGTGATAAAATGATTTTTTTTTGTTCTGGTGAGATGCCTCGTAATGGAATTACAGGATCAAATGAGGGGTCTAATTTGAGTTCTTTAAGGAATCGCCATACTTCCTTCCAAAAGGGTTGTATTAGTTTGCAGTCCCACCAGCGGTGTAAAAGTGTTCCCTTCTGTCCATAGCCCACCAGCATCTGCAGCTTGGAGACTTTGTGATATGGATTGTTCTCACTGGGTATAGGCGATATCTCAGGGTGGTTTTGATTTGCATTTTTCTGATGATCAGAATGATGAGTATTTTTTCAAATGTTGGTTAGCCAGTCATCCTCAGAGAAAGTTCTGTTCATATCTCTTGCCCAGTGGTAGATGGGATTGTTTACTTTTTTTGTTGAATAATTTGAGCTCTCTGTAGTTTCTAGTTATCAACCCTCAGTCAGATTTGCTTTACTTGTGCCCTTAGCTGTGCATGTGCTTTTCAGCTTAAGTAAATCCCATTTGTTAATTGTCGTTGTTACAATGGCTGCTGGAGTCTTTGTCAGAAAACCTTTCCCCAGTGCAACATCATTGAGAGTTTATCCATACTTTCTTCTAAGATTTTTTATCATTTTGTGTCTTAGATTTAAGTATCCATCTTGAGTCAATTTTTGTAAGTGGTGAACGATGTGGGTTGAGTTTCAATCTTTTAATGTAGTTATGCAGTTCTCCCAGCACCATTTGTTGAACAGGGATTCTTTTCCCCACTATATTCTTTTATCAAAGATCAGATGGCAAGTAGAGACTGGTTTCATGTCTTGGTTTTCTGTTCTGTTCCATATGTCTCTATTTTTGTGCCAATACCATGCTGTTTTGATTACTGTGGACTTGTCATATAGCCTGAAGTCTGGCAGGGTGATGCCTCCAAATATGTTTTTATTACTAAGAATAGCCTTAGTAATACAGGTTTTTTTCTGGTTCTATACAAAATGAAGTACTATTTTTTCCAGTTCCTCAAAATATGATGTTGATATTTTAATAAAGATTGCATTGACTCTGTAGATTGCTTTGGGCAGAATAGACATTTTAACAATGTTGATTCTTCCTAGCCAGGAGCATGATATGTTCTTCCATTTCTCAATGTCTTCTGCAATTTCTTTTCTTAGGGTTTCATAATTCTCTTTGAAAAAATCTTTCACCAGTTTTGTTAGGTATATTCCTAAATATTTCATTTTCATTGAAGCTACTGTGAAAGAAATTGTGTCCTTGATTTGCTTCTCAATTTGGCTGTTATTGGTGTATACAAAGACTACTGATTCATGAACCTTGATTTTATACCCTGAGACATTACTGTATTTCCTGATGACTTCCAGGAATTTTGTGGTTGAGTCTCTGGGGTTTTCTAAGTATAAAATCATATCATCATCAAAGAGCGAGAGTTTGACCTCCTCTGCCCCATTTGGATGCCCTTTATATCCTTCTCTTACCTGACTGCATTGGCTAGAACTTCCAGAATTATGTTGAATAATAGTGGCGATAGTGGACATCCTTGTCTGGTTCCAGTTTTAAGTGGAAAAGTGTTCAGTTTTACTCCATTTAGTATGATGTTAGCTGTGGGTTTGTCATAGATGGCTTCAATCAGCTTAAGAAATGTACCAACTATGCCTATTAAGTGTTCTTGTTAGAAAAGGATGCTGAATTTTGTCAAATGCTTTTTATGCATCTATTGGGAGGATCATATGGTCTTTGTTTTTGCTTCTATTTATATGATGTATTACATTTGTGGGTTTGTGTATGTTAAACCAGCCTTGCATCCCTTGGATGAAGCCTACTTGGTCATGATGTATAATTTTTTTAATGTGTAGCTGCAGTTTATTAGCTAAGAGTTTGTTGAGTTTGAGTATTTTGCATCGATATTCATTAGTGAAATTGGTCTGTAGTTCTCCCTTTTAGTTGGGTCCTTTCCTGGTTTTAGAATCAGGGTGATGTTTGCTTCATAGAACGTACTGGGGAAGGTTCCTTCCTTCTCATTGTTTTGGAATAGTTTCTGCAGTATAGGTACAAGCTCATCTTTGAAGGTGTGATAGAATTCTGAAGTAAAGCCGTCTGGTCCTGGGCTTTTTTGTTGTTGATGAAAGGTCTTTAATGGTTTCTGCAATCTCAGTGCTTGATATTGGCCTATTCAAGAGATCTAATTCTTCCTGGTTAAGTCTAGGAAGATGGTGTGATTCCAGGTATTAATTGGTCCATTCCCTCCACATTGTCAAATTTTCTGGGCATAAAGTTTTGGTGGTAGTCAGAAATTAACTCTTGTATCTTGTATCTCTGTGATATTGGTTGTTATTTGTCCCTTTTTGTTTCTTGTTTTTAATTGAGGTTATTAAAGATTTTACTGGTTTTTTTTTTAGAGACAGAGTCTCACTTTATCGCCCTCAATAGCATGCCATGGCATCACAGCTCACAGCAACCTCCAACTCCTGAGGTGATGCTCTTGCCTCAGCCTCCTAAGTAGCTGGGACTGTAGGCACCCACCACAATGCCTGGCTATTTTTTGTTGCAGGTTGGCTGAGGCTGGTGCCCTACCCATTGAGCCACAGGCACTGCCCAAGATTTTACTTTTCTATTTCTGGTTAATCTGGCCAGTGGTTTACTGATTTTATTTATCTTTTTGAAGAATGAACTTTTTCTTTCATTAATTTTCTGAATGATTCTTTTATTTTCAATTATCTCAGAAGTAGAGGATAAAGGATTTTCAATTATCTCAGAGGTAGAAGATTTATTTCTGATTTAATTTTGGTTATTTCTTTTCTTCTGGTTTGGGATTATATTGCGTTTCCTTTTCCATTTCTTTAAGATGATTTATTATGTTGTTGATGTTTTCTTTTTCTATTTGTCAGACATAGACATCTAATGCAATACATTTCCCTCTTAGCCCTGCTTTTGTTGTGTCCCACAGGTTTTGGTAGCTTGTGTCTTCACTGTTGTTATGCACAAGGAAGTTAATGATTTCCTTTTTATCTCTTCCTTGACCCAACTGTCATTCAGGATATGGTTGTTTAACTTCCATGCCTTTGTGTGGGGATGGAAATTTTTGTTGGAATTGAGTTCCACCTTTATTGTCTTGTGGTCTGAGAAGACACAAGTTATAATTTTAATTCTTTTGATTTTGTTGAGGTTTGATTTGGGTCCTAGGATATAATCTATTTTGGAGAATATTCCATGAACTGACAAGAAGAATTTATATTCTTTAGCTTTGGAATGGAGTGCTAAGTCCAGTGCTTAGTTTTAGCTTTTGCATCCAAAACCTTTTGGAAGCTAGGTTTTGTCCTTTAGCTTCTGGACAATGGATAGTAGTCCACTGTGATGGTCACTGTGGAGAATAGGTCTAAGTATTTCCTGTAGAGCTGGTCTTGTGGTGGTAAACTTCTTCAATATTTGCATATCAGTAAATAAATTAATTTCTCCATCAATTTTAAAGATTAGCTTAGCAGGATATAGAATTTTGGGCTGAAAATTGTTTTGTTTAAGTGGGTTAAAGGTAGATGACCATTCTCTTTTGGCTTGAAAATTTTCATTTAAGAAGTCCATGGTCACCCTGATGGATTTGCTCCTGTAGGTCATTTGGCACTTATTCCTGGCAGCTTGCAGAATCTTCTCTTTTGTCTTGACTTTGGATAAGTTCATGACAATGTGTCTTGGAGAAGCTGTTTGAGTTGAGATGACCTGGGGTTCAATATCCCCCTGAAAAGAGTGTGTCAGAATCTTTGGTGATACTTAGGAGAAATTTTCATTTATGATATCCTCTGGTAGGGCTTCTATTCCTCTGGGGTGTTCTTTTTACCCTTCTGGGATACCTATAACTTGCATGTTTGAATGCTTCATGAAGTCCCATAATTTTCTCAGGGAATGTTCTGAGCTCTCTCTCTCTCTCTCCCTCTCTCTCTCTCTGGTTTGAACCTGCCACCTCCGGTATAGGGAGCCAGCACTTTACTCCTTTGAGCCATAGGCACTGCCCCTCTCTCTCTCTCTCTTTTTTTTTCTGTCTCTTTAAAACTGCCTCTATTAGTTCAAGAACTTTATCCTCTACCTCTGAGATTCTTTCTTCTGCACGACCTAGTCTGTTATTGATACTTTCTACTGCGTCTTTAAGTTCCCTGATTGACCCTTCAATTCCTTTCTAAATTTTCACTATATCCTTTCTAAATTTTCATATCATTCATCTCTTATTTGATTCTGTTTTTGGATTTCTTTTTGGTTATTTTCTACTTTCTCAGCAATTTTCTTCATTATTTTTACCATCCATATTATAAATTCCCTTTCTGTCACTTCTAACATTTCTTTATAGGTAGAATTCCCTGCAGTGGCTACCTCATGATCCCTTGGGAGAAGGGGGGTGTTGCTCTGTTCTGGTTTTCTATGTTGCCAGGGTTTTCCTGCTGTTTCTTCCTCATGAGCATTTTCTTTTTGTCTGTTTCCCTGCCCTTCTTCTTCCTTTCACTTCCTCCTGCTCTTTAAGTTACTGTGCCTCTGACCTAAGGTGTTGAAATGTCCTTTTGGTAAAGGACTCAAAGGAAGAGAAGAGTGAAGAGCAAGAAGGGATAAAAGATTAAAAAAGAGAAAAGAGAAAGGAAAGGGGGCAAGTAAAGGGGAAATTGACAAAAGGAAGAGCGGAACAGAAAGAAAAAGACAGGAATAATGGTGGTGTACAGTAGGGTACTTGACCCACACCCACAAATCCCAACCTCTGGGGGGCTGGGTTGGATGGGTCCCTTGAGATCTGCAGCTCTTTGCCAGCCTGAGCAGACACAAGACCCCACCTCTACCAAATAGGCAAGAAAAACAAAAGTACTATAAATCAAAACAAACAAAAAAACCTTAAGGGACAAAAAGAATAAAATTGGAGGACAAAAAGTTTGGGGGTCAGAAAAACTAGCAAAAATGAATCCCTTATTATTAAAGAAGGAAACAATGACAAATTGTAAGTATGAAAGAAAAAAGAAAAAGAAAAGCCTAGCGGGGGGAAAGTCAGAAAAAAATTTTAAAAAGAAAAAAACTCTCACATGTGCATATATATATATAGAGAGAGAGAGAGAGAGAGAGAGATTTTTCTTTTTCATGTATATACGATGTGTGTGTGTGTATATTCATTGCTGTGTGTATATATATATTGCTGTATATTATCTGAGCAACAGGAGATGTTCTGGGATATGAGATGCTAATCACAATGCTGACACTGCTGTATAAGATGGAGACTGGAAGCCTCTGTCTTGCCAAGGAGACTTGGTCCCATCTTCCTGACTTCTTTGCCCTCAATCCCCACAGGGTCAGAAGCCTGAAGCTCCCTTCAGCCCATTTAATAGGCACACCTTGACCTTTTCAAATTGTGTCCTTTGGCTACACAGTGGCTTTCCCAGGAAAGTATGTGTCATTCAGATATCCCCAGGAATGGCTGCCCTGCTCATCAGGTGCACCAGAACCAGCCTCACTCTAGGACCCTGAGGGCCAAGCCTGCAAGGCAGCCTTCCCACAATGGCTCCACTCCACTTGGTGGCTCAGTCCCACCTCCTGGGTGCTGTTCAAAGTCGCTTGCTCACCCAAGGTAACTCAACCAAGTGCCCAGGTCCCACCAGGCAGGCCTTCTATGTCTGCAAACTGTCATGGCCGTGGCTGCACCAGCTGTCCTCTGCCCTTATGCAAGTACTTGCCACTTCTCTGTTTCTGACCTCCTCTTGGTGTCCTGAAGTCTCCTGCTGCCTCCCTGTGCCCCTGAAGGGATATTTCTGGGCAGAGTCCACAAGCCAGAGGTGCCTGGAGTCTTTTCTTCCCAATCTCACCATGCACAGCTGCAAAGAAGCTGTCCCTAGGCTGCCATCTTGCTCTAACCCCCTCAAATTAATTTTAAACTTTAAACAAAATTAAAAGACAAATGATAGACTATAAGAAAAATCTAAGAAATGCATTGATAGTGTAGTTTATAAAGAGCTAAAGAATTTTTTAATAAATCAATGATACAGAAAATTTAGCAAATAAATAGTATATTTTTGCACTCATATCTTTGTAAGTATATAGAAAGAGTTTCAAAAATGGAAGAAAAAAGAAAGAAAGATATATAAGTGGAGGAGCACCACATCCTGACAGCAGTAGGGTCGTGGGTCTCTGATAGTGAGGGGGTAGAGTCCTCCTTTGAAGTGGCTTTCCGATTTCCGTGGGGACAATGGGATCCCTGGATGACAGGGGCTGAGTAACAACAGTACTTCACCTACAGAAGCTGTAAGAGGCAACAGCAGAGCGACATCAGAATATTAATGTAACCCTAGGTTCTCTCAGACCAGGATAGATGGGCAGATCACTAAATTTCCATTTGTTCTGTATGAACAAGTGACGAGAAGCCTGGCTTGAGTGACCACAATAACCAGTTCACAGCCAACAGAGCTGCATGAATAAGGGAGTGACCTCCAGCAGCTGCCCTGCAATAATAGCCCACGTGTGTGTTTATTGTTCCAGCCTCCCCTAAAATGACCTGTGGCTGTTTACCATGACAGTTGTGTACTGGGAAAAGAGAAGTCTTTCAGGAATTATTGAGCAATGCTCTGAAGCACAGCCAGTCACCAGTTTGAAAGCTGCTGTGATTCCCCATTCTGGGGGAATTAGAGCTTAGTGATGGTCAGGGATGAAGTGGAATTTTGATTTAAATCCATCTCATGGTAGTTCCTGTGAGTCCACAAATCCATCCTAGCGAATATTTCCCTACTTCCTATGTAGATAGTTGAAATAAATAGATTAGCAAAAGGAAAAAGAGCAGGTGGCTCCTGATCCAAGGGATGAAAGCTGTCGCGGAAGAGGAGTGTAGTCTAAGTACCTGGAATGCTGCTTTTTTTTTTTTTTTGAGACAGAGTCTTACTATGTCGCCCTTGGTAGAGTGCTGTGGCGTCACAGCTCACGGCAACCTCAAACTCTTAGGCTTAAGCGATTCTCTTGCCTCAGCCTCCCAAGTAGCTGGGACTACAGGCACCTGCCACAATGCCCTGCTATTTTTTGTTGCGGTTGTCATTGTTGTTTTAGCTGGCCTGGGCTTGAACCCGCCAACTTCGGTATATGTGGCTGGCACTGTAACCACTATGCTACAGGCACCGAGCCGTTACCAAAATAGAAAACTGGAAGCAATACTGCAGATTTGGGGAAAAGCAGAGATTAGTGTTACCATTAGTGCTTTGAGGAGACAGAGTTGATAACCTGACCATATTGCCTATGACAAATTCTCTCCAATACTTTTGTCTCTTCCAATCTTTCGATTCCTTCCTCCTCTTTATATTAATGAATTTCTGGAATCTTAGCTTCAGCTGGCACAGGTAACCATTTAGTGCAGGCTTCAACCAGCCAGCTCAGCAATCAGCTGGTCTCAATCCAGGTAGTGTGCTGAAATAGAATCTCTAATAAGTGTGTCCATATTGTTCTACTCAGCCCAATCTAAAGTCGTGTTTCTTCTTCTCTGGTCTACCACTCATGAAATCCATTTTCTCATACATTTCCCATTATAAATCAGCAACATTTTGTAGGTTTTTTGTTACATAAGTCTTCTCTTCCTCTGTTTTACTTTGTAATAGCCCCCCACCCCCATTTTAGGCTCCCACTGTAATAAGCCAGGGACATGCTTTAGTTAAGGTTTGGAGACTTTGTTTGTTATTGTGGCATTTTTCTTTTTCTTTTGTTTTTTTGAGATAGTCTCACTTTGTTGCCCTGAGCAGAGTGCCATAGCATCATAGCTCACAGCAACCTCAAACTCTTGGGCTCCAGTGATCCTCTTGCCTAAGCCTCCTGAGGAACTGGGACTACAGGCGCCCACCACAATGCCCGGCTATTTTTAGAGATAGATTCTCACTCTTGCGCAGGCTGGTCTCAAACTCCTGACCTCAAGATATCCATCTGCCTCTGCCTCTCAGAGTGCTAGGATTACAGGTGTGAGCCACCACACCCAACATTGTTGGTTTTGAGACAGTCTCACTCTTTTGCCCATGCTAGAGTGCCATGGCATCAGCCTAGCTCATAGCAACCTCAAACTCCTGGACTCAAGTGATCCTCCTGCCTCAGGCTCCCTCGTAGCTCAGACTACAGGCACACACCACCATACCTGGCAAATTTTTCTATTTTTAGTAGAAATGGGGTATTTGACTCTTGTTCAAACTGGTCTCAGATTCCTAGCCTCTCAAAGTGCTGGGATTATAGGTGTTAGCCACCACACCCACCCCCTTGATTCCTTTCAATGGCTTTGAATTTCATGTAAAATCCAAATTTCTTACCAAGATCATGATCTTTAAGGCCCTCCATCCATCAGTCAGCCCCTGTCGGCCTTCCCAGCTCCTTCACAGCACATGGGCCTCCATACTGTTTTCCCCACACTGCAGTTCATCCTCCCCTCAGGACCTCTTACTATTCTTTTGCACCTGTTCAGTCCTTGTTCACGGGCCTCAGTCCCATCCATCTACAGCCTCATCTGATCTCAGACCTTTGTCTTCCGAGCCCATGTGGGCGTTAAAACCTAGACATTTAGGGGATACATTTCTCAATAAACTTTTGAGGTATTATTCTATTTTTACACATGAGGAAAACTGAAGACACTGAGAGTTTAAATAACATGTCTGAGGTTATAAAACTAATAAGCAGCACAGTTGGGATTTGAACGCTGGCAGCCTATCTCGCTGTGTTCCAAATAGCACTATTCTTCCTGTCTCTTACTAAAAAAATTTAAACAATGGTCTTTCCACATGGGCTCTAGGTAAAGGAGGGAGAAGAACAAAGTTATATTAGAATTCATTGCCAGAAATAGAAATCTCACATGCAAAGGGATATGATACAGAGAATTAAGTGCTTTCAGAAGTCCTTTCTAGTTAAAGGTCTAGAATTGGTAGGGTTACCACTGGATAACCTTGACCAGATGTCAAGGGCATACCACTGTAATTATGATCTGAAATGGGGAAACTGCTCCCAAAAAAACACCTCCATGTGTTGGTTACCATTTCTCTACACACACTTCAGCCTCACACGATGGCATCTTGTAGCTAGTGTCTTAACTGAGTCATGCACAGGCCATCTCACTGCTCTGTAAAGCCAGTCACATCTGCATACATGCAATTTTTAAATCATCCAAAGATATGATTTCAATGTCCAAATGTGATAAAATATTAAATTTGAGTGATAAATATATTTGCAATATTGTATAATTATAAGTTTTTTTAATATAAAAAATCCTTCCAGTGGACATTTAGTAAAAGAAACCCTTGTGTTTCAGCTTTTTGAAGCTATGCAAACATCTCCATCAACAGGGCTGAAAGACAAACAGCACATATAACAGGCTCTGATATACATCGAGTCTTCATAAGTCAGTAAGAATAAACAGACCAATTTAAAAATCTACAAAGGCCATGAAAAGAAAATAACGCAAAAGAAGAAATGTCGTATCCCATGATCATTTGAAAATTAATAATTACTAAAAATTAACGAAATGGAAATACAAATCAGAATGAAATATCTCTTTAACCACAGGTTGGCAAACATAGTATTGGCAAGACCAAATGTTGGCAAGACAAGGAGGAGACAGGGATTTTTGTGCACAGATGTGTGGTGGGAGTGTGAATGGGCACAACCTTCCCTGGGAGAGGGTAGCTTGGCAGTGTATAAATGTGAAGGCATCGTCATGGGACAGTGATGGGAGTGACACCAGCAGAAAAATTAAAGGGAAAGTAATTGTTATAATTTACAGAGTTGGTTACAGAAGATAGAATACTCCCAGACAGAATACAAATTTCCCAGATCCCCAGTTCCCCTAGTGGAAAAGACACCTGCCATGATATTTTCCAAAAGTTTCTATACAGAGCGATGATTCTGCCAGGGACAACGCACTCATGCTTCCTGTTCTACTGGGTCCTTTACTCTCGCTGGTCTCCTCTGCAAACCTGCCTGCTTCCCAGATACAAGTCACTAGTACAAAACAAGCCCAGCACAGGCTTGAGTGTTTACCACCTCCACGAGCTGGAGGACTTGAAGAGCCATCTGCCACGTGTCCCTTTTTTCCTCCAAAACCAGGTCTCAGATCCACCTAAAGTTCATTCCTGTAGGATCAAAATGTAATATGTGCCTACCATCAATCTCAGAAATCTCACTTCTAGAATTTATCTTAAGAAGAAAAGTTATATAACTGCAATAAAAAGGATAATTACAGATGTTCATTGAAATATTTCTAGTACTAAAAATTGGCTCATCCTAACTGCTCAGCAGTGGACACTAAGTAAATCATGACACATCCATAAAAAGAGCTCAGGAACTTATAGACATACCTGTTAGTATTTGACCTTTATGCATAAAATGTTTCTCAGAAAAGAAACAGCATGGGATGGAAGAGCAGAAAATAAATGGGT
>NW_003852490.1:2030842-2035812 GCF_000181295.1 Otolemur garnettii
GCGGTGTCCTTTGGCTATGATAAGCTCCTGCCCTGTCACTTCTGTCCCCGGGCCCTGCTTCTGGAAATCCATCCTGGAGTTTTCATTTCCTTTTTTTGTTTTTTTTTTCTCAGAGTTGCTGATGGAATGATCAAAAGTGTATTATGGCAAACACTTCAAGCTCTTAATTTCTGTCATAAACATAACGTAAGTCACATTTTCAGATGTTTTATTAATTTCTCCATGATAAATCTTTTCTCCTAAATAGCTCAGGGGCCTAAATTTGAAGAGCTAAAAACAGAGGAAATGTGAGCAAAAAAGATGCATTGTTGATGGCCCCTTTCCAGCTTCTATAAAAATCAAATTACTGATCCTTATGAATTAAAAGCCTGGGTAGATATAATGTTTCCTTTTGCCACCATACTGATGACTCCAATGGGTATCTTTAAATTTGGTTAAAATAATTTGCCAGGATATGGATAGCGTAATCCACCGGGTGCTTCTTTTGTTTTTACATCTCTAACATCTTTGCTCTTCCTGTATCTTTTGTTGTATTTTAATTTTTCAGGGTATTAATTTTTTTAAAGCCACAGTTCTTGAACTCGAGCGTGTAGCAAAAGTACTTAGAGGGTTTTTAAAAACACAGCTGGCTGGGCCCCATCTCCAGAGTTTCTGCCTCAGTCGGGACTGATAATTTCCATTTCTTACATTTCCCCAGATGATACTGAAGCTGCTGGTTGAAGAACCACACTTTGAATACGACCATGTCATAGAAATAACTTTGGCTGATTACATCCTGGGTGTAATTTGACTTATCCTTTCACCTTATTTCCTATAAATTGGAATTTATATCTAGAGGCTTGATCATACTCAAGTTCGGATTTTTTAGATAAGAACGCTTCATATGTGGTGCCCCACACTTCCTCCCACTGTTCATCATGTTAAAATGGATTAGTGACCCTGCCCGGTATTAGTTTGGCCCTCTCCGTGGTTCATGTCCCTGTCGGGTATTTTCCTTAATGGTCTAACATCCAACGAAGATTATTGCCTGTATCTAGTATCTCATTAGGGTCAAAAGACAGTGATTTTCTAATTCTGTTATCCCTTCTGCATTTATTAATTGAAACTATTTGGGAAAGGTCTTACCCTCATGGACTCTGGCTGCAATAAAATACAATAAGATGAATACGTGATGATTTCTTTTGTCAATACCCAGAGCACTGAGTTGGTGTCCTTGCAACCTCCAGAAATGAGCAGTGCCAGGTCCTGGGGGTGAGTGAGGCACCCCGTGAGTGGGGACCCTAGCACTCTGGGGCGTTTTCAGTCCTTTGCGGTCATTGTTCTCTCTGATGCTCGACTTGCCCTATATCAGGCCAATGAGCACTTCTGCAAGTTGGCTCCTCTGTACTTTTGCTATAAAGATAGCTTTAAAAAAATATCTCTAGACCTTTTGAGTTGGTGCCTAGACAGAACAGCGCTGAGGCAATGATACAGAGTACCATATGGGCCGTTTTGATGCCAGTCGAATGCCTGCCATAGTACGCTGGGATTGCTGAAAAAGAAATTCCAAGACCATGGAAATAAACTTCAGTACTTAGAGGAAGCTTTCTTTAGATTTAAGAAAGTCAGTGAAGCTTTTATTAGCTTGAACCAAAAGCTTTTATTTTCTACAAATGTAGAAGGATGTTGTTCAAAATGCACAAATCTGTTTTTCACAATACAAATTGTGCTTTTAAACACTTAATAAAAATAATGCCAAATTGAATTCCCATCTCTGTCACTTTCCACCATGCTAGAGCGGCACCTGAGCTGCTGTAGGAGTTTTATG
The DNA here is from genome assembly GCF_000181295.1 of Otolemur garnettii. Lineage (NCBI taxonomy): Eukaryota > Metazoa > Chordata > Mammalia > Primates > Galagidae > Otolemur > Otolemur garnettii. The sequence continues at coordinate 2,032,650 of NW_003852490.1, forward strand.
GGCAGTTAAAATGGTTTTCTAAAACATTATTTACCATAGGGTTATACTTTATCCCTATATCACCAGAAACTTTCCTGTGTATTAGGTGATAAGGTTGAATGCGAGGTCTGTGGCTGCTTTATCTTTGTATCTCTTTAGTGCCTAGATTGGATCTTCCACTGTAAGAGGTGCTCGCTAAATATTTATTGAGTATCTGGGTGAATGGATGAACGAATGAATTGATCAATCAGTAGTAAACTTGCTAGTGACTTACTATTTCCAACAGACCCAAACATTATTGTAGCTCAATGCAACTGCCATCATTTCCGTTTGCAGTAACACATTCTATATCTGGAGCTTGAAAATATTGAAAACGTCCCATTGATAATCTATGTCCTCTATTAAAAATGGATAATTTTTCAGACAAACTTCTCTTCCTTCCAAGAGGGAAATGACTTCTGAACTCTGGTTATCTTATTATCTTATGCTATGATAAACTTTTATGTATCTATCTTGTATTTTATCTCCAATTAAGAGGCATAAAGGCTGGGCACAGTGGCGCATGCCTTTTATGCTAGCACTCAGGAGGCCAAAGTCAGGAGTTTGAGACCAGCCTAAGCAAGAACTACCAAAAAAAAAAAAACCTCTACCAGAAAAAAAATAGAAAAACTATCTGAGCATGGTAGCACACATCTGAGTTCCAGGTAGGTACTCAGGAGGCTGAGGCAGGAGGATCACTCAAGCCAGGAGTCTGAGAGTGTAGTAAGCTATGATGACACCACTGCACTCTAACCAGGGCAACATTGTAAGACCCTATCTCAAAAACTAAATAAATAAATAAATATAAATAAAATGAATACAAAGGAAAAAAAATCTAAGCTAAGTCGTATATAAGCTGTTACAATATATACTAAAATCTTTATACTCTGCTTTTTTGTTTCTTGAGACAGAGTCTCACTATGTCACCCTCGGTAGAGTGCCAAGGAATCACAGCTCATAGCAACCTCCAATTGGCAGGCCCAGGCTGGGTTCAAACCCACCAGCTCCGGGTGCATGTGACTGGCGCCCTAGCGGCTGAGCTACAAGCGCCGAGCCTACTCAGCTTATTTTTAAAAGGACCCTTATGATACTCTCAAAGCATAGGAAAGGCAGTCTGGGTGTGGTGTTGCTGCAGACACACAGCTGTCAGCCTGTCGAGACCGTGGGCCTCTTATCATCTCCAGAGATGTGATCCCAAGTAGGACCGTGGAAGAGGCTAAAGCAGTCAGGGATTACTGCCTTGCTGTGCAAAGTGTGGTGCCAGTGTGGGGCTAGAGATCCCCTGGGAACCTGTTAGAATTGCAGAAGCTCAGGTCCACTCCAGATCTACCAAGTCAGAATCTGAATTTTAATCAGAAGACCAGGTAATCTGTGTGCACATTAAATTTTGAAAAGCACTGGACTTAAGAAAATAGATAACTAAAGTGATCCACTTAACATCGTTATGAACCCATGGATTTTTAAGTATTTGATGTGCTGATTAGAGAAAAACTGCTTCAACTCAGGCAAAACGACAGTGATTTCTGAGACATGAGTATGTCAGGCTGCAGCGTCCATCAGCATCTGGTTGAGACTCACATTTTGGTTGCCAAGGACGAGTCTCTCTTCTCTCTCTTTGCCACGTGAACATCCGTCCCTAAAGCTCAAAGAGAACAGCTGTCTCAGATAGTAGAAAACTATTTGTTGTTTGGTTGAGCTAGGTAAGAAGCAATTTTTGGTGTGGAAGTTTCCAGAGATGATTTTTTTTCTGATTTTTTTACATGTATTTCTCTCTACCTTGTTCTATCCATTGGTGTTTAACAGAGATGATTCTCCAAGTTGAAAGTCAGGATACCATTTCTTGCTGGCTTGTGAGCCATTAAAGCTGAGATTAGCCACAATACCCCAACCTGAGCAATGTGTGCTAAACACAGTGTATAAAACTCAAGTCTATTAAAACTCTTCTGTTCGCAGAGACTTGTATGTTTCTTGTTCTTTGGTGGAAGCTGATTGTAAAAGGCATTGCCAAGAGTTGACCTTGAGTGTGGCTTTGCAGTGGAGAAGGTGGATGCTGTGTCTAAGCGCCTTCTGTCCCCCATCTCTGTTTCTTAGGGCTCTAATTATTTTTACTCCCTTTTTTCTTTGTTTAATCCGTCCTATCCAAAGATGGATATCCTAGCCATCTTTAGCAGCAGTTTCTCTTACCTGCACCAATACCAGTAAAATTGTTCTGTTCCTTTGAGACTTATCAATATTTCATTTGTCTTTGTATGTTTTTGTTGAAAAATAAGTGCTGTAAATTTCATATGGATTTTCGTTAGATCAAAAAAATGCCGACAAATATCAGTATGAAGTCATTTACTTGGAATGTCCCATGTAGTCTAGAAATTTTAGAATTTGATGCAGACTCTTTGAGGGGCATTTGAAATTAAATAATGAAATTACCAACTTTTATAAATGAGTTACAAGCTCAGAGTGTTAGTCCAAGTTTAATAAATATGTTGTTCAAAAGACCGGATATTAAAACAGCATTGGTTTATATTCCAACCATGTGTCTTTTAAAATTAGCATCTAAGGCCTTAGGATTTAAGGGGCCTAAAAAAGTTTCTTCTAACTATTATTCTTCATGTAAATTATGAGCCAGTTGACAGTGATGGAGACTAAATAGGAAGAAGCTTCTGTTCCCAGTGCCATTTTTGTGACTTAGACTGAATTTAGGGTTCCGTTTTTTCTCTTCCTAGGTAGCTATTATAGACGCAAAGAAAATTATTTCAGAATTGTCAATTTGACAGGAATACTGAAGAGACTGACAGTGTGGCCGAGAAGGAAGGCAGGAAGAGTTGATTATTGTGACACTGAATTTGTGGACTCCATCAGTAGCCCCCTGCAATCACAGGATGGTGGCAAGATGAAATAATCCTAACGAAAGTGTTTTGAGAAGTACAGAGCTCTGCGTAAGGGCCCAGTTGTAGAAGATCAGTATCGTTTTCATCCATTTTCTTTATTGAGAGGGCAGATACACTGGAAAGATAAAGCTCTGAAGAGTAGGGCTTGCTACAACAGAGATACTCTGTTGTTCACTCACAGCACTTCCACTCCATGGAAAACCATTTCTGGAATTACGATGCATGAGCTTACTCAGCCCCCAGCTTGGCCTCCTCATGTC
>NW_003852490.1:2036083-2036895 GCF_000181295.1 Otolemur garnettii
TCTTTGAGAAGTAGGCAACTGTTCATCCCAGCTTACCCAGGACAGTTCTGGTTTGTGCCCATTGTCCTGGCATGATTATTAATTAGGCTCCCTTTCACACTTGAAAGCACCTTGATGGGAATGATGCACAGAAATATAATATGGTCATTCGAATTATAAGTGAGTTTTGGGTTTTGTTACCATTTAAATGCTTTTCAGTTTCTCAAATCTGCAGTAGTTTTTCAACCTGAGTTGTGAGTTTTGTGTGGCAGCAGTTTTTCTTAGAGATACACTGAATCTAATCTCGTTTGGGGTTTTACCTTTTACAGTTTAAACAGGACCCTCTAAAAAAGTGAGAGAAATAATTACACGATCCTTACTTCTCTAAAAAACATCAGGCCAGGCACAGTGGCTCACACCGGTAATCCTAGCAATTTGGGAAGCCGAAGTAGAACGATGCTGTGAGGTCAGGAGTTCAAGACCAGCCTAAGCAAGAGTGAGATCCTCATCTCTACTAAAAATAGAAAAATTAGCCGGGCATCCTGGATACTCAGGGTGCTGAGGCAGGAGTATTGCTTGAACCCAGGAGTTTGAGGTTGGTGTGAGCTAGGCTGACACTATAGTACTCTAGTCTGAGAAATGTGAGACTCTTTTTTAAAAATGACAATTTTCATATACAACTATTATAATTTTTATTTCTCAAATAACATAGCAACATTTATATATGTGTGTGTATATATGTTTTTCTCTCAGTACAATAAGATTTACAAGTGAAGATTTGCAATTTAGTTCTTTCAGAGAAATGAAGGAAACCCCTGTTTATTTCTATCTCA
>NW_003852490.1:2037464-2038771 GCF_000181295.1 Otolemur garnettii
TTCCACCTTGTTCCATTCAGCTGGAATTTACTGGATGTCACCTTTATGTGCTTTACCCTATAAGAGTGGAAAAGAATTATAACAGCACTTCTGCTCTTCATGCCTTTATAATTTAAAGCAAAAAAAAAAAAAAAAAACCCAAAGAATAACACAAAATGATTAGCAATCTAGTACTAAAGCGAAGGTGCAGATGGTTCCCCGGGGGGAGATATTAATGTGGGCAAGAGTGGATGAAAAAAACTTCACAGAGCAGGTGAGACTAGAGGAGGAAGCTGAAAATTAAAGAAAAGGATGCAAAGGCAGAGCTAAGGAAATCTGCCGAGGCAGGGAGGGACTCAGGGGAAAGGCAGAGACAAATAATGGTTTCTCCCTCAATCTAGAACTCTGCAGCAGTCATAACACACGTATTAACAACATACGACTTGCAATATGGGTGTGGATGTAACACTTCCTAATAGGACCCCAACCCAGGTGACTTGGCAATGCGTGTGTTGGGGTTGGGCAAAAAACAAAAACGGATCAAAGCTTTCTGAGGTTGCTGTGCTTTGTAGTGTAAGAAAAAAAAGGACTCTAATGATAATTGGTCCCTGTGCCATGTGGCTGAAAAGAAAAATAGACAGACACTGGGAGGCATCAAGCTATGAACCCTGCACTTGGTACCATGGCACATTCTCATCTTGAAACATCAGGCAACCATTAGCAGTGAATTTTATGGAATTTTCAGTGGCATCCAAAAATGTTAAAATATGGTAAGTGAAAAAGGAAAGCTAAACTTATGTTTACAATGTGATCACAACTATTTAGGAAATACAAAAAAAGAATAAATAATTATCGCCAAAGCAAAAAAAAAATCTAAGGCAATACATAGAAAAAATATTGCTGGAATACATATGATGCCCAATGTAGGACATTAAGTAGGTAAAAGTCATCTAATACAGTGAACAGCTGTAACATCATAGGTTGGTGATATATTTTTTTCTGGAAATCTATTTTATGCTACAAAAATACCTAATTTGGTCACAGAAATAAGTGAAAACCACATATATGCCATTACAAACATTAAGAACATAAGAGAAACATTCCATACAAAAGTTACCTCATAAATAATACTTTGGGGGATTTTTCTTCACGGGCTGGCTTCTTAAACTGGCAGTTCTTCTGAAAGTATAAGTATATTTGATTTTTTTTCATGAATATGCATTCTTGCTTTCCTGCCAAGTCTCCCTGTAGCAAACAGCCAGTCTTCTGTGAACGAAGACCCGTAGACCTGAATTCAGTGTCGGGGTCATCTGTCTCAGAAATTTTGA
>NW_003852490.1:2039605-2041634 GCF_000181295.1 Otolemur garnettii
CACCAAGTTATATGTAAGAGGTAAACCTATAAAACTCATAGAAAAAGATGTGGAAGGAAATCTTCGTCACATTGGATTATTTGTCAGTGATTTCTTAGATGTGACACCAAAAGCATAAGCAACAAAAAATTAGATAAATTAGACTTCATCAAAATTAAAAACTTCTGTGCATCAAAGGACACTATAAACCTAGTGAGAAGACAACCCATGGGAAGAGAGAAAGTAATTACAAATTTATATCTGATAAAGAATTAATAAAAAATAAAGAAAATAGTGACTAATTCTCACATAAAATGGATTCAATTTTGACTAAAGTACATCGCTTAAACATTAATTTTTACTTCAAGTTGTTAATATGTTTAGGATACAGGATATTACATCCTCATTTAAAAGTGAATTATGTTTATAATTTCCTCTTTATAATAATGATATTTTTTCTAATGTTAATATCAGGTGTATCCAGATTAAGCAGAATGATTTTGAAGTATTTCCCCTTTTTCTATTGTCTATAAGATTTGGCACAATCTGTTTTTTGAAATCATCTTTTATTTATAAATATTAGTTGTCTATTTTTTGAGACTTTGGGAAAAAATAATTAGAATTTAATTGATGACTCTATATTGAACCTGAGTCAAAGCATTCTACGATAGTCATACCCTTATTTGACAAGGTCAATGTTACTCTCTTTGCATTACTATTATTATTATTGCTTAATACTCCATAGCAGCAAATGTCTGATTTCTTTTCAGAATGTATTTATCTTCATTCATACTTTTTGAGATTTTTGTGTCCAGTCCTTCTCTTAAACATTGTTATTGTTGGTAAATTTTAAGCCTTTTTAATTCTGTGAAGGCAAAACGTGGAAACCTAATAATCACATGCATATGTAAAATTTAAAAAAAATTTTAAAAAGGAATTAATGTCCAGAATGTATAAAGAACTCCTGTAACTCAACAACAAAAACTAACTTAAAAATTGGTAAAGGGCTGGACTAGACATTTCTTGAAAGATGATATGAAAATGGCCAATATGCACAGGAAAAGATGCTCAACTCATTGTTAGGGAAATGCAAATCGAAACCACAATGGAATACCACTTCACACTCATTAGGATGGCTATTGTTAAGACAAATACACAAAACAGTAACGAGCGTGGGTGAGGATATGGGATGTCCCACCCTTCTTGCTTTGCTAGTGTGACTAGAATGGTGCAGCTGCTGTGAAAAACAGAATGGCAGTTATTTAAAAAATTAAACAGAGAGTCACCATGCCATCCAGCAATTCCACCTCTACGTATATACTGCAAAGCAAAGACTCTAAGGTAGTTGTACATCCGTGATCTCAGAAGTATGATTCACAATAATCAAAAAGTAGAAACAATCTAAATGCCCATCAAGGCCGAGTAGATAAACCAAATGTGGCATAGACATAAGGGAATATCATTCAACCATTCATACAGGAATGACATTCTGATACGTGGTACAACACGGATACACCTTGAAAATATTAAGCTAAGTAAAATAAGCCAACACAAGAGGACAAGTACCGTACGATTCCACTTACATAGGCTACCGAGAATAGTCAAATTCATGGAGACAGAAAAAAGGATAGTGGTGAGCAGGGCTGAGGGAAGAGGGCGTACCCACTGTGTTTACTGGGTACAAAGTTTCAGGCTGGGCTGATGAAAGTTCTGAAGATGGGTACACTGAATATATACTTAATGCCACTGAATTGTACCTTTTAAAATGGTTAAAATAGTAAATTTTATGTTATGTATATTTGACCCTAGGTATATATATGAAGGAGGAACTTAAATTATATATGTATATAGAGATAGGTATGTGTAGATGTGTGTATATGTACACAAGTATAGATACACATACAGATTATAAAAATTTTAAAGTAAATAATCAAGGGAGAGAATATTTCAAAATTGATAATGAATAGGTTAATCTAAAAGAGCTTATGTAGATTGGAAGGGAAAAAACTCAAAAGCTCAGAGTAGAAAAATTAGCAAGATGTTAACTGGC
>NW_003852490.1:2042628-2044141 GCF_000181295.1 Otolemur garnettii
ACATTTTCTACAAATAGCTTGAATTACCTTAATAATTTTATAAATGATGCTTATACATCTCAGTCTAATAATTCCACTTCTGGAAATTCATGCTAAAGAAATAATCTTAAATAAAGAAAAAGCTTAGTGCAGAAATTTTCAACTGGGTGTCATTAATAATAGCAAAATACCAAAAACTTAGAGGAAGGTAGAGTACCCAAATCGTGGTCAACTATTATTATGCAGCCATTAAACTCAAGTTTAGGAAGAGCTTATAATACCACGCTAAATATACAGAATTAAATGGAAAAAATTAGAACACCAAATTATATATAACATATGACCAAAAGTACTGGAAAAATTATGCTAAGACTCAAATGAAATACATCAAAAGATTAACACAAGGTATCTTTGGGTAGAAAAACTTGGATTTATTTTCCTTTTTTCTTATTTTACACTTTCATATTATCTAGAGTGAGGATGTATGATTTTTATGTAGAAAAATGTTCCAGACAAGTAGAGCAGCTGACTTAACCTGTGAACAGAGAGAATTATCAGTGGGGATGATTTTCTTTCTTATTCTCCATTTTCCAAATTTACTATATGGCATTTATTAATTTTTATAATGTAAACTTTTATATAATTTTATTAAAAAAGCAATGGGTAAGTGAAGGTCATTCCCTTTTCTCACTCCTGTGAGGACTGCTCTTTTTTTTTTGCAGTTTTTGGCCAGGGTCGGGTTTGAACCCACCACCTCTCATATATGGGGCTGGCACCCTACTCCTTTGAGCCACAGGTGCCTCCCAGGACTGCTCTTTACTGAGATCTGCACTCACTATTTTCTGAGCTGTCTTTTGTGCAGAGCCACACCGGCTGCCTGCAGCCTTTGCCAAGGGGGATTGCCCGTTAGCTCCTTCCTGCAAGCCTGGCTGGTTTCCGGTTATTCTCCTCTCGTGTAGGGTTCCTGGTCCTTCAGGGTGAGGGGTTTATGGTGGGATTGGCTTCCACCTCCTTGGGAGCAGGCACTTGGCCCCAGGCAGCCCATATCAGGGCTAGGCAATGAGGGGGAACCCAGCTCTGTCCCCTGCCTGTCACACACCACCATGGTCAAATTGAGGTCTTTGTCAGAATTTGTCCGAAGGAACAAATTTGGGTAGAAATTTGGTGGGGAGAGACTCTGGGTTTTTTTATTTGTTTGTTTGATTTTCAAGACAGGATAGAGTGCAGCAGCTTCATAGCTCTCTGCAACCTCCAACTCTTGGGCTTGAGTGATCCTCCTGACTCAGCCTCCCAAGTAATTGGAAATACAGATATACACCACCACACTCAGCTAAATTTTCCTGTTTTTACTAAAGATGGGGTCTTACTCTTGAGTTCAAGTGATCCTCCCATGTTGCTTCCCAAAGTGCTAGGATTAAAGGCATGAGCCATCACATCTGCCTGAAAAATTAGTTTAACACAACTGTCCAGCACTACATTAGTTTCCTAGAGCTGCCGTGATAAATTACCACAATCTGTGTAGCTTAAAACAACA
>NW_003852490.1:2044960-2046210 GCF_000181295.1 Otolemur garnettii
ATGCACCGCATCACTGTTTACTAATTGCTGCCTCACTGCGTTGACTGTCAGGAGTCTCACGACCTCTGACGGTTTTGAAGCGGGCCTGAATTCCTGACCTGGTCTGGTGAGCAGTTCCCAAGTTCATTTGTGGGGAGAATATGCCTCACCTGATCTGACTGACGCGTTTGCAGTTCCAGGAGATGCCTACACCGATTATGTTGCGACAAGATGGTACCGAGCTCCCGAGCTTCTCGTGGGAGACACTCAGTATGGCTCTTCCATCGACATATGGGCCACCGGTTGCGTTTTTGCAGAGCTCCTGACAGGCCAACCACTCTGGCCTGGGAAATCAGATGTGGACCAACTTTACCTGATAATCAGAACACTGGGTATGAGCTGCTTAATTGTGATTGTGTTCATGTTATTGCAATACAGAACAGGAGGATGGTTGCTTTCCCAAAGTGCTACTCTGCTAACTCAGGATGGTTGCTCTGGATTCTGGGTTGTAGCCAAAGCCCAATCTTTATCTCAATATGTGAACCTATAACTCCCCTCAGTGACTTCTCAGATGCCTTTCCAAGAAAAGGCAATTAGCCACGGGATCAACTAAATGCCTACTTTCCATATCAGGCCAGCACAGAGATAAGAATGTGAGTCAGCTGCCTAGAGCTTACACTAAAGATATTTGATCAAATGAAATAAAAGATGTCCCCCTCCTTAATTCTAGAGCAAGGGTCAGTAAGCTTTTTCTATAAAAGGCCAGATGGTAAATATTTTACATTTTGTAGCCTTTGTAATCTCTGTTGCCACTCCCACCTCTGCTATTATAGTACAAAGGCAGCTAAACACAATATGTCAACCAGTAAGTGTGGCTGGGTTCCAATAAAACTCTATGTGGACATTGAAATTTTAATTTCTTATGGTTTTCACATGTCTCAAAATATTATTCTTCTTCAGATTTTTTTAATCTACTTAAAAATGTAAAAGCCATTCTTAGGTCACAGGCTATACAAAAATAGGAACTAGACCAAATTTGGCCTGCAGGTCACAGTTTGCAGACCCTTGCTGTCGGGCTTAAGAGTCTGATTTGACTTCCTGATAGGGAGCTACTACCAGAGTTTGAATCATATTAGCTTGTCTTCTTTGCTTGTACTCAACAATTTATGGGTTACTTTCATACACATCATCACTCCCAGTCTTAAGAAAAACCTGCTAGGAAGTTATAATACTTTTAATTATGGCACTTTATAAATGAGGAACCCGAGGCT
>NW_003852490.1:2046558-2048161 GCF_000181295.1 Otolemur garnettii
TTGTTTGGTTCCCTAAAAGGACTCTGGAAATTGACACTGTACAGTCTGAGCTGAGTGTGACATTAGACAGACCTGAGTTTGGATCCTGGGTCTCTCTCTTAATTACTGTGTGATCCTGGGAAAGTTATTATTAAAATTCTCTGAGCCTCATTTTCCCCATTGGTGTTATGGAGATTAAAAATAGCAACTACAGCGAGACTGTGAGGAGATTAGACAGTGTGTGTAAAGCCCCTAACACCGTTTTCTCACACTGTCTTTTGATGAAGGCTGAGTGGCAACCACATCCCCTGTGGCGAGTTGCTTGGGGGGATTGGCTTTACCTAACTAAGAGAGCCTGGTCTGCAGGGACCCACTCCTCCCACCTGGAGGGAACAACCAAGGACAATATTTATTTCACACCTGCACCTCAGAAGTTAACCATTTACACATTTTATTATTCTTTTCCAATTTTACGATGAATTATGTGGTTTGTATTTTACAGGAAAACTAATCCCAAGACATCAAACTATCTTTAAAAGTAACCAGTTTTTCCATGGCATCAGTATCCCTGAACCAGAAGACATGGTAAACTGCTCCCTTAGGATATTTGGTTATTTATGTTGTTCGCTATGTGTGTGTTGGTTTCTATTTTCCTTACCACATACTGACACAGATGGAAGAAACTGTGTAAAAACTCAGTAAAAATGAGTTAGGAAAATGCTTTACCAGTTAATCTGTCCCATCCATTCAAAGATTAATGTAATGTTAAATGTACAGTAAAAGTCTATTTAGTATCTCACATGCTACCTCCTTCATGCGTACATTTGATCCTTTTGGTCAAAGCACTAGGATAACTTTCCCTGAGATAATTAGATTCTCATAAACAGTACTTACAATTTCCTTTGTTTTGAAAATTACACTTTCTTAAATTTTTTTAACTTGTGAAACAAAACTCAAATCAATTAAAGAAATGTTTTTTAACAATTTTTTAAACAATTTTTAACAATTTTTTTTAACAGTTTTCACATGGAAGGTCATTTTTCCCATTAAATTCCAAACTACAGTGATCATCTCCATGCTCTGCTGTGGTCTTTACCCCTCTTTGAGGATGTAGCAATACAATGACTGCTTGACCTTCTTGCTCTCTGTAGACCTTGATTCCTGTCTGCGTTATCTAAGTTCGGGCTATGATCTTTAAAACTCTATGTGGCCTTGAATCTGCCTATAGAAAGAAAAGACTGTCAGGAAATTCAGATGTCCACACTCAAGCTGTGTCACAGTCAGAGTGGGACAAGGCTGGGAAAAAAGCCTGAGAAGTCCAGGTCATGACCATGACAGGTGTGGATAAACTCGGTTCAAATGGGCCCAACTATCTCTAGACACCTTGTTCTTTTAAATACAGCTGTTTCATGTAATACCTTGAGTTATATACTGGTTTTCTTTTTATGGTGCTGTTAAAACCTTTAACCAATATAATACAAGATTAAGGATTGAATTACAAAGTTAAAGCTTACAAAAGTGTATTTATATAACGTGTGTAAATTAAAGAATAAAATACAACAAACTCATATGTGTCTGCTGCCCAGTTAAAGACATATATTACCCATATCTTTTTTTTTTTTTT
>NW_003852490.1:2048453-2051689 GCF_000181295.1 Otolemur garnettii
GGTCCGGGCTGGGGATTCGAACCCGCCACCTTAGGTGTACGTGGCTGGCGCCTTAGCCGGTTGAGCTATAGGCGCCGAGCCTTGCCTCAGCCTTCTGAGCAGCAGAGATTATAGGTGCCCACTACAACACCTGGCTAATTTTTCTATTTTTAGTAGATACAGGGTCTTGCTATTTGTTCAGGCTGGTATCCAACTCCTAAGCTCAGGCAACCCACCCGCCTCAGCCTCACAGAGTGCTAGGATTACAGGCATGAGCCAGCATGCCCTGCCAATCTCTGAAGCTTCTCCATCCCCTTCCCTCCTCCCTATTTTGTGTAAGTACCACGTGCTAACCGATTGCGCCACTGGAACTCCCTCACTATTCTGAATTTTGTTTTTCATTCTGTTGATTTCTGCAGGCCTCGTATGTGTAGTTCAATGAATGCTCAAAGCATCCTTACAAGTAGATCAGACACAGATATTGTACAACTATTATAGGATCTCAGATGGGGACATTTGGGACCCCCAGTTACCCAGCATCAATTGCAAGACATTGCGATGTTAAGAAAATAGCTCTAGTTTTATTTTTCAGAACTTTCAGTGAAAATTATGTAAAAAAAAAAAAATCCAAAAAAAAAAATCCACTTCCTCCATAGTGTTGCTATTATAGATATACATTGCTTTCTTGTTGCGTGGCATCAAATTCTTTTACTTTGTTTTTTCAGGAAACTCTTGAGGAAAAGTTCTCAGATGCTTCTCCAGTGGCTTTGAGTTTCATGAAGGTACTTAAGAAACAATTACAACTATTATTGACTACAAAGTGTAATGACCTAAGCTGGTAATCTTGGGAGGGGTGGTCAGTGGAACAAATAATGCCAAAGGAGGATGTAGTCGTTGAAATCATAAGGAATTATAAAATAATTACAGTTCATAGCACCAATTAAAGGGACGTCTGTGGTTTAAGCAGTAATCGTTCTAACATATCCATTAACATCAGTGGTAGATGAGACAAAGTCAGAGCAATGGAGACACCAGGCCAAGCCCCTGCATCAAACCAAGATAGATGGTCAAACAACAAATTCCAATAAAAAGCAAAAGAAACTTGCCTTTGACCAGTCTGTTGTTCATGCTTGACCAACTGAAGCCACACTAGAAGGTGTGACCCTGCCTTTCACTGTGTGGACCCTGACAGCCCTTGAGAGGAGTAAGTAGGAAGAGTCTAGAGAGAGTATCTCTCTCTAAAAATCAATTGAGTTCTGTCTATAGCAGTGGTTCTAAATGTGACTACTCAGCAGAATGACTTGAGAGATTTTTTAAAAAATAGATTCCAGGCCTAGCATGGTGGCTCATGCCTGTAAACTGTGCAGCAGGTGGAGTGCCTGAGCTCAGGAGTTAGAGACCAGCCTGAGCAAGCATGAGACCTCATTTCTACTAAAAAAATAGAAAAATTAGCCAGGCATTATGGCAGGTGCCTGTAGTCTCAGCTAGTCAACAGGCTCAGGCAAGAGGATCACTTGAGTCTGAGGTTGCTGTGAGCTGTGACTACACGGCACTCTAGCCAGGATGCCAGAGTAAGACTCTGTCTCAAAAAAAAAAAATACAGATTCCAGTATCTAGCCTCAGATTCACAGAATCAGAATCTCTATGAGTGGGACCTTAGCATTTGTATCTTTAAACATACCTTTAGCTGGTTATGATAACCATCTCAGTTTGAGACTCATCTGATCTAGATGGTGGGGCCATTTGTGTGGCCAAGAATCAACTTCATGGATCTGTCTTTGTGCTAGTGCTGGTCCCTGCTGTGGTGCTATCCAGGGTGCTGGATTGCCTCCCTGAGAGCTCAGAGACTTCAGTCTGAGTCCCTAAGACTCAGAGTCTGACACCTCTGTGCTCTTAGACTCCCCAAACCACTGCTCCACCTATCCTCAGCTGCTCTCTAACCTGGCTCACTGCCCGATGTGCCTTCACCCAGTCCTCTGCTGATCCTGTCCAAGAAACCCAGCCCTCTGACCTTGTTCTTGGTAGATTGTTCTTAACCTATCTACACTTTAGCAAAGCCTCCAAGGCAGCGGGGAGGTGTCAAGTACTGCAAACCCAACCTATTCTAAGGTGGAGGCCAGACGAGAGCACCTGTGGTTACTCCTCCCACTAACCTGAAAACTCCTTAGAAGGCAGCTCCAGGGCATAAAAACTCCCAGGTGTGGGATGAGTTCCCCAGCTGCCTAAGATTCAAGATGAAGTTAGGTGTGTTATTCAACTATTTCATTTAGATCCATTAAGTTCAACCTAAGGCCCAAAAATCCATACAGGCTAATTCTAAGGCCCATAGAATTCATGCTATTCCATGGATTGCGTTCTTCTATGGGTCACACTCTGTCTCCCAGACTCCTGCCCCATGTTAGATGAAAGAAGACTTTCCTTAATTATTTGCAATTGAGACATCTTTAGCAAAAACTAAGTACTGGCTACCATAACAGGTAGCTGCCTCAGGAGACTGGGTTATATCATATGCAGAGAGCTGCTCAGGCTGATGAAGTCGTGATGGTGACAGTGTCAGGGATAGTGACGGCATGAGGTGGCCAATCTATAGCAGGGCTTTAAATGGGAGCCTGAGCACACTCTTTATTATTTATAATTCATTTGTTGCATAGTTATGACCATCCTATCACTTCATCAGTTTAATCTGGTTATCAAGAACAACACCATAGACTATTAGAAATTTTATTAGAGAGCTTTCTGTGAAATTTGAAGTCTGAATTTAAGAAAAGGATCCTGAGTTGGACTCTGCAGTACCAATTTCTCATCTCCCTTCTTCAAGATTTTTTCTGGGTTAAGAGCACATCTGTCAAGGAGAATTCATCAGCTTCTAGATGTACAGAAGGTTATTAATCCATGCAGGCAAGGACACAAAAGCCTCAGCTCTACCCAGTTCATCTCAATGCTCATAAAATTAACTGAGCAGGACATTGTGTAGCTCAAGCCCTAAGGAGCAGCTCAGCATTGACACCCTCATCTTAGAATCTAAGAATGTTCTTTAAAATAAAACTCATAGGCATTTAGTGATGGACTAGATTTCAGTAGATTGAAGTCCATAAAAACGTGAACGAATTAAAGGTATATTTGAAAGTAAAACTACTAGGACTTTATAATGATTTATATCTAGGGAATAAAGTAGAAGAGGTGGCAAGGACGAGGTGATTGTATCAATTGCCCAGGTGTTGACAGGTCCTTACTTTCTCTGTAGACTCTATGAGGAT
>NW_003852490.1:2067193-2069029 GCF_000181295.1 Otolemur garnettii
TGATGGAAGTATTTCAGATTGCATGTGAAAACCCTACACTGTACCCCAGAAGTGCATTAATGTACATAGTTACCATTCAATAAAAAAAAAAATTTAAAAAAAAAAAAGGTAGGAGGAAGGAAACTGAGAGATCAGAGAGGCCAAAGAGAGTTTCAAGGAGCATGGTTGGTAGTGTGTTAATACTATGGAGACGAGAACTCACCACACACTGGATTTAGGGATGTGGAAGTAGCGGTCATAGATATTAATAACAAGAGCAACTGTAGTGGAATGAGGGGTGAAGAAATGGAGACTATCAGAGTTTGCATTCAGAATCATCTTTCTGTCCTGGTTCCAGCCCTGGCAGTATCAGGGTTTGAGGAGACTGCTTCCCAGTAGCAGCAGGGGTTAAATACACTCTGATACCGTGTGGATGGTGTGGCTCATCAGTTAGGCAATCTGCTTGGAGAAGGCAGTCAACACAAACAGGCAAGTCTAGTTATGCTGAGCAGGAGTGTTTCTTGAAGAACAGGACTAAGCAGATACTGCTCCAAGGGGCAGGTGACACTCCTTAGGGGCAGGCAGCCTTGTCAGGGATCACAGAGATCTGAGGTCAACTGGGGTCAGGTAGGGAGGAGCAGACACCACGGGGCAGTCCACAACTGGGGCAGCCTCAGGCAACACACTTGTCTGGACACCTGAATGCCTCAAAACAATGTTTCTGATGCTGGTGAGCCTTTTGTCTCTCCTCTGCATGTAAGACCAGAAATTTCAGGTGTCAGTGTCTGTGTAGAGTTTGTAGAGCTCCTGCAATTCTTTATGGATCATAATCTATCCCTTTTGATGAGAAATGCCTTATACTGGCTAAAGAGAGCCCCGGCTTCTCAGAGAAAACCTGTTTGTGTCAGGACTGCCCCTCGGCCCTAGGCTTTCATAGGTCTCCCCACTCTTGGAGGCAGAGCTAGAAGCTTCCAGAGCCCCCACATACACATGGTCATAGTGCCACCTTTTCCTTTTTGCCTGGTGGTATTCTTATATGAATAAGGATTCCATTTCCCTTTGTTTTAGGTTCTTTCTCATTACCGAGGTTCACATTTCCTCAGCCATCTCCTCAAACCAGTGCTTCTCAAACTTGAGCACAAGGGCATCAGAATCAGCCAGGGGGGTTGTTAAACCACTGGGCCCCACGGGGGTTTTCTGCATTCAGGTCTGTGGGTATGGAATACGATCCAATAATTTGCGTTCCTAACAACTGCCCTGTGGTGCTGACCTTACTTCTGCAGAGACTACACCCCAAAGATTCCTGCAAGCCAGCTGCTGTCACTAGTGGTGGAAAGATGTCCTTGGTGGGAAAAGAAGAGTGATTCTAGCACAAACAAATTTGAAGTGCTTGATACTACACACACTTGAAAACGTTCTAAACTCATATTTACTCTGTCATTACTCAGTTTGGGGGCACAGTAACAAAATTAAGTCTCTCTTTTAAAATCTTCTTTGCTTTTCTCTTCTTCCAAAGGGGTGTCTGAAGATGAATCCAGATGACAGATTGACCTGTGCCCAGCTCCTGGAGAGCTCCTACTTTGATTCTTTTCAAGAGGACCAAATTAAAAGAAAAGCACGTAACGAGGGAAGAAATAGAAGGCGTCAGCAGGTACCTCCACTCAAAAGTTAAAGTGCTATAAAAATAAGTGTTCGTTTGTTTTTGTTTTTCTACCTTTCAGTGTGAGACTAGGCGGACACCAAGACTTTTCCTTTGTGCCGGTTTAGATGTATTTGTTTATCTTAATAAATATTGGTGATTGATGTAATAAAAACCATAGAGTTATGATTTACCACAGACTGTTGCAAAATCTTATT
>NW_003852490.1:2069914-2076974 GCF_000181295.1 Otolemur garnettii
TTAGCATACCTTTCCTACAGGAAGAGAATGGTCTTTCTTCATCTGATCTTTCATAGTTAAAATAATTGGTTGAGAAAGATCAAACCAATCAAGACGATGGAATCTTAAATGACTTCTGTGTATCCAGAATCTCTGGGTATCCACATTTTTATTCCATGGGCCATTTTGCCTTTTCCTGCGGAGTGGTTGCAAATCAAGCCCCGTACAGCCTGCACTTAATGAAAAAGACTAGAGTTTGTTCAGATCAGTCTGACAATGTGGACCGTGTGTAAAAGGACACTGTCCTATTAAAAACACCTCACCAGATTCTCCATCAGCCTAGGAGGGGAAGCAGTGCCACTGCCCCCGCCTGTCTCTCAGTCCCCTGACTCCCTTTCTCCATTAGTCACCTCAAGAGGTTTGGGGCCACTTTGCCATCACAGCTCTGTTTTCAGCCTGTGTTTATAGCTGCACTGCCCCATGCTTTCAGACTGCAGCCCAGCAGACACAGGGCAGAGACTGAGATGAGGCCTTCTAAGGGGCCCAGGGACAACAAAAGGAAAAGAAATACGAAGGGCAGCAGGTGCCTAGAGAATCTCATCTACAAAGGTCAGGTCCTTAGTAAACCGTCGGCTGTCACGTCTTTGTGGTGGGCTCCACTGTTGCACCCACCTTGAGGCCAGGTCCAACAGCTCCCTGTGTCAGCTGAGGGCCAGAGAGCACGGCCAAGAGGGGGACAGGGATGACTTTCAGTTTTCTTTCAGAGACACACCTCTTTCCTAGACATTTTTCCATATTGGAAAATAAACTAAAAATCACAGAAGTATCTTTTCATTCCTTGTGGTTTCATTTTGCAGATTCAAATTTCACAGAATATCTTTTGCTTGATCTCAGCTTCTGGATCTTTGAGTGGATGAACAACAATTTTCTTAAGACTAACCAGTGTTTAAAGTTGATAGTAGAGTTTTTAAGCCCTGCCTGTTCTCCCACTATCCTTGCTATTGAAAATTTGAAATGGGTACAATGTAGATTCCTGGAATTATTGTTTAATAGCTGGTGGCCAACACTGACCAGATACTCAGAAATAAGGACTAAGAAAGAGATAATTTTAACATAATTTTAATAATTTAGATAATATTAAAATAAATAATAAATAATTCATCCACGAGAATCCTAGAATAAGTAAATAGAACCTAATTTTCAAGTATCAGAGGATCACAATTTTTGGAAAGGTAAAAAAACCTGCATCATTTCAAAATTGATGTTTTTTGACAGCTCTGTACCATAAGTATCCTTTTTGTTTTGCCATCATTAAATCCAACTGTACCAATAGGAATTGTTTTCAATCTGTCTTCTTATTTTTGTCTCATTCTGCTATTAGAACCAACTGTTGCCTCTCATACCAGGAAGCCACATCTCCCCCACACCTGATGGAAGAAAACAAGTCCTCCAGTTAAAATTTGATCATCTCCCAAACATTTAGGAAAATGTTCTTTCAAGTGCAAAGTCATTTAATATGTACACGTTTTTGTACAAGTGAGATAGGAATTCTCAGTGTTTCAAATGCAAATGAGCCATATGAAAATTAAGATGCCTTGTAGAATTGTTTTGCTCTAATCATTGCTGATTCCTTTCCTCGTGCTTTTTACATGCCAACTTTATCTTTTAGAACATTTTCTTTAAATGTTATAGAGCATAAAACTGCACATATGGAGGAGACATTTTCGATTTCATCAGAGCAGCCCTTCCACTTTATATTGAGAATTTGTGGGCTTGTACTTTGACTTATGTCAAAGACTTACACTTATCATCTTGCTTCAGCTGACCACGTTATATCTACAAGTAAACAGCTTGGCGAGCTGTTCTTTAAGGGATAACATTATGTTCCTGCATTTTAATCCACTCTTATTCTAACCAGGTCTGTTGAATAATGCTGATATTTTATTCGTGCTTTTATATTTGTATAGGAAGGGAACCTCGAAAGGTCATCTAGGTTTATCCCTTGATGCCAGGGCAGACTCTGCTTTCTGTGTCTCACAAGACATTGATGATTCTATTTTTAAAGCTAGCTAGAGAAAATTCCATACAAATTCTATAAATTAGAAAATAGCGGGTGAATGACAAGAAATCACCACCCTCATGGCAGTAACACCTTGGATAATTGACTCTGAGCTGCTGTCCTAGGCCACATATAGCTCCTTTCCCTTTCCTCCTCCTGGCTAAATCATCTCAGTACCTAAACCAGTCCTATAGTTCATTGCCAATACCCTCTTCCTACATTTGTATCCATAGCCTCTGTGAACTTGTGCAGTCCTAAGCAAATAGTGCATCACGATTAGGTTGGTCTGCAGTTGTGTACGAGGGCAGCAAGATTATCTGTCAGTTAATTTCATTTTGTGTCTCTTACCAAAAAAAAAAAGCAAAGCAAACACTTTAGTAGATGAGCTGAATTTACTTTGGGTTATTTTCCCAAGTAGATTGAACATAATACATAGATCCACATACACTTATAAACATGTGCATATAACTTTTGAAGCAAAAGTAGATTCAGACATCCAAAAACGATGCAGAATGTTTGAAAGTACTTTTAGTTTGCTAACAACCTATGGAAAATAATAGCACAGGGCTGTCCACCACTGTCTGGCAATGTGGTCAAATTCTATATAGACACATTATTCCAAAAATCTTTTGTCTCTGGCACCAAAAGTTAAGTGTATATTGTTATTAAGGAAACAGTAACACTTTGTCTTCATCTCTGGAAGTCCGTTGCACTTATAAATGTGTAAACTTCCAGAGCATCTCACCCAGTGATTTGGAAACATCCATTCAGTAAGCAATATGGCATCCAAACAATAGTTCTTCGCTCATAGGAAAGACTTTTTAAATGGACTGATTAACTAACATTCTTAGTATACATATAGACTATTTGAGCCTTTTATTTTCATCTTGTTATTAAGAATCTGCCTCTTCGATTTGTATGTTTCTTGCACGTTTAATAGTATGATACCACAGGTGCAAGAAAAATGAGAAATGAAAGATAAGAAGTAACTCTGCTGACTGATTTATTTTTAGCTTTCGTAGTGTTTTTCTCATTTAAGCCTCCTTATTACCAAACTACTCACGCTTCCCCAGCTCTCCTACACACACACACACACACACACACACACACACGCACACAAACATCATATGTACGTATGCAGAAAATAAGACAGCACATAATTCCATTACCCATTTTGCTTGGAGTTATGCTTCAAACAATAATGGAGTTTTTGGCAGGGTTTGTTGGGGTGCGTGGCTTCCCTTGTTTTTGTTTACATTCAAAATTAATTCACCCAGCATTTCTCTTTTTCATTTTTTTTTTCTCAAACAAATCTGTCATGTAGGTATCCCCGGGGAGGGGAAAGGAGAGAACATCTAATGGTTAGAAAGATGTTCTGATGCCACCATGTGACCATGAAAACAAGGCAGTCTTCTGGCGGCATTTGCCCGGTTAATTGACCGAGGCCACAGAGCGTTGCTGCTGCCTGTATTGCTCAGGGCACAAATCTCAAGCGGCAGCTTTCTGTTCAAGTGCACAGCTCTCACCTCTGTGCTGCGCAAATTTCTTTGCACTTCTCAGCCCTGTGGAAGGCAGTCGCACCTCAGCATCTAGTACTCAAATTATGTAATGACGTTTGTAAAATTTATTTTTAGCAAATATTCTTGCCTCAGGCTCTTCACAGAAGCCCACTTGACTCCATAACCATGCACAGTCTCAATCACCTGGGTCTTGTCTCATTTATGCCAAATTTCAAGCCTTTGAATTTATTTATATAGCTCTCCTGATGCAGTCCAAACTTTGCAGCATGGTGGGGAGTAACACCATCCAAATACTCCGTCCTCCACTCCTCGTGACCTCTCCCCACCTCGGTTTCCTCAGACTTTCCATGCTCCTGTACCTAAGAGTGTCCAAACAGTTTTGTTTGTTTTACAGAGTATTTTCAGACCACTAAAAATATAGACTTTACCTGGCCTTAGAGCTCCCATAGAAAAGGACATTTGGGCCAGGCGTGGTGGCTCACGCCTGTAATCCTAGCGCTCTAGGAGGCCAAGACAGGTGAACTGCTTGAGCTCAGGAATTCAAGACCAACCCCAGCAAGAGCGAGACTCCATCTCTAAAAATAACAGGCCTTTGTGGTGGGCACCTGTAGTCCCAGCTACTTGGGAGGCTGAGGCAGGAGGATCAATCGAGCCCAGAGTTTGAGGTTACAGTAGGCTAAGATGATGCCACTGCACTTTACCCAGGGTGACAAAGCAAAAGTATGTCTAAATAAATAAATACAATATTTTTTGAAAGAAAAAGAAAGAACATTTATTCAGCCCTCTCTCAGTCCTGGAAGCCTGTGTACTTGGACACTGTCTCGATTTCACTCCTAATGATAATTTGAATGTAATTGTTACAACTGGCCTCAACTACAAAGCCCATTTAGGAGGTCACTTTTTGAAGATAATTTTAACATTGTGTTCAAGAGGCTTTTGAATCCTTGGGATTAGAGAGATGATTGAGTAAAGGGCAAAAACTAAGTTCTGAGGGAATAAAGAGTTGAAGCAGAAAGTGGATTTTGTTTCTTCTAAATTAGGTAGATCACTGCTCTTCATTGCTTTTGCAGATTTCCCAAACTACAGCATATAAGAAAATGAAAGTTATTTGGGAACTGTTTTTAATCCTGAAGATGTTCGTGCTCCTTTAGCTTACTCGCCACAGAATTACAATATTTCAAAAGTTGGCACTTTATTAGTCATCTGTCACTACCAATGATTTCTAATCCAAGTTTTAGAATAGTTTAAGGGGTACAGAATTCTCAAAAGAAAAAAAATTTAAAAATTAAACATACCATCAGAAAAGGAATGTTCCTAAAATTCCATGAACAATAAAATCTTGAAAAAACTGGGGCCTTATTGTTACGTATCAGCTTACTCACAATACACAGATTTTTAATGGGTGTAGTTAGGACTTAAAGATAAAAAATGTCACTTATAAGTTAATGTTCTAGATTTATTTGTTTTCTATGAAACTAATTCACAGCTTCATTGAACATTTGATAAAAGACTAAATGACTCTAAGAGTGATAGTTAAAGAAAAGAAAAAGATCTGGAAATTAGGAGAACTGGGTTCTAGACCTGGCTTGTAATGCTCTGTGTAGCCTGGGCCCAGGCGGTAACTTGTCTGTGCCTTCATTTTCTTATTTGTGAAATGAGAGGGTATTTAAGCTAGATGATTTTAAGGCTCCCCTTCTGCTCTAAATTTCTAAGATTCTCTATACCATGTAATGTTTGGGCCCTGGTCATATCTCCCATTAAAAGAGGCTGTCTAGAGATTGTCATTAATAATACCAAGATCAAATTTTGGCGTTTAAGACCTAGCCAGGAGCTGGGAATCATCTTTCTCTCTCTTCTTTCTCTCTGGCTTACTTTCTCTCAGGCTCACACACACAGCCACACCCTACTAATTCCACCAAGTCAATAATAGTTTACATATTTTTTGCAGAGTGACTGTAAAAAAAAAAAAGTAATAGTTTACAGACAGCTATCTGACATAGGTTAAATTTTACAAATGAAAGTGGATTTTGAAGCTAATTATCACTATATTTTAATTACTATAAATAAAAGAAATGTGCTTTAAAATGCAGAGTAATTATACAATCATCCTTTGATGTTTTAATCTAACTTTGTTAACCTTAGAAATGACACTGTGAAATATCAAGATATCCATCAAAGCAAAGAACATTTAGTCAATTTTTAACTTCAGTTAAGTTTCAGTGAAGGATAACTTAATGGAATTCTACAAACATGTCTACCTGAACTACACACATTTTGTATTTTAGCAACAAGGACTTGGGCTCAGTTGACTTTCTAGTTCTACATATGACTTACTCAAGCTCAGAATTGGTAATGCTATCCACAGGCATATACATGATTTGTATTTTTAAAGTTCTAAGTTTTTCTGTTGTGCACACTACTCACTGGCAATATATGTATATCTTGTCACTCTGAAGATACTGTATGTTTGCTTACACTTTTTAAATATATTTGAATAGTAGCAGGTCTATTTCAAATCACTTGAAATTGTAGCTGTATGTTAATTAGCATTCAGTGATTAGTGTGATGGTAATTTAAACTACAAGAAACCATATACTACAATGTAGTTTAAGTTATGTTAAAAAAAATACATCATATAATACATTATAAAATTTGATTTAAGATTTCTAGGAAAACCATATTTGTAATCAAATACTTTGATCACTTTGTATATGTAATTTAACCTGTATATATTCTTTAGCTTGTTTCAATAAAAGTTAGAAATATTTCTGTCTCCTTATTTCTATTCAACTCAACTAATAGTTCATTTTCTAATACTTTGTATTTAAATGAGAAAAACTGTTACCTTCATATATAAATTCCACAACTTGTTATTTAATGTCCCATTGTTTGAAATATTTGAACAGCTAATAGGACTAACTTTTCTTTTTTGTGCCTTGCTTGGGTTGGAAATTTTTACAAATGGAAAAACTAACAAAATCTTTTCCAGTCTGACTAGCTAAATGCTTATCCCTGAGAATATCTTTACAATTTTGCCTTAAGGCTATAAGATTCTTTTTCTTTCAATTTGTCAAATAATTCTCGGACCCTTTATAATACTGAAGCTATAGGATGTGAAATTTTCTTGCATCTGCAATCCCAGACTATCGCAGAAGTTAGGTTTTAAAAATTAAAAAGGGCTCAAGACCAAACTCAGACTAAAGACCAAATGAGAGAAAAGCAATTATAAAATAATGAATGATGCCACTACTTAAATATGCTGCGATCCTTTTATTTTTATTTTATTTTTTATTAAATCATAGCTATGTACATTAACGCAATCATAGGGTACAATGTGCTGGTTTTATATACAATTTGAAATGCTTTCATCAAACTGGTTAACAGACCCCTCACCACATTTTCTTAGTTATTGGGTTAAGATATTTATATTCTACCCTTAGTAGATTTAACATGTACCCTTGTAAAATGCACCGTAGGTGTGGTCCCACCAATTACCCTCCCT
>NW_003852490.1:2080436-2084533 GCF_000181295.1 Otolemur garnettii
TATTTCTGAGAATAAAGTTTCTTGTAATATTCATTAAGGATTTTTTGAATTTCTAAGGGATCTGTTGTTATTTTGTCTTCACCATTTCTGATTGATGAAATTAGAGATTTTACTCTTTTTTTCCTGGTTATGTTAGCCAAAGGTTTATCTATTTTATTGACCTTTTCAAAAAACCAACTTTTTGATTTATTGATTTCTTGTATAATCCTTCTGTTTTCAATTTCATTTCATTCTACTCTAATTTTGGTTATTTCTTTTCTTCTGCTGGGTTTGGGATTGGAATGTTCTTCTTTTTCCAGTTGCTTGAGATGTTCCATTAAGTTGTTAACTTCCTCTCTTTCCATTCTCTTGAGGAAGACTTGCAGTACTATAAATTTCCCTCTTAGGACTGTTTTTGTGGTATCCCAGAGGTTCTGTTAATTCATGTCTTCATTATCGTTTTCTTCCAAAAATTGGTAATTTCCTTCTTGATCTCATCTCTTGACCCTGCTATCATTCAGCATAAGGCTATTTAGCTTCTATGTTTTTGTATCAGTCTACAGATTCCTGTTGTTACTGAGTTCAACTTTTCTTCCATGATGGTCTGAGAAGATGCAAGGAATAATTTCTATTCTTTTAAATTTGCTGAGGTTAGACTTGTGACCTAAGATGTTGGGGGGATGTTCCATGGGCTGATGAGAAGAATGCGTGTTCAGTTTTGTTAGGATGGAATGTTCAGTAGATGTCAGTTAAATCCAAATGTTGAATGGTTAAGTTTAAGTCTAAAATTTCTTTACTGAATTTCTTATTGGTGGATCTATCCAACACTGCCAAAGGGGTGTTAAAATCTCCAACTATTATGGTGCTGGAGAAAATCAAGTTGCTCTTGTCTGTTAGTCTTGCTTATAAATTGAGATGCATTCTGTTTCAGTGCATAAATGTTAATAATTGAAATCTCATCATGTTGAGTGTTACCCTTGAAATATGAAGTGACCATCCTTATCTTTCCTTACTTTTGTTTGTTTAAAGCCTATTGTATCTGTGAATAAAATTGAAACACCTACTTTTTTCTGATTTCCATTTGCCTGAATGATAGATGACCATACCTTCACCCTGAGTCTACCTTTATCTTTTAAGGTAAGATGAGATTCTTGTATGCAGCAGATATCTGGCCTGAGTTTTTGTATCCAGCCAGCCTACCTGTACCTCTTTAGAGGGCAATTTAAGCCATTCACATTAATTGAGAATATTGACATTCACATTAATTGGTAGTATTTTGGGTATTGAGTTTTTCAAAAATCCACTGGACATTTTTAATCCTTTTGCTACTGTAGAAGTTGGAATTTGATCAAAAGTTTCTGAGTGAGTTTACTTTGGTGGTAGAGGATTGTACTGGTCATTATGGAGGATAGGTCTGAGAATATCCTGGAGAGCTGGTTTATTTATGGAAAATTTCTTCAACATGTGAATGGCATTAAAGTATTTAATTTCTCTATCATAAATGAAACTCAGTTTAGCTGGATACAGGATCCTGGGTTGAAAGTTATTTTGTTTTAGGAGGTTAAAGGTCTATGACCACCCTCTTCCAGCTTGAAAAGTTTCAGCAGAGAGATCTGCAGTCATTCTAATATTCTTCCCCTTGTAGGTTATGGTTTTCTTACATATGTCTGGAGGATGCTTTATTTGGGTTGAGTTGTACTTGGGTTCTGAAACTGTCTGCTATCTGAATTTCAGAATCTCTTGCCATATTTGGGGAGTTCTCCATGATTATCTCTTAGAGTATAGCACCTGGGCCTTTTGAAGCAACCTCATCACCTTCAGGAATTCCTATAAGGCAAATATTAGTTTTCTTCGAGTTGTCCCAGAGCTCTCTGAGAGAATGATCTGATTTTGCTTGCCACTTCTCTTCCTCTTTGAGCATTTGGGAGTGTTCAAAAGCTTTGTCTTCAATGTTATAAATCCTTTCTTCTGCCTACTCCATTCTGTTACTGAGGGATCCTACCATATTTCTCAAATCTTTGAGGGCTACAAGTTCTTGCCTCACTGTGTCAAAATCTTTGGTGATTTTATCTTTGAATTCATTGAATTCTTGAGACAACCTTTGAAATGCTTGAATTTCTAATTCCAACTTTATTCTATTAATCTTATTTGTAATCCAAATTCTGAATTTGATTTCTGACATCTCAACCATTTGTTTATGAATGGGATCTTCTGGTGTGTCCGCCTTATTGTTCCTTGGGGGAGTTGACCTACTGTGATTATTCATGTTACCAGAGTTTTTCCACTGATTCTGCCCCATGATTATATTTCACTATTTGGCTAGCTGAGCAGATAAGATGAAATTGGGTTGGGAACTCCTGAAGTATTGATTAACCAGCCCTTTGCCCAAGAACTGGGACTGGTGACTGCAGGTTTTCCCCTAGACCTTTGCAAAGGACCCATACAGTGCTATGGACTGAGACACTGGGGACCTACTTGGTGTGGTGGGGCTAAGTGGCTCTGTCTTGTTTTCAGCTGGTCTCTGTCCAATCCTAGTGAATCAGTAACTCTGACTTGAAGTCCTAGCTGTGGAGAAATACAAGCAACTAAGACACCCCGCCCCCCCATGGACAACAACTGGAAAAGGAAAATCAAACCTTCCCACAACAACACAACCAGGGTACCACTTTGGATGGTCCTTGAGGGATTGGCTCAGGTCAAGAATTCCAAATCAATTGTCCCAGGCAGCACCCAGACTCTAGTGGGAGAGTTCAAAAGGTCTTCAGCAACTAGATAGCAGGGGTCTGCCGACAGCTTGAGTATGACTCACTCTGGTGCTCCATGGAGTCAGAAGGGCCCACCCAGCAAATGAATTAGTCCGGGAAGGTTGATGTCTTCTTCCCCACCTTACACCTCTGTCATGCCCCATCACTAGTAACCCCACAGGGCTGTGACCCAGTTTCCTCCAATGAGTAGATGCAGCAGGGTTTTGTGCCTGCCTGAGACACTGGGAGATTTATGTCTCTTCAGCCAGGCTGCTGTACTCTTCCACCAGCCAGCAGGGAGAGCTGAAGCCTGACTACCTTGGGTGCTTAATGGAAGCTGGGGAGTTTCACTCAGTTCCAGCCCTGCCCAGATTGATGTTGCCACCAATTATAGTCTCACAGAATTTGTGTTTCTGTCCCAGCTATATTCACCTGTGGGCCAGGTGCTATTTGAGTTCACAGAAACTGTGATTCAGCCCTGCCCTGTGCTGCTGCCACTGCACCAATTCTCATGGAGCTGATGTCTCTGTCTTGGCTGCCCTCTGTGTTGGGGCAGGCATGGTAGAGCTCACAAATGGCTTTTAACCTGCCCTTTCCTGGGCTGATGCTGCTGCCATGCCTGCTTTTGTCCCAGCTATGCTACCCTGGGGACCAGTTGCATCTTGGACTCACAAAAGCAGCAATTCTGACTCAGCCCCATCATGGGAATATGCTACCTCTGGGCACACACAGATTCTATTCTCTGTCCCCGTCATGCCCCACCTGGGCAGGTACTGCCTCAGGCATACTCTTTGCTCATGGGGCCTATGTTTCCATCCCAGATCTATTCTGACCGTGGTTACCACCAAAGCAGAGGCCTGGCTTCCTCTGCTTGCTAAGAGAAGTGGGAAGTGTTTCTCCAAAACATCACCAGGAGTCTGAGCACTATTGTTCCTGCTGCACCACGTCTCTCCCTCTCCCCTATGGCTCCCTCACTCCACAGTCCCCACTTTACACCTGTCCTGCCTATTTAGCACAAACTTGTAATAGCCCATGTCCTGTCCACACTCTTGAGAAAATGCCCAAGAATCTGGACTCCATGGGGGACAGGCTTCTAGATCATGGAGTGAGAGTAGAGGGGAGTGCTGGGAGTTCAGAATTGTGGGTAGAGTATATGTTCAGTTTTATGCTTTGTGGGAGAGTACCATTTGCACACTAGTGGATCCTCTCTGTGGAAGGAGTTCCGGTTTTCAGAGGGTCTCTCTTGTGGGATAAAATAGGAAGAGATATGAACTCTGCTTGCTTGTTTGTAGAAAGTATACTGCGAGCCTTTCTCATTGGGGGGGACTCCCATCTGCTTGGCAATGGGTTTTGTACCTATTGTTTATTTCCTTC
>NW_003852490.1:2084856-2093514 GCF_000181295.1 Otolemur garnettii
GGCTCAAGCAAGTCTCCTGCCTCAGCCTCTCAAGTAGCTGGGACCACAGGCACCCGCCACAACGCCCGGCTATTTTTTTTGGTTGCAGCCATTATTGTTGTTTGGAGGTCTGGGCTGGATTCGAACCCACCACCTTAGGTATATGTGGCCGGTGCCTTAGCCGCTTGAGCCACAGGCGCCAAGCCTACTTTTGTTATTTTTAATGATGCCTATGTTTGAAAGAGTGTAGTCAACTGTTTCTAATGATGACTGCAATAATTTCTCCTATCCTGCATGCCTTTTGCAATGACATTTGCCACTCCTTTTATGTACAAGAGGTGAGTTGCCCTCCTCCATCCCCACCTTAACTCTAAGTTGGCCTTATGACTTCCTGAGGCACACAGATGCAGCAGAGGTGATGCTGTGCCATTTCTTGACACAGCCCTGGAAGGGCCTTGCGGCCACTGTTTTCTCTATCTGGGGAAGCCAGCTCCCTTGATACAGAGGGGCTTCAGCTGAACCATTAAGACACCAGGTGGAGAGGCAGAGACATTGGAGGAGCACCAAAGAGCCAGATTCCTAAGCAAATCCTTCATGGACCTTCCAATCCAGCACAATCACTAGCCAATAGCCCAATGAATGTCCCCACCAGGACCACCTGCAGTCAACCCACAGGAATTAAGAAATAGTAAATCACTGTTATTTTTAGCCATTGTGTTTTAGGGTGATTTATTTGCAGCAATAGATAACTGAAACTGAGTATTTTTTAAATTGCATATCATTACAATTGAAAACATGTTCTTAAATAATATGCACAGAAGGTCTGATGTTATTTAATCTAGAACTCTAAGTATATTCTAAGGAATCTGAAAATCATTTGTCCTTGTTACCATTGGATCTTATTTATCTTAGTCAAGGCTGCTGTGATTTCAAAGGGGACATTATATTCTCATAAAATATGTATAACTGCCCTTTGGGGAAAATCTAAAGCACTGTAATAAAGAAAAAGACAAGACATGACATTGTATTTTACCAATATAGGAGCATATTCTGCTAGAAATTTGCTCAATTTTTTCACAGTGACCTAAAAGAAAATGTCCTTTTTCTTTTTCTTTTTCTTTTTTTTTTTTGGTAAGGATTCTAGTGGGTCTCACTAGGTTGCCCAGGTTGGGCTTGAACTCCTGGCCTCAAGCAATCCTTCCATCTCAGCCCCCTGAGTAGCTGGGCCCCCAGGTGCACCACCTGGCTGAAACTCTTCTTTTTGCAGGAAAAATATCCACATTTGTGTTAGAGAGCAAGCTAGATGCCAGACTGCTCATTTTCTACCTCTGCCTAACAGCAGTCAGTAGATTTGGGTCCTGGTGAATGCTTCTGAGCCAGGGCGCCTCACCCTTCAGCTGTAGCTAGTGAGTGAGCATCTTTGGTGTGCTCAGGAAAAAGGCTGATCTTAAGACAGAGCTTCTCCTCCTACATATGAAGAGCTCTATAAATAATTGTTATTATTCTCATCATCCCCTGGAATGTTTTGAATATATAAACTTCCACAGTTAATATTTGGTTCCTTGAATGAAATCCATTACATTTTTTATTTTATTTTATTTTATTTATTTATTTATTTTTTTCAGTTTTTGGCCAGGGCCAGGTTTGAACCCGCCAACTCCGGCATATGGGACCGGTGCCCTACTCCTTTGAGCCACAGGTACTGCCCCATTACATTTTTTAAATGCAGTAATTGCCATGTCTCTATGCCCCAAAGAACTCTGAGACCTCGCCCTACTCAGCTGCTCATATCTTCCATGTGGGAGCTTTGCATTCCAAACATGAAAAGGCTCTTATCTCCAGCAAGTAAATATGTCAGGCTGTTCTTTTTACACTAATTTAGTTTACTGACACTCTGAAATGTTTGCTTATTGTATAGCAAACCCTATCAACCAAAGAATATATGCTTTCAATGGATATGGAGCCACCTAGAGAGGAAACCAAGCCCAGTGAGGTTTGTGCCAGGAAGGCACAAACTGAAATCTCAATAGAAATCTTAAAGACGACACAGCAACAGCACGGCCAGCATGACATAAACCTGACCATGACTCGGAGATTTTCTGAAGGACCAAAGTGATCAGAGATGGAAGAGTTGATTGTGGAGGGATCAGTAAATTTTGAAGAAAAAGCATTTTAGGTATGAGAATACAGAAACAAATTTATGTCTGTGGCAGTCTAGGGTGATTAACTATAAGAAACAAAGCAACTAGAGAAAATGTAAGAAATCTAGGCTAGTGACTCAAGTCTTAATTTAAGCTGTGGATTCTAGTGACTGAAACCATATGAGCAATTCATTTTCCTAAAGCACTAAGGAAGTGCTGTAAATGGGAAAAGAATTCAGTCTTAATCCTTGGGAAATACTTCCAGAAAGAGAAAAATGATAAGAAAAGGAACCATCAGAAGTATGAGCTAGAAAGAATGCTTGTGAGTTGTTACTTGTCCTGAAGAAGGCCCCATTTCAGGATCTCCTTCCTACTGTTTCTCTCCTCTCTTTCCTAATTACCCTCCTCTCCAGCTAATGTCTACTTCTCTTGGATTTGAATCTCTATCCTGCCTCATCAGTTTTATCCTCCTCTGAGTTCCCAGCACTCCACTCTGACAAAGACTTGCTCTGTTATACAATTTCCTTTCTCCTGAATTTCCTAATCCCCTCCTTCAACTGCGTGCAATTTTCAGATCAGAGAAAACTCACTCTTTATTTCATCTTATCTAATATAAGAACTCCCTGTAAAATACCAGTACTGTCTTACATAAACTAAATTTGAAAATCATCTTAGAATTAATTCAAATGAATTCCTACAGTATATCTCAAAGATTGACATCTCTGTGGATGCAGTGCACCCTCTTATTCCTTAAATGTAATCTCGCTTAGAAAAAAAAATCCATCACCAAAGCTGACTCCATCAAATATTCCCACTCAATAATGGGGTTTTAGCCATGAATTGGGCTCAAGGGATCCTTTGGAAGTCCCTTCTTCCATTTCCAAATCCAATTTCCAAATATCTCCCAGGACTACTACTGCACCAAACTTCAGAGGGCTCTGCTGGGTTCACACCTGGACAGCTCACAATACTTCCAACCTGGAGCAAAAGGTCTCCTCCCCGGCCCTGCTATGTACCAGCTTGCTATTCCTGTTCTGTTGAGCCCTTTACGACTTGAAATTGGGCAAGACCATAATTAATTCTGCCCTACTGGCTGACTGACCTAGAAGAGATAAATATCTCTTCCTCATTCTTTCTGCTCTAAATATTTAACATTTAGAATTAGAACAGTTCTAGAATGTAATTAGAAATTAGAGTTTCAAAGTAATCCCACTGTGAGGATTAGGGAGATCATGTACCAGTTACAATTGTTATGTGGACTTCTTTAAAGGAACAGTTTCTCAAGAGCTGTTTGTCATCACACGGAGAAAATGTAGGCCGGAGGTGGGGATGGGGCGCAGAGGCAGGGATGCTGGGTGTCCAGAGGGCAATGTGAATGGACTGAGTCTTCCTTTAGGAATTGGGAGTGAAGAGTTTCACAGAGGATCTCCTTCCTACTGTTTCTCTCCTCCTCTTTCCTAATTACCCTCCTCTCCAGTCAATGTCTACTTCTCTTGGATTTGAATCTCTATCACAAAAGAGGAGAAACTGAACTGGGAATGTGCCCATAGCAAACTTTCCTTTGAAAATTTACCATTGCCAGCCTTGGCCATCTTTTCTTCCAAAGAAATTCATCAAAGCAGTATGCAAGGTGGAAAACACCTTGTCTGGGTTCTACAGCCAATTCTGCTCACTAGGTTCACTGTTTGGGGCATAATCCCCTCTCTGGAAGGTCTCTCAGTCTGTATGAAGGGAAGTCAAGCTAGATGATTTCAAGGATCTGTCCAGCTGAGATATTTTGTGAAATGACATAAACAGCTATAGTCTATCAATTGTGTCCTCTTCCATCCTCCTTTTCTCAGGTCTGTTGCAAACTGGATAGAAAGGCAAGGACCTCGCTAGGGAATTGTGCACTGTCCACTTCACAAGGAGCTCCTGCATCCTGCCACCTTCCTGCTCTATTCTGAGATCTCTATTCTCAATCCTGTCTGCCATAGACAGCCCGCCGCACATTGCCAGATGCAAAATCCTGGGGGTGCAGTGGCTTTGTAAGAAAAAGCCTGGCTTTCATTTTTTAAGCAAGCCAGAGATATAGAAGATGTTTTATGTTATTCAACACCAGGCTTGGTTTTTGTTTTGTTGTTGCTGTTGGTTGGTTTTGCCCCAGTAAGCACTTTAAACTCCTGTGCCCTAGATGATACACACCATAAATAGATGGGCTGGATGCCACTCAGAAGAGGAAGAATACCATTCTTGCCTAATAAGTGCACGACAGGCCCTTTGATCAATAAAATTGACAAAGAATAATACACACGGCAGAGAGAATAGCTATTAAATACAAGTGAAATTGAAACTTCAATTTCTAAATTGCACACTTCCTAAGGATTAAAGTAAATCCTTGGCCAGGATCCCAAGAAGGCTTCATCTAGCAACATCATTGCCAAGAGATTTGGGGGCATTCTCTCAGTATACAACAATCCCAGAACATTATTTGCAGTGTTTTGGATTTCATCTCAATTTGCTGACCACCCATTCTCTAGCAGAGATTTACAAGGTATTGTCGTGGGTTGTTTTTTGTTTTGTTTTGTTTTTAATTTTCAAAATGTTTAAACCTGTAAGGGAACAGTAGTGACGAATGCAGTTCAATATTTTAGGGAATTTGACAGGACCAAAGCTAGAAAGACACCTTAAATAATAGTAGAGATCTCAAGCCTTCTGTAATAAAAAGGAAGAAAATAGTAAAGTCGATATTCTAAATATAAAGCAACGATCCTATGCTGAAATACAAATCATTAATACATTATGGAGGCAAATTATGGCTTTCTCAATTCATATTAATTTCACCAATTTATGCAAATGTTATATATCTACAGATACATACTTTTCTTTTTTTGAGACAGAGGCTTGCTCTGTTGTGTGGGCTAAGAGTGCAATGGCGTCATCATAGCTCACTGCAGCCTCCAATGCCTGGGCTTAAGCAATCCTCCTGCCTCAGCCTCCCATACTTATCTTTTTTTCTGTGATGAGAATACTTATAAACTATTCTCTTAGCAATTTTCATAAATGTACTACATTGTTATTAACTATAGTCATCATGTTATATAATAAATCTCTTGAACTTATTCTTTCTAACTAACTGAAACTTCTTTGACCAACACCTCTCCAACATACATGTACTATTACTTTCCTTCTGATGACCTTTAAGTTATTGGTAGATTAACTGGTCCAAGAACTAAATTGCATTAAGCCTTTATCAGATATCAGGCTTTATACATATTCTCTCCTGTACTGTCCCAGACAATGTAGGAAGTGGGTTTTATTATCCACATTTTACAAATAAGAAATCTCAGGTTTAGAGAGGTAACCAGAAAGTGGCAGAGATAGCTTTAAAATTTTCAGAAAATTTCCACCAAAATTTTCACTTACTCTTTGCATTTAAAATTGGGAAGCATTAACTGTCTAAAGCCAAGTCCCCTGCTTTGGGGCATTTTCTATTTTCACTCAACTTTTACATCTTGATATTTTTGATTTCTCTAATGCAAACCTTCATTAAAATAACTGTAAAAAACACTGTGTTCTTAGCTAAGTGACTAGCTCCAAACTATAACAAAATTCTTTCTTTCCATGGACACTGCATCATATTTGTAAGTGAAGTCATTTGCATATTCCTCTTCTGCACATGCAATGCTGCCTATAACCGAAATGATGGTGTTAAAATTATCATGAAATGTGAATGGTCATACGATATTATAAAAAAAGATAGAATTTAAATCAGGGAGTCCTTTGGAAGATCCCACCAAAGTTCTGATTTTACAGGTAAGGAAACCAAGATCTTGAAAAAGTTAAAGGACTCAAAGAAATGCCAGACATAGATTAATTAGGTGGTCAAAACCATATTTACTTAACTATTTATGTCTCCTTTTTTAAAATTTTTTGAGACAGAGCCTCACTATGTTGCCCTCGGTAGAGTGCTGTGGCATCATAGCTCACAGCAACCTCCAAATCTTGGGCTTAAACGATTCTCTTGCCTCAGCCTCCTAAGTAGCTGGGACTACAGGTGCCTACCACAATGCCTGGCTATTAGTTGTTGTTATTGTTGCTACTTTGTTTGGGAGATCAGGGCTGGGTTTGAACACACCAATCCCTGTGTATGTGCCAAGCTACAGGCACCAAGCCAACTATTTATGTTTCTCTATTACCTTCTTTGATAATGGATTTGAGGCAGCTTTTGAGTATAATTATAAAATAAGATAGAAAAACAATTTTGAGGCAGCACATGTAGCTCAGTGAGAAGGGCACCAGCTACATACACTGTGGCTGGTCGGTTCAAACCCTGCCTGGTCAGCTAAGTCAACAAGGACAACTGCAAAACAACAAAAACAACAACAACAAGTAGCTGAGCGTTGTGGCCAGCGCCTGTAGTCCCAGCTACTTGGGAGGCTGAGGCAAGAGAATTGCTTAAACTCAAGAGTTTGAGGTTGCTGTGAGCTGTGATGCTACAGCACTCTATCAAGGGTGACATAGTGAGACTCTGTCTCAAAAAAGAATAAAAAGAAAAATACTTTTGAAAATCAAGGATGATGAAATTGTTTAAAAATAGATGGTGGCAATGGTTGTATAATCTGGGACTATACTAAAGACTTACTGAATTGTATACTTTAAAGGAGTGAATTTTATGGCATGTGAATTAATATTCAGTGAAATGTTTTTTAAAAGCATGACTGTATTAATTTTTAAAGAACAGAATAGATGATAAAGCCATGGAATGATGAGATCTCTCTTCTCAAATCTATACTAAAATATCAGCATTGAATTGGTCCCCATCATATTAGCATAATGAATCGAGGACATTGACCAATTGCCTCCATTTCTGTTAGAGTATTAGGCCAGACTTTGAAACATCTACAGGGTTGAGAAATTATTTCCAAATAAGAGTCTGGAATATATTTCCAAAGAGGATGTATTTTTTCCCATGAGAAATTCTCAGAGGAAATTAAAAACTATAAACTAAAAGGTCTTTGGTTAAGAAATAGAAAGTTAAATCTGTTTTTCTTTATATACACACACATACATTTCAAGCAAAATGCTTTAGGATTATTGTTCACAAATTGATCTAGGAATTTTCCCCTTCTTCAAATTTATCACAGAATATAATGAAATCCGAAAAAGATTTGAGAACAAAGCTATTCATTACAGCATTATCACTATTCAAAATAATGAAAAGATGGAAATAGACCTAAATATTTAAAAACAGAATTTTAGAGTAGAGTAAAATATTATGCAGACCTTAAAATGGGATTTTTATTTATTTTTAAATCGATATTATTTTTCAGATTACAGAGATAATACATAAAAATCACTAAAAAATTAAACCTTCAGGTATTATATTAAGTGCTTGGTGAATATTTTACATGATCGTCCTGTCATACCACTTTGCAGTTTGCGTTTGTGTTTTTCACATTTTCTCTGGTGAGCATGTTAAAAATAGTATTGGCTTTTTTACCTCCAAAAATAATGTAGGGTGTTTTTTTTTTTTTTGGTAGGAAATCTGGAAAATATAGATAAACCCAAATAAGAAAATAGGAAGTAACTATAATCTCACTACCCTGAGATAATACCTATTGCCATTTAGATAATACTGTATATGTGTGTATATATACATAAAATTTTTAAAAGTCTTTTCTGTGTGTATATTTTATATAAATAAAATTTTACTGGCCATGATTTTTGTAACTGCCTTTTGTCACTGAAATGTATTGTGAACATTTTTAAAAAATTGTATTAAATGCTCTTCTACAAAATGATCTTTTGTCTATATAGTACTATAATTTATATTTAGGTATTCAGTTTTCACCAGGTTTTGCTTTTATATTATAATTGATGCACTAAACATTTATGTGAATAAATCTCTGTATGTGTATACCGCACAATATTTTCATTTGGGTAGATAGTTAGAAGTGGAATTGCTGAGTCACGTAGTCTGCAACATTTTAATCCTTATGATACTTATTGCTAAGGCACTTCAGAAAAGATTTATCAAGTTTTCTTCCCCGCAGTGGTATGAGATAATGGTCATTTTCCACACTTTCAATAGTGCCAGATGTTATTAATCTAGCATCTTTTATTATTTTTTATCTTATTAAAAAATGATAAAAGGTTTATTTTAAAAAATTTAGAATGTACAAATAAAGAGAAGAAAATTAAAATAACTAATTTATATCATCAATATCTGATTTTCTGTTTGTGTGTACACATGCACATGTACATACATATTTATTTCTTAATTTACTAAAATTAAATCATGTAATAACATCTAATATTATATATTAATATTACTATGTGTTAGACTCTATGCTATTGACCTAAGGTAAATTATCTCACTGAATCTTTACACCCCTGTTTAATAATAGTATCATTGTATTTAATATCTCCATTTTTTTTTGAATTGTTGGGGATTCATTGAGGGTGCAAGATACCAGGTCACACTGATTGCATTTGTTAGGTAAAGTCCCTCTTACAATTGTGTCTTGCCCCAAAAGGTGTGGCACACACCAAGACC
>NW_003852490.1:2094257-2099743 GCF_000181295.1 Otolemur garnettii
TTTTCATGTGGCTTAATTTGAGTTCTCTATAGATCCTAGTTATCAAGCTTTTGTCTGATTCAAAATATGCAAATATCCTTTCCCATTGTGTAAGTTGTCTATTTGCTTTGGTTGTTGTCTCCTTAGCTGTACAGAACCTTTTCAGTTTAATTAAGTGCCATTTGTTTATTTTTGTTGTTATTGCAATTGCTATGGCAGTCTTCTTCATGAAGTCTTTCCCCAGGCCGATATCTTCCAATGTTTTTCCTATGTTTTCTTTGAGGATTATTATTGTTTCATGCCTTAAATTTAAGTCCTTTATCCATCTTGAATCCATTTTTGTGAGTGGAGAAAGGTGTGGGTCCAAATTCAGTGTTTTACATGTGGATATCCAGTTCTCCCAGCACCATTTATTGAATAGGGAGTCTTTCCCCCAAGGTGTGTTCTCATTTGGTTTATCGAAGATTAGGTGGCTGTAAGATGTTACAACTTGCTCTTCGGCTTGGCGCCTATGGCTCAAGTGACTAAGGCGCCAGCCACCTACACCTAAGGTGGTGGCTTCGAATCCAGCCCGGACCCGCCAAACAACAATGTTGGCTGCAACCAAAAAATAGCCAGGCATTGTGGCAGGCGCCTCTGTTCCCAGCTACTTGGGAGGCAGAGGCAGGAGACTCGCTTGAGCACAGGAGTTGGAGGTTTCTGTGAGCTGTGATGCCACGGCACTCTACCCGGGGGATGGCATGACGCTCTGTCTTAAAACAACAACAACAGAAACAAAAAACAACCTGCTCTTCCTGGTTTTCTATTCGATTCCAAATGTCTGTGTCTCTATTTTTGTGTGAGTACCATGCTGTCTTGACCACTGTGGCTTTGTAGTACGGCCTAAAATCTGGTATGCTGATGCCCCCAGATTTGTGTTTATTACTAAGAACTGCCTTAGCTATATGGGGTTTTTTTTCTGGTTCCATACAAAACGCAGAATCATTTTTTCCAAGTCTTGAAAGTACGATGTTGGTATTTTAATAGGGATGGCATTGAATCTGTAGATTGCCTTGGTATAGACATTTTAACAATGTTGACTCTTCCTAGCCATGAGCAAGGTATATTCTTCCATTTGTTAATATCCTCTGCTATTTCTTTTCGTAGGGTTTCATAATTTTCTTTATAGAAGCCCTTCACCTCTTTTGTTAGGTATATTCCTAGGTATTTCATTTTCTTTGAAGCTATGGTGAAGGGAGTTGTGTCCTTAGCCTCTCATCTTGGCTATTATTGACGTATACAAAGGCTACTGACTTGTGAACATTGATTTTATATCCTGAGACATTACTGTATTTTTTGATGACTTCCAGGAGTCTTGTGGTTGAGTCTTTGGGGTTCTCTAAGTATAAGATCATATCGTCAGCAAAGAAGGAGAGTCTGACCTCCTCTGCTCCCATTTGGATGCCTTTATTTCCTTGTCTTGCCTAATTGTATTGGCTAGAACTTCGAGCACTATATTGAATAGTAATGGTGACAGAGGACAACCTTGTCTGGTTCTGAGAGAGGAGCCCTGAGTAGGGCGAGGTCTGGGAGAACAGGTCTTCTTAGGGAAAACACAAGGATGCACCTGCAGGGTCCTCTCCATGGTGACTCAGCTCTTGGGAATTTGTAGGCTTAACTTCCTGGAACCTGGAAATTTCCAAGTTCTGTGAAATCCCATAATTCTGTGAATTCCTGTAATCCCAGGGGCTGGATTAGCATGTCCCGCTTGATTCAAACTAGCCAATGAGAAGGGTACCTGTGGGGGGGAACTTTTTGACTGCCAATAAAAAGGGAAAGACCAAGCCAATTGGGGAGTGCAGCCATTTGGAAATCTATGCCATAAGCTCCCGCCGATGAATAAAGCCCTTCCTCTTATAAACGTGGTGTTTGGGTGCTCTTTCTCTCCAATGGGCCTTGTCTTCCTGCAACATTTTCAGTTCTAAGAGGGAAAGTTTTCAGTTTTACTCAGTTCAGTAAAATTTTAGCTGTAGGTTTGTCAAAGATAGCTTTGATCAGTTTAAGAAAAGCGTCATGTATGCCTATGCACTTCAGTGTCCTAATTAGAAAAGGTTGCTGGATTTTATCAAATGCTTTTTCTGCATCTATTGAGAGGATCATATGGTCTTTGTTTTTGCTTCTGTTAATATGGTGGATAACGTTTATGGACTTGCGTGTGTTAAACCAGCCTTGCATCCCTGGGATGAAACCTACTTGACCATCATGTATGACTTTTTTAATGATAAGCTTTAATCTATTGGCTAGGATTTAATATCTCTATTTTTTAAAAAGGAAAACTGGGTAGAAAGTTAAGCATCTTCCATGATATGGCTGATGTATGGCAAGCTGAAATTAAATGATTTTTAGAGCTTCTGTTCCTATACCCAGTAGGAGCCCCTGGAGGAGCCTGTATTCAGTCTCACTGGGGTGGTCGTCTTTGCTAAAAAGCGTGAGAGGCTCTTTCTCGCCTTCGTGGACCCAGGCTCCACGCGCTCCCACCACAGTTGCAGTGGGGGAAGAAGTCAGCAGGGACAGAGGCAGTTTTGCTGGGGACGATGGCCCCGCCGTGTTCCCCTCCATCATGCCCCCACCCCCGGGCACCAGGGCATGAGGGTGTTGGGTGGAAGGGGTGGCATCCAGACCGGGGTGTCTGCCACCACCTGGGCCTGCACGGAGAAGGTCTGGCACCAAACCTCTGTGACCAGCTGTGCCTGGCCCCGGGAGCACCAGAAGCTGCGAGACACCCAGAGCCCCAAGGCTAGCAGAGAGAAGGTGACAGAGATCATGCTGGCCATGAAACGGGGCAGCCAGGCACTGCTCTCCATGTGTGCCTCTGCTCCTGCCCCTGGCAATGTGCTGGACTCTGGAGATGGGTCGCCCACTGGTGCCCATCTCTGAGGACCATGCTGTCCCCACACCGCCCCACGTCTGGCCCTGGCTGGCAGGAGCTTGACTCACTACCTCATGAAGATCCTACCGGCACATGGCTACAGCTTCACCGCCATGGGGACTGGGCAAACGCGTGAGCTGCCATTGGCAAGGTGACCACCGTCCGCAGAGACTGACTCTGCGTCCTGAGGCCCAAGCTGGCGTCTCTTCCAGCCCTCCTGCCAGGGTACAGAGTCCTGCAGCATCCTTGGGCCACCGTCAGCTTCATCACTAGACAGCAGACATCCACAAGGACCTGTGTGCCCACACTGTGCCATTTGGTGGCACCACTACGTTCCCGACATCACCTGCAGGATGCAGAAGGTCACCACCCTGGTGCCCAGCACCGTGAAGATGGAGATCATTGCTTGTCCTGAGAGCCACATGGGTCGGTGGCTCCATCCTGGCCCCCCGTCCTCCTTCCAGCCAATTTAACTCAGCAACCAGGAGTGCGGCCTGTCCATCTCCATCGCAATTGCTTCTAAATGAACTACGAGGTAATTTAGAAGTATAAATTCAGTCCTGCAAATGTACACACCCCATCTCAGTCTCCCCAAACTGGAATTATCCTTTGAAAAGACATTTGCTCTTGAAGCTTATATCTGGCACCAGCACTAGATTGTAGAACTTGTTGCTAATTTGGACGTGGCCTTCAAGTTAACTGTTCCTTTGATATATGTTTAATACCCTGTATATATCTTTGATTTGAACGCTTAGTCCCTCTGGCTTGGTCACTTTGGGGCTGAGGTGAGAGAACTTTCCCCTGAAAGAGAAATCCAAGGCCTGGTGAGTACGTGTGGCCATCAGCCTCTCCATCTGCGCCGGTGTTAATGCGTCCCCGCAGACCAGTCCAGGATTTCTCTGGAGGCTGGCAAGAGTTCCTGAGCAGGCTGTCATTTTTGTCTCGCCACCTTACAGGGTTGGAAAAGTCCAAGCCTCAGGACCCAGTTTCCTTTTTTAGCTGCTGTTTCCCTGCTGGAACACCATTGGAAACACGAGCTGGAAGTGGTTTGCATTTCCACCTATAAATGTATTCATCCTTTTAATTTATATTAAGTTTCTGTATGAATTCTTAATTCTTTAAGAGATGACAACACATGTTGGTTTTCTACTGTTATGTGAGACTATTAGGCCCCAGCAACTTTATTCCCTCCTTACACAAAGGAAAAACAAAGTACTAAGTACTATAGTAAACCAAGGAGGGAAATTACAGTGTGAGTAATGACCCGGCCCCTTTTACTTCAATAAAAGAATTTATTTCTTTTAACTTAAAGGACATTTGTATATACAAATGATTGAATCAATAAGAAGAATTCCAAATAATATTATATACTTAATTGTCAATGCCACTCCCTCCAAGAGATGGAACTCATTTTCCTTTCCCCTTGAGTATGGGTTGGACCTAGTGAACCTGTCCGAAATAAGAGAGGATGGAAAGGAAAAAATAAACAGTGTCTTTACGTTGGAGAAACCTGGCAGCCTCCACCTTTATCTGTGACCCAGGCTAATCTCACCAGTATAAGTCATGTTGATGGTCTGTACCCTGATCTGATATTGTGGAAAAGCTGCCAAAACCCAAATACGATCTGCAGTGTAGTGTTTCAACATTGGTTTTAGTCCCAAGGTAACATAAGATATTAATATTAGGGGAAACTAGATGAGGGGTATACATGGGAATATCAAGGTTACCTTTGCAACTTTTCTGTAAATCTATATTATTCCAAAATGAAAAGCTCTTTTTAAAAAAAGATACTTGTTTCAATGTGAATGCCACTGTGGACAGCAAAGATAGGGTTCTGGTGGAGCAGGCTCTTCAGAATGTTGGGGTCTGGACTGGGCTCTTCTCCTCTTGTTGCTGCCCAGTGAGGGCCCAGCCCCCAGGCCAGAGTGACGCCAAGAGGGAGAAGTCAGAAGGTGCAGGCAGACTGATCTCTAGGGCCTGGTCCCAGGGACTCCAACTAGGTTTTCGCCTAGGGTTGGATCTATAATTTCTGCAGGACTGAAAGTCCTCTGATGCTGATTAGCCCAGGCCTCTGATATTTTCTAACTCTAAATATTAGCAAGCAAAGAAAGAGGAGGTACAGTTCATTCTTTGGTTTCCCTCAAGCATGGAAAAGAAAAGTATGTTAAGATCACAAAGTACCCAGGGAACAATAAAACTCTATGTGTTATCTTTTGCTGGATGATCTCCCTAATATTTTCTTAGATCAGGAAGCAGGGCTGTTTCCCTGACTACAAAGGCCAACTCACTAGGACAAAGGGCACAGAGGATGTTTCATTCCAGGAATTTATATCAGCAAGGGCCACGCTTTTATGTGAGTGTGAGTGTGTGTGTGTGTGTCCTAAGCATTTGAAAGACACTCCTTGTAAACTTATACATGAAGATAGCACTTCATCACTTTGTAATCTGCTTTATTTTTTTCACTTGATAAATCGTGAGTATTTATCCATGCTCTGAATATTCTCCTACATATCTTCCACAAATGTGATATCATCAAAGATCCCATGAATTAAGGGGTACACACCAAATCTTTGTATTTGTTTAAAAGAAGGAGATAGAT
>NW_003852490.1:2100014-2103987 GCF_000181295.1 Otolemur garnettii
CGAGATAGATCTTCATGCGCTCATATTAACAACCTCTGAGAATTAAGTCTAAAGGGCCAAAAGCAGAACACTGTGTATAGCATGCTACTCTATAGATGAAAGAAATAATGTATATATACACATAGATGATATAGGGGAGAGGATGTCTCTGGACAGACTGAAAAGGAAACTTGTGTCAGTTGCCTTCGAGGATGGAATTCAGTAATTGAAGGGCAGGGGTTGGAAAAGTTTCATTTTTTAACAGAATGCTTTTTTGTATCTTTTTAAATTTTATAAGACATTCACAAATTATGTATTTTAAATAAATAAAATTTTAAATAACAACATCATAGTTAATGCCTACCGAGTATGAACACTATTAGTCTCTGTTTATCTCCATTCTATAAAAGGCTGAATGCCACATCTCAATAGCTAAATCTTAGCCTATTGATGCAAATTCTCTTCAAATAATTTACTGCAAATACAATTACTGAATCAAAAGTTGGGGGACATTTTTAGAATTTTTTATATGTTTTCCTAAATTCCCTGGAAACAAATTATTGATAATTACATCCCCAGCATCATATTTCTCTATACCCTTACCAAAAGAAAAGAGGTTTTTCCTCTTTTCATTTTCATATAATAAAAACAGAAAGAAATTATTTTGTCTTCATGAGGAGCACATGGATGGTAAACTTTCTAAACCCTCGGCATGTATCTCTTCATAATTTTGTCTGTTACAGATATTTATTTACTGATTGATTTTTAGAGATGGGATCTTGCAATGTTGCCCAGTCTGGTTACAAACTCCTGAGCTCCAGCAATCTCCCCTCCTCAGCCTCCCAAGTAGCTGGGACAACAGGCGTGGGCCACCATGCCTAGCCCATTACAGATTTTAAAGTTCAGGATAATTTTTGACACAACTTTGAAAACAGGGTTCCCTTACCCTCTGATACCTGGCATTGTGAATGTTAAGTCTGATATTATTTAACTCGGGCCCCCTTGTAAGTTACCAGGTTTCTTATCTCCCTTCTGGAAGCTCTTAGAGTTTGGACTTCCTATTTGTTGCTTTTTGCTAGATCATATAGATTACACTGCTTATTGACCTCAAAATCTTAGAAGCTTACAACAACAAATATTTATCTCCTGCTCACATTACAGGGTGGTGGTTGCATGTGGCTGCTGCATCTCTGCTCCAGGCTGCAGTTTGAGAACAGGTTCAGGTATCTTCTCACTTAGGGACCCAGGCTAAAGGAGCAGCTCCTCTAGGGGACAAGCCCTTCTCGTGCCAAAGGGCATAGAAACAAAAAGCCCAGTGGAAAACTTGCAATGCCTCTAAAATGTTCTCTTCAGGGGTGGTGGATGTCATGTCTAGTTTTCAAAGCAAATTAGTGGGCCAAGTTCAAGTAAAGCCCACCTACAAGGATGGAGGGAGTAAATAACCCTTGTCCTTGGATTTCTGAGTTTTTCCTTAAGAAGTACCCAGCCGTGAATTTGGCCCTTTTATTTTTACAAAAATTCTGCTCAGGTAAAGCAATCTGTGGATAGATAGAGTCTTTTTTAGATAGAGTCTCACTTTGTTGCCCTTGGTAGAGTGCTGTGGCATAGCTCACAGCAACCTCAAACTCTTGGGCTCAAATGATTCTCTTGCCTCAGCCTCCCGCCACAATGCCTGGCTATTTTTGAAGATGGGGGTCTCACTCTGCCTCAGTCTGGTCTGAAACCTGTGAGCTCAGGCAATCCACCTGCCTCAGCCTCCCAAATGCTGGGATTACAGGCGTGGG
This sequence comes from Otolemur garnettii, assembly GCF_000181295.1. NCBI lineage: Eukaryota > Metazoa > Chordata > Mammalia > Primates > Galagidae > Otolemur > Otolemur garnettii. The sequence goes on from NW_003852490.1 coordinate 2,101,778, forward strand.
CCACTGTGCCTGTAGGTAGCCTGTGGGTAGTAGCCTTAACTAAGGATTGAAAGAAAATATGAAAACAGAGGCAGGGTGTTTATAGCTACGGTGAAAAAAAAACTTCAAATTTGAATTTTGATCTTGTGCATTTGACATTGATTCGCTGAGCACAAGGAGTCTTTTTCTGCTTCCACCCCATATAGCAACTGTACATTCTGCTACCTTCTCTCCTTCTCTCCTTCTCTATCTTCTCTCCTCTCTGCCCGCCTATCTCTTCTCCTTACCCCTTCACTTTCTGGTTCTTGGGATTTGGGGATTGATATTCTGGAACTTGAGCAGGAAGTAGGTGACCTGACAGAAGATTAAACATGCCTATTTGAGTTATCTGTGGCTGCATAAGAATCCACCCCAAAGTTTAGTGGCTGAAGCAACAGCCATGTTATTATCTCTCAAAATTCTGTGGGTTAGCTGGAGTTCAGTAGGATGGTTATTTCCGTGGTCTCATCAGGGTAATGCATGCTGCTGCAGTCAGATAGTGGGGGAACTGAAACCCCCTAGAAAGCTTCGCTCACATGTCTGATAGGAGCCTGGGTTTGGTGGGGGTGCCGGGCCTCTCACCCATATGATCCTGGGCCTTTCTCTCTTCTGTGGTCTCTCTCCCATGGTCCCTTCAGCAGGGTAGGAGGACTTAGTTGTTAGCTCCATGTTCCAACAGGTGCAAACATAGAAACTGCCAGACCCTTTGGAAGCCTAGACCCTGAACACAGACAGGTGTCACTTGTGCCACTTCCTGCTGGGTCAAGTGAGGCTCAGGCCAGCCCAGACCCAGGGTGGCAGGGGGACTACACAGAAGCATGAATAACAGGAGGCATGCTGCCACAGCCCTGTCTTTGGAAAAAAATACCATCGTGCTCTAAAAACAGCTATTAGGACTCAACGCCTATGGCTTAAGTGGCTAAGGCGCCAGCCACATGCACCTGAGCTGGCGAGTTCGAATCCAGCCTGGGCCCACCAAACAACAATGACAGCTGCAACCAAAAAATAGCCAGGCGTTGTGGCAGGCACCTGTGATCCCATCTACTTGGGAGGCAGAGGCAAGAGAATCTCTTAAGCCCAGGAGTTGGAGGTTGCTGTGAGCTGTGACGCCATAGCACTCTACCCAGGGTGACAGCTTGAGGCTCTGTCTCAAAAAAACCCAACTAATATAACTCATACCTTTGTTAGCTGCACTTCTAAAGTAGTAAGAAAAATTAAAACTTTGTCGCAGTTCAATTTATAATCACCAAGGTATGGAAATAACGTAAGTGTCCATCAACCCAGTAATGGATTAACAAGCTGTGGTATATGTACTTGTATATGTACATGTATATCAGGGAATACTATCCAGCCATGAACAAGATAGAGACTTTACATCTCTTGTATTAACCTGGATGGAGTTGGAACACATTCTTCTTAGTAAAGTATCACAAGAATGGAAAAGCAAGTATCCAATGTACCCAAAACTAATATGAAGCCAGTAGACAAACCACACAAGAGAAAAAATTCGATTCAAGATGGGAGGAGGGGCAGGAGAGGGAGAGGATTGGTGTGCTCCCACCTAACGGGCACAATATAAGGGATATGGCACACCCAGGTGAGGGGCACAACTACATCAGGGACTTTACCTAACAAATGCAAACATGCTAACCTAATCTTTTGTACCCTCATAGTAATCTGAAATAAAAAAAGAAAAAGTTGGGTGGCACCTGTGGCTCAGTGAGGAGGCTGCCAGCCCCATATACTGAGAGTGGCAGGTTCTCGAACCCAGCCCTGGCCAAAGTGCAAACAAAAAATACCAGGCATTGTGGCAGGCACCTGTAGTCCCCGCTACTCGGGAGGCTGAGGCAAGAGAATCGCCTAAACCCAAGAGCTGGAGGTTGCCTTTAATTTTTAATGCTGTCAATGGTGAGTTTTAACTTTTTCTTTCTTTCTTTCTTTTTTTTTTAGAGACAGGGCTTCACCTTGTCGCCCTTGGTACAGTGCTGTGGCAATCCTCTTGCAATCCTCTTGCCTCAGCCTCCCAGATTGCTGTGAGCTGTGATGCCACAGCACTCTGCCAAGGGCGACAAGGTGAAACTCAGTCTCTAAAAACAAAAAGAAAGAAAAAGTTAAAACTCACCATTGACAGCATTAAAAATTAAAGTATTGATATTATCAAATCATAGATTGGTTTTAAAAAGAAGAAAAAA
>NW_003852490.1:2104379-2108653 GCF_000181295.1 Otolemur garnettii
CACTTCATACTTTTAAGTAATATACTTAGCCTTTTTTTTTTTTTTTTTACAGTTTTTGGCCAGGGCTGGGTTTGAACCCGCCACCTCCAGCATATAGGGCCGGTGCCCTACTCCTTTGAGCCACAGGCACCGCCCTACTTACCCTTTTTTAACCCATCAACTATATGTAGTTAATAAGATGGGAGATAGTATCACACCTGACCCTCCTACAACCTTTCCTCTCCTCTTTCTACCTGCTCACTTCCGTCTGCTGTAATTCCCATCACAGAGGTTAACATTTACGTTAATGTTACAGAACATTAACGCTCTGTAATTATACTTGGTTTTCATGCTTCTCTATAGATTGATCTATCAGGGGTCCTCAAACTTTTTAAACAAGGGGCCAGTTCACTGTCCCTCAGACCGTTGGAGGGCTGGACTGTGGGCCCTAGGATGAGTCGGCTGCTAAGCAGGACAGGCAGCGGTGGCAAAAACACCCGGCGGGCTGGATAGATGTCCTAGGCAGGCTGCATGTGGGCCATTGGCCATAGTTTGAGGATGCCTGATTATATGTTCAAATACAATTAGCAGAGTTTGCAATATTTTCATACAACAGCCATTTTTGAGACGTGTACGGTCTAGGTACTGAGAATATATCACTCCCAAGACACACAAAGCCCCCACTTTTGTGATGCTTACAGTCTAATGAGAGAAAGGGACAATCAGCTAGAAAATAAATGCAAAGTAGAACATTCAGTAAGCACAATGAAGAAAGATAAAGTCAGGAAAAGAGGTAAAGACCGACAGAGATGGAGGTAAGTTCCAGGCCGAGCAGTCAGGCAATTACACCTGATTTGGAAAGAGTGGTGGTGGTTGCAAAACACTGTGAACACTCCAAATGCCCTGAATCGTACACTTTAAAAGGGGTAATTGTATGTGATAGGGACTTCAATTGAAAAAAAAAACAAAACCAGGGAAAAGATGTCACATCTGAACAGAAATCTGAATGAGAACAAGGCTATGTGGCTGTCTGGGTGGGGTCATGTTCCATCAGAGGAGGAGCACGTGGGAAGCATAGAGGCAGGAACAAGCTTGATGTGTTCAAAGCACAGGGAGGCGGCCTGTGCCTGCAGCAGAGGGTGAGGGGCAGAGAGACACTGACATCAGAAGGCCCTGGGGCTGGCCGCGGAAGGCCTTTGTAGACCTCTTCAAGAACTTGCAGTTGGACTTTGACAGAGGAGAATCTGTCAAACCCTTATCATTTTCCTCTTTAGCCCTGACTCTGCTGGCCACCTCCTCAGCCCTAACACCTCCACCAAATATTTTTTTTTTAAATAAAGATAAGAAAAGGGAGGGGAAAGAAAAGAAAGTGAAAGGAAAGTTTGTGGCAGTTTTTAATCTACCATTCCTGCTGCACAGAGTGGAAGCTAAAGGTGGGGTGGTCTCCCCACGAGTACCAGGGACTACTACACGGTTTTGCTCGTGGCATACTTAAGTAGAATACTATAATTATGCTTTCTTTTTTCTAAGTCTTGTTTGTCAAAAAGAAGAGTCTTTTACTCTCATTTGATAGATGGTTTAGGTAGGTATAGAATTCTGAACTGAAGGCCAGGTGCAGTGACTCACACCTGTAATTTCCAGCGCTCTGGGAGTCCAAGGCAGGAGGATTGCTTGAGGCCAGGAGTTTGAGACCAGCCTGGGCAATTGTGAGACCCCATTGCTACAGAAAAAATTAGCCTGATGTAGTAATGCCCACCTTCAGTCTTAGCTACCTGGGAGGCTAAAGTGGGAAAGTCTCTTGGGCCCGGGAGTTTGGAGGCTGCAGTAAGCTCTGATATTACCACTGCATGGTAGCCTATATAACAAAGCAAAACCTTGCCTCAAAAATCAAAAAAAATAGAAAAGAAAAAGAAAATACTACTCCCTCAAAACTTTGAAGGCATTGCTCCATAATATTCCAGTGTCTTATCATGCTGATAAGAAATTCGAGGTCAGGGTAGCACCTGTGGCTCAGAGGAATAGGGCACCACCAACCACATATGCTGGAGGTGGTGGCTTCAAACCCAGCCCTGGCCAAAAACTGCAAAAAAAGAAAAAAAAAGAAATTCGAAGTCAATTTGATATTCATTTCATTTCCTTCCTCCTTCCCTCCCCCACCTTTCTTTCTTCTTGGAGACAAAGTCTTACTTTTTCACCCTCAGTAGAGTGCTATGGCATCATAGCTCACAACAACCTCAAACTCTTGACTCAAGCAATCCTCTTGTCTCAGCCTCCCAAGCAGCTGGGACTACAGGTGTCTGCCACAACACCCAGCTATTTTTTAGAGATGGGGGTCTCATTCTTGCTCAGGCTGGTCTTGAACTCCTGAGCTCAAGCAATACACCCATCTCAGCCACCCAGAGTGGATTACAGGCGTGAGCCACCAGGCCTCGCCTGATATTCATTTCTTTATAGATGACCTGTTTCTGACTTAGTTTTTGCCACTCACTCTAAGCTTTTAGGACACTGCTCCATCCTTAGTCCTCTGAATTTGTACAACACTGAATCCTCTGTTCCTCCCGTCCTCCTTGCCTCCTCTCTTTCCTTCTTTCCTCCCTTGTTCATGTCCTTCAACATTATAAAATGCTTATATTACTTCTTTTATAATTGTCTTTCCTCTGCTTTCTCTTTGTAACACTTTGGAATCAGATGTTGGGCTGTTTGTGTTGGTCCTCTGTTTCGTAATCTTTTTGTCAAGTTTTCATCTTCTTGCTTTCTCCTAAGGTCATTTGTTTCTATCAATCTCTTGTTTCAAGTTTTCCTCATAAATCTATGTGAGCCAAGCTTGTTGACGGATGGCCTCCCTGAAGGGTGAGCCTGCAAGGAATGGCTGGAGTTCCTAAATGCCAAAATACAGAGCTTTGTTCCCTTATCGTAGCATTATTCCCTTTTGAGCAAACACTATTTTGTGTCAGGGGGTAACTGGGGGAAGTAAAGGCACTTGCTCCTTGGTGTGGTGTGTGTGGTGGGGGAAGGAAGGTGGGTGCGGCTGATGGTTCCCTGCTGGTGGAGCTGAATTACTACCACGGTTCCCAGCTCCCTGCCGCACTCACTGCCTCTGTGTACTTGGCGTTTAAAGTCATCTCTCCTAGGACCTTCCATGCAGAACAGCTTTCTCCTGAGCTGTACTCCCCTGGCCTTTCTTTGTGCTGCGGCTCTTGGCACAACTCATCACCGGTTATCCTCTTCTCAACCATCTTTCATAGCCCTGTTGAGACCTCTTAGCTGCTGTGGTTCCTCCCCCACCCCCCCCCCAGTTCTCTTTGTCATTACGAGTTTCTCTGAAGCTGCTCAAGCAGAAAGCCTGGAGGCGATCATATCTCTGCCGAGAGAGCACAACCTCAGTAAAGAGAAAAGTGGAAACACCCACTATTGGGGAAGCCGTTTTCTTCCTCTCCCTGTGTTCCTTTTGTGACTTATAAAGTAGCATCAACACTCTCATGAGAGTTCTGGGAATGAGTTTCTGCCCTTTCCCACTCTTCTGCAGGGGAGTAAATGGCCTGATGAGTAAAGTGAGATGAAAGATCTGGAGGTGGCTGGTCCCAGAGCTCCACTCTGGGATCAGCTTCTCCCCTGGCCCAATCCTCTGTCCTTCTGGGAGAGGCGCTGCTGCTGCAGAAATGGGAAAATTTAATTCTGAGTAAGACACAGCAGAAAACCTGATTCTGATCAGAGGCCCAGCTACATTCTCTGATCTAGGCGTACAGTCGTAAAAATTATACATATTAAAAAGTCATCTCTCAGCTGAGTTTAGTTCACAATTCAGAAACCACAGTGGAAAAATGACAGAACTCAATCCCATTGCCTAGACTCTCTACTGAATTTAGAATTGTCTCAAAAACTTTATTAACCTGTTTTGACAATAGGATTAATGTGTGCTAATTAAAGAAAATTGGAAAACAGAACATCACCATCCAAATCCAATTTCTTTAATACTTTGCATTTTTTAAAAACTTCTTTTCTTAACGAATTCTAACCTGGTTTTACAACACCTTTAAGTAAACCCTAATATTAGTTTTGAAACTAATACTCATTACATCACATATAGCCTGAAACATACAACGTGAAAGTAGAAACAGAAAGTCACCCCCTAAACCCAGCTCCTTTTACCATTCTGGTGTTTTCTAGTCTTACCTTCGAATTTTTCTTCCTACCTTTGAATTCCTAACTTGCCTTTATAGCATATTTTGATGAATCCCACAGAGTGTTTTTAGAAACTAGAACTCATTCAAATTTGCATTTCACCTTAGTTGTTG
>NW_003852490.1:2108842-2110254 GCF_000181295.1 Otolemur garnettii
GGTATGTTATCCATTAAATTGACATCAAGTTCTGTTCCAAGTGATTTGGTATATCTGGGGCATATTCTAACCTTACCTTTGTTTTTCTAAATGGAATGGGAGTATTTATTTGCCTCTTGAATCCTAATAGGATGGGGAGAGGATGCAGGATCTGGGCAGAACCGTAGCCAATAGAAAGGAAGTGCCCATCAGTCAATACATTGACAATGACATGGATGCCTCGCACCTGCCTTTCCCATCACAAGAGTCAGATCCAAATCAAAGTCTCACAAGGTGAGCCTCACACATCCAACATCTGCACCATAACGCAAAGGAGGCTGGAAAATGTAGTTTTTCACATTTTACACTGAAAAGTGGTATTTATAACCATCAAAATGTGGAGAGGATGTTCTAAAGAGTTCGGGTAGTTCCAAAAGAACTACCTATGCTCCCCCTACTCCCCACCTCATTACAAACTATTATAAATACTAAAGTCACTTAATAGTCTCCCCTAGTCTACAGTATTCCACAAATACTCCAATATGCTGAAAGCCAAGGACTGAATGGACACCCCACTGCCTTAGTTCATTTTTGTGTTGCTATAAATGAATCACTGAGGCTGAGTGATTTATAAAGAAAAGAAGTTTATTTAGCAGCACATTGTTCTACAAACAGTACAGAATGATGGCACCTTACTTGAGAATATTTAGGGATTTAAATAAAAAAGAAAGATAAAAAAGAATCATGGCACCATCTGCTTTTGGCAAGGACTTTAGGCAGCTTCTATTCATGGCAGAAGGTGAAGGGAGCCAGTGTGTGTGTAGCCATCACACGGTAAGAGCAGAAGAGAGTGAAAAGGAGGCGCCAGGCTCTCTTCAACAACTAGTTCTCATGGGAACTGAGAGGGAGAAATCATTCACTCCCCGGAGAATGGCACCAAGCCATTCATGAGGGATTCACCCTCCTGATTCTACACCTCCCGTTATGTCTCCCTCTAAGACTAGAGATCAAATTTAACCATGGACCTCGGTGAGGCCAAACAGGTCACAGCACCCCACTCTCAAACCATCCATGTCATGAAACCTTGTTCTCTCAAATGTGGCTAAGTGAGGGTACCACAATTGGCCTATATGCCAAGCATTCAAATGCTTCATTTCTTTCTTATTTCTAGATAAAAAGCTGAATAGGGAGTTCTGGTATTTTCCTTCCACAGGGTCTTCTTGTACACCTACCCTGGGAGCATGTTTTTCCCTTTGGAGATGCCTGCTCCAGGCCACGTGGAGACTGTGGTCTCAAAAACCAACATGGGGGCTCAGCACCCATAGCTCAGTGGTTAGGGAGCGGGCCACATACACCAGGCCTGGCAGGTTCAAACCCAGCCCGGGCCTGCTAAACAATGACACCTACAACAAAAAAATAGCCAGGCATTATGA
>NW_003852490.1:2111103-2116456 GCF_000181295.1 Otolemur garnettii
TACAAACACCATTTAATTGAGGTCAATAAGAAACTTATTTTCTTTTAAAAATTCCAAATGCTGACACTGTCCATGAAAATTTAACAGCTTTATTTGTAATTTTTATAAATTAGAACTTGTTCACAGAAGCATTTTAACTTGCATTAATGTTTTACATCCCCACATTTAAATTAAAAATTCACACACAAATGAAAATGGAAAAACTGCCAATACCTGATCTCTGTCCCCTATTTTTCTACTCGCAGTCATATACTTAGGTAACAGGAAAACTTTTCTTTTCTTTTTTTTTTGAGATTGAAATATTTTCCCATCACAGTGGATTCTCAAGCAGTTCTCCACGTATGGGGCATGCCAGGTGGATGTCTTTTTGCATAACTGTCACTCCTTTCCTTTGGCATGGGTAGCTCACAAGTTGGTATCCTCAACTTCAAGGCCAACCAGATAGGCCTCGCTTGCCTCCTGCAAAGCACCAATAGCCGCACTCTGGAAGCACAGATCAGCTTTGAAGTCCTGGGCAATTTCTCGTGCATTGGAACAAAAAAGGAAAGTTTGCCCCGTCTGATTTCGCGTAGCGCCGCGGTACCAGATTGTATCTGAGGTTTATTCACCCCCTCCAGTAGAGGGCGCGCGCTTCCTAGCCAGTCCCTCCCTGGGTGCTTTACCACGGGCGGGCTGGCAGGTAGCCCGCTTTGTGTGAGCTGTGGTGTGAAGACCTCCTTCTTTGGCTGGAGCTTGGTGGCTAAGAGGCAGGGCTGGTGTTAAAAGAACCACAACAGCCGGCCCCAGCTGTGAATACAATTCTATCATTTATGATTAAATACAATTTAATGTAAAGTTGTGCCGCCACTGTAGAAAATGTGGGGGTTCTTCAAAAAGTTCAAAACAGAATTACCATATGATTCATCAGTTTCCTAGCTATATACCCAGAAGTATTGAAAGCAGGAATTCAAACACATGCATGAATGCCGACGTTCATATCAGCATTATTCAAAATAGCCAAAAGGTGGAAAGTACCCAAATGCCCATCAGCAGATAAACAAAATGTGGTGTGTACATAAAATGAAATATTATTCAGCCTTAAAAAGGAAGGAAACTCCGACATATGCTACAACAGGAAAAAACTTTGAAAACATGCAAAGTGAAAGGAATCAAATACAGAAGGATTAGGTATGGTTCCGCTTACATGAGGTACCTAGAAAAGTCAGCCTCATATAGAGGCAAAGTAGAATAGCGGTGACCAGGGCCTGGGGGTAAGACGGATAGGAAGGTTTTTATTGTTTGTTTTTGTTTTGAGACAGAATCTCACTTTGACACCCCTGGTAGAGGGTCACAGCTCACAGCAACCTCAAACTCTTAGGCTCAAGCGATTCTCTTGCCCCAGCCTCCCAAGTACCTGCCACAACACTGGGCTATTTTTAGAGATAGGGTCCCTCTCTTGCTCAGGCTGGTCTCAAACCTGTGAGCTCAGGCAATCCACCCACCTTGGCTTCCCAGAGTGCTAGGATTACAGGCATGAGCCACCCCACCCGGCCTAGGAAGTTATTTTTTAATGAGTACAGAATTTCCATTTGGGATGATTAAAAAATCCTGTAAATGAATAATGGTGATGGTTGCACAATACTGTGAATTTATTTAATGCCACTGAATTATATGCTTAAAATGGTAAATTTTACGTATATTTTACCACAATTTTAAAAAAGCAAAAAGGAACAAACTGTTGATACATGCAACAACATGGACGAGAGATTTGCCGCCTCAGAGAAATTATGGTGAGTAAAAAAATCCAGACACACAAGGAGTGCATGATTCCATTTCTATAAATGCAAAATAGCTGTATGTGCTGCTAAATAAAATTTATAGGAAGGATGAGCTTCTGTACGAGGCCCCAACACACCAAATCAAATGGAGCCATTCATGCCACAGTTCCACATCACCAAACGGTATCTGTCCTTCCTCGAAATCAGGAGAGAAATAGCCAAATCCCCAAACAGGCCAATTTTAGCCCAGCATGATAAGGAAGTCCCCTCTGCTTTAGCTCTGTAAGGGAAAGTAACTTTGAAATTATCAATCTGCTTTTTCTTCCCTATTTCTGCTATCTTCAGCCTTTTTCTGCCTATAAAGCCAAGTTTCTCTGCTTAGCTCACTGGAGCACCTTTTCTGAATTTTTAGAGAACATGTTGCCCCTATTCATGAATAGAATCCAAATAGATGGTGTAACTAAATTTGTTGTAATTTTGTCTTTTGATACTAACTTACAATGAGAGAAATCAGAACATTGGTTGCCTGTAGATAGGCTAGGGTGAATAAGATTGATTGGAAAGGGGCACAGGAAACTTACACAAGTCATGAAAATATTCTATATTTGGACTGGGGTAATGGTTACAACGGGTGGTTTATACAACTGTCATAACTCATGGATCTGTACATGTAGTACCTGTGCATTGCACTGTATGTAAAGTTTATGTTAATTAAAAGTAAAACAGATGGCTGGGCGAGGTGGCTCATGACTAATCCTAGCACTCTGGGAGGCCAAGGCAGGTAGATTGCTTGGGCTTAGGAGCTTGAGACCACTCTGAGCAAGAGTAAGACCCTGTTTCTAAAAAATAGCTGGGCATTGTGGCAGGTGCCTATAGTCCCAGCTATCTGGAAGATAGCATAAGACAGGCAAGAGGATGGCTTGAGCCCAAGGGTTTGAAGTTGCTGTGAGCTGTGATTTCACAGCACTCTACCTAGGGGGACAGAGTGAGACTCTGTCTCAAAAACAAAACAAAACAACAATAAATAAATAAATAAGTAAAAGCAAAACAGACAAAACCATATGATGCAAAAAATAAAACCAAAGTAAAATTTTTTTTTCTTGCAGATTTTGGCCAGGGCTGAGCTTGAACCCGCCATCTCGGGCATATGGGGTCAGCACCCTACTCCTTTGAGCTATAGGCACTGTACCCAAAGTAAATTTTTTAAATTAAAAAATAAATACATAGTTAAAAATAGAGGTGTGGGACATTACAAAATAAAAAGTTATGACAAAATGCTGCTTCAAGACTTTAGGTTTTTCTGAGTAGCCATCATTGGTCTCTTTACTCGCCAGTGACTGTCAACATGAAAAACCCACACGTCTGGCTCAGCACCCATAGCTCAGTGGGTAGGGCACCAGCCACATGCACTGGGGCTATCAGGTTCAAACCCAGCCTGGGCCTGCTAAACAACAATGACAACTACACCAAAAAAAATAGCCGGGTGTCGTGGCGGGCGCCTGTATTCCCAGCTACTTGGGAGACTGAGGCAAGAGAATCACTTAAGCCCAAGAATTTGAGGTTGCTGTGAGCTGTGACGCCACAAAATTCTACGCAGGGCGACATAGTGAAACTCTTGTCTCAAAAAACAAACAAACACACAAAAAATCCATAACTCTCAAGAAGAACTTCAAATAATTTTTTCATTGTTTCTTGTTATTACGGTAAGTTAACATTCATCAGAGTTCCAAAATACTTCTTTCCCAAGTATCTCCTTTATGACCCACGTATTCTTGAGAATTTCCTGATTTTAGAAAAATAAACCCCCTACCTACTAGTTTGACTCTATGGCATCCTATCCAATGAGGTTTTAATTTGGGGACAAACAAATCTGGTTACCAAAACATTCTGCTTGGTTTTCTGCTGAAAAAGACCCAAGCAATGAATTAAATCACCCATGCAAACTAAAATGTAAACCTCAACAAAACCTCCTCAGAACCACACTTGACTTCCTGGGTTGCAGGGCAGAGTCTGGGGAAATAAGGGAGCCAGAGCTGCAAGAAGGTAGGAAAAAATAGACAGAGGAAGCAGTGGCACAGATATTGTTTTAGATGTGTTTTTGGTGCCATATACTGTTTTAGGAGCTTTACTGTAATTGTGTCATTTAAGGAATATAAACAAGAGTAAGAAAAAGAGATTCCAACAGAGGTCAAAAAATGCCTTGCCTAGCTTTACCCAGCAAGCACAAAATCATATCTTAGCAGAAACTGACGATGACAGATTCCAGGAAGGACTGGATGAGGTGGCTGCCAAGAACAGTCACCTCCTAGGAAGTCTGACACCTCCCCCCTCCCCACCCAACAGGTGGCTGGGCTTTTGCAAGACTTGGCTAAACAACCAGTACAAGGAAACGTGTGTTTAATTTGGGAGAAAGGGCCCGCTGTTTTATATGATTATTTTTAATTAACTATTTTCTGAGGTTTGATTAAATTTGCAAATAATTGCATCTTGGGAACTATTTCAGAACCTCACATTGTAAACCTGGGGTTGCCTCAGGAATGTGGGGATGGGTTGTCACCCTGTGACCAATTGCCAGTCCTGAAAACAAACATCCTTTGTCTCTAGAAGAGGTCTTGGCCATGCAAATTTTTCTGGTTCTTCTCTGCCTGGAATCCCATCTGGCCAACTTCTCTTTTTTTCACTATTTTCTTGTATGAAATATGCAAAACACAAATGCATGAGCTGCCAGAGCAGCAGATTATGTCGCCTGAACATTGCAGATAAAATTGAAACATAACAAGACGTTAACATTTTCCCTTGGGAAAAAGCATGTAAAAGATACTTTATTTGCATAATGATATTATAAAAATTTTAATAAATCCAGAATAGGAGGTCACATAATATGGGAGGGGGGGGAATTGCCAGTTTGAAAAATGCAGTCATAAATATACTATAAGAGGTATCTTTGGAGGATCTGGAATATTTAAAACTGGGCTGTGAACTCGTTGTTTTATAAATAGAAAAGCCTAAGTTTTTTTATACTGTTAAGATTATGTAGTCTGACCCATTTCTGTTTATCCCTTTACAATTTACAAAGCACTTTCACACCCATTATGTTATTTGATACACATGACAATCTCTGAGGGAGGTAGGAGAGCTATTATTAGACATATTGTACAAATGAAACTGAAGCCCAGAACAGTTTTGCCCAAGGTCACACACGAAGGTTCTGGACATCTAAAATTCCTGGACTCAGTACACAGTATCCCACTGCGTCTGTTCTCTTACTGAAAACATTATGAAACTAAATAAGCTGATCATAGAAGAAACTCCTTAGTTAATTATTAATGTATTTGCAAGTACAAATTTAGAAAGGTATTATTATGTGGTGGTGAAGACCAGGGAATGTGAAACTGCTGCTTATCTGTATGACTTGGAGCAAGCTACTGAACATTCTGTGCCTTGATTTACTCACCTATAAGACAGGAATAACAAAATCCCCTAACAGGGATTTTGAAAGCAATAAATGAGTTAATTACACGTTAAACGCTTGGTAGAGTACTTGGCTCATTTAATCATTTAGTAAGTGCAAAGTATCATTGTCTTTTTTTTTTTTT
>NW_003852490.1:2116809-2122934 GCF_000181295.1 Otolemur garnettii
GTGGCTGGCGCCTTAGCCGGTTGAGCTATAGGCGCCGAGCCCTGTACATTTATTATATAGAGCCTAAAACTCTTCAAGTTAAAGTCTGAAACCAAATATCTTATTTCTCTATCTCTAGTTTGCTCTTGCCAATAATAAATAAGTTTCTCTGTTATCTGATCAGACCTCAGAGTCAAGTGAACTAATCTTAAGTCATAACAAAACACAGCAGTTTACATCAACCCTGAATCATCCTAGTTCAAGAATAATGGTGACTTCGATATGATTGTGAACAGCGTTTTGCCCTTTCTAAACTACTGATCAAACACCTCCCTTGCCCGAGAACATTATTAGATACCAAGTCCCCTCAGGGAAATATTAAGTAGTAGACTTTGTTCTTACTCTCAAGATTCAGTCTATAAACAGGCAACACGCAGTCAGGAATCATCAAGTCTTATATCAAACAGCTAGGATGCTCTCCACAGCCCCTGGGGCTAGGTGGGGAGACACAGGGACAGCCTGAAGGGGATTCTGTCAGGTAAATGGGGGACCGGTTGGACATGAAAAGAATGGTGGTACACAAGAATTGGAACATTGAATTTCCAAAGTCTATGAATCTAGTCCCTGACCTGGGTTTACAAAAAAAAAAAAAATCCCTTCAAGACCTCCAAAACAAAAAAGAAAGCCCGCTCAGTCTATGAATCCATAGTGATGGCAGGGGCCTGCGGAGAGAGGAGGAAAGGTTTTCTGTATAGAAGAAAGCCAGCTGATAAGTGTTCAACAAATAAGGAAAATTCACAATTTTGCAAACCCAGCGTTAGAATTAATTCAAGCAAGGATGATCTAAACCAGTGGTTCTCAAATGTCAGCACGCATTGGAATCACCTGGAAGCTTGTTAAAACACGGATTACCGAATGCCACCCTAGAGTTTCTAATTCAGCAGGTCTGGGGTGAGATCCAAAGAATTTGTTTTTCTATCAAGCTCCCAGATGATGCCACTTCCAGGACCACTGAGAACCACTGATCTAAACAATATGGCGGTGGGTTTTTGAGGAATAGGATATTCACATAAACAAGAGTTTTTCAAAACAGACATTTAGAAGGAAAAATAAAAAGAATCAAATCAAATTAGAGTTGTAGAAATTACCAACACCATTTTCTAAGTTCATACATTGCTAAACTTGTATGACCAGATATTGTTATCTAGCCCTGAAATCACATGATCTGGAAAGGCTGGACCTTCCCTTCTTCCAGGCAAGATCACATCTAAGCTTCAAGAGTATGTTAGAACCAAGGGTTCTAATTTTGGTTCTACTCTTAACTTGTTTGACTGCAGTTAAGTACAGTTGAACAATGGAGTTGAAAATCTGCATATACCTTTTGATAGCCTACTGTTGACCAGAAGCCTCATCAATAACATACACAATTGATTAACACAGAGATTTTGTATGTTATATGTATTATATACTGTATTCTTACAATCCAGTAGGCTGGAAAAAAAGAAAATACTATTTAAAAAAATCATAAGGTCCGATTCCAAGAAAACAAAACAAATCATAAGGAAGAGATAACAGACTGGCCGAAGTGGCTCAAGCCTGAAATCCTAGCACACTGGGAGGCCTTTTGCTTGAGCTCAGGAGCTCGAGACCAGCCTATATATGAGTGAGATCCTGTCTCTACTAAAACTAGAATAAAAACTAGGTGGACATTGAGGTGTATGCCTGCAGGAGTTTGAGGTTGCTGTGAGCTATGATGATGCCACAGCCCTCTAACCAGGGCAACAGAGTGAGCCTTAGTCTCAAAAAAAAAGGGAATAGAAAATATTTTTAGTATTCATTAAGTGCAAGAAGATCATCCTAAAGGTCTTCACCCTTGTCTTCATGTGTACGAGGCTGAGGAGGAGGAAGAGGAAGGGTTGGCCTTACTTTGCCAGGGTTAGCCAAGGCAGAAGAAAATCACGTGTAAGGGCACCTATGCCATTTAAACCTGCGCTGTTCAGGGGTCAGTTGTACTTAAGCTTTGTTGAGGCTCTATCCTTTTACTTATTAAAAAAATAAGTGTCCTAAACTAAGTTTGCCATGGGCCTAATGGCAGAAAGTAACAAAGCCTGAAGAAATTAGTGTATCCTACAGCTTTGAAACCAGAAAATAGCAATATAGAGACACCATCTCTAGTGAAAATTATTTTTATAACATTGCATCAGAGGTTCCTTTATCGAAGAAAGATGCTTTTCTTAGCGATATAGATTTTAAAAGAATGTGAAAGATAAATGCTTTAAAGACAAGTTAAAAAATCAATGTTGCTGTAGCCACTCTGCTATACATGGGGGACTCGAAATCTATTTACTCTGCAAAAACAAATGAACTCGGTTCTTTTGAACTGGGTATTACTTTCTTCCTAGATGTAAAACCACAAACCATTTTTGTCAAATTCTTTATGTGATAATGAGGTAGATTAAGGAAACACTACTCAAAACATATGTTTCTTTGCTCTGTACCATCTATAAAAAGCAGCTAGTTTATACTTAGTGCAATTCAGATAAGTCCCGAGCTTCTCTCTTTTGCAGACTTCCTACTGCAATCTTGAGGCCCCCACCCCTTTTTTTTGAGACAAGGTCTCTGCTAAAGTGCAGTGGTGGCATTATAGCTCACAGCAACCTCAAACTCCTGGGCTCAATCAATCCTCCTGCCTCAGCCTCCTGAGCAGCTGGGATCATAGATGCATGCCACCACACCCAACTAATTTTTTCTTTCTTCTTCTTTGTAGATATGGAGATCTCATTATGTTGCCAAGGCTGGTCTCAAACTCCTGGGCTCAATTGATCCTCCTGTCTTGGCCTTCTAGAGTGCTAGGATTACAGGTGTGAGCCACCATAACCAGCCCTCAGGCCCTTTTAAGGAACAAATGAAGTCAGAGCTGCAATGGGCATAATTTGAAGGGTGCCTCAAAGAACATTCTTCACCACCTTGCCTTTTTTTTTTTGCATTTTTTATCTGGGGCTGGGTTTGAACCCACCACTTCCAGCATATGGGGCTGGTGCCCTACTCCTTTGAGCCAGAAGCACCGCCTCCTGCCTGCCTTTTTCACATGAATCTTATTAAAGATCCTCTTGGCTGGGAGAGGGTAGGTCATCATGATGGGTATATACGGGGGACGGAAGGTTTCCCAAAGGAAAGCTCTCACTGGAAAAGGGGGAAAGAAGACAGAACAGGCAGAAATGCAAATTTCATGTCAGCATTTGTTTCTGAGGAAACAGGAGTTTGGAGTTCGGTAAGTGGAGGGCTGGGGAAGCAAGACTAGGGTAAGGAATAGGGAGGTGCGTTATAGAGGTAGCCAGTGGGTGGTAAGAGTGGAGCGAAGCTCTGGGCAGTCCAAAGACTGAGCCTGTCTGCCAGGCAGGGAAGAAGATGACCCAGAGAAACTGGGCCTGCTGTCCTTATGTTGCAAGTGGATTAAAAATATCACTTTCAGCAAAGCTGATAAGGCTGAAATTATGCAGTTCTGAGCTAAATGTTTTCTTATATTTTTATCCTCAATAAAGCATTGCCTCAATCAGCATTGCCTCCCCCTCCATCTCCCTCCCACTCTTTTACCCCAGCAAGATACCCCTTTGTCACTCTCTGTCATGGCAATGGGTGATAGAGCCAGGAAAAGGAGGCCAGGGAAAGCCCCTGAAGCTCTGTGCCCCACTCTACTTGCAGGGTCCAGCTCCTTAGCTCCAGTCCCCCAGGGCCCTTGCAATTCCCCTGGTCATCCCGAACTCTAGTTAGGAGCCTGCCCTAGATGGATAGTCAAAGTCAGATGTGCCCGTTGAGAACCCAGAGGGGAAAGTGTGTCCAGCCTTCTGGGCTCAACTGCATTCCAGGAAAATTAGCTACAGCAGAACTACATAATTAAAGACATTCCAAAGTGCACATAAGCATACATACTGTATTTATTTGTCTTTTTTAAAAAGTCATAATATTACATAATGTAACAGATGTATTATAAGTGTTTTCCCCCTTGATGGTATTCACATAGCACGAGTCTCATTTCTGTGAGATTTAGTGTGGGCCTCATGTTTTACAGTGCTCGGGTACACAGTGGTTCATATATGGATCATGAACAGAGAAATAGGGTTTGGTTTCACAAACTTAAGCCAAGGATCCATCTTTCTAGTACTAAGTTTTAAAGGTAAGAGTTGAACAGTGACTAACGATCACACTTACTTCCTAAAAACAAAACGCTGAAGAACGAGAAAGGGATTGAGCAGGGGGACCTCGTCCGGTTACAGCCTGCCCTCGGCCCCATCTGGACCTGACAATGGCCTCACACTGATGTCCTTCAGAAGATTAAAGAGCAACATTGTTCGAACTTTCCTCTCTTAAACGATCTTATCTTTTAAACAGATAAATGTGAAACAGCAATGTACATACAGTGCTTGACGGCAGGGAGCCACTGGGATGGAGTTGGCCGACAGCTTTGTTCTGGGCGACATAGGGTAGAGGTTTTTTGTTTTTTTTGTTTTTGGCTGGGGCTGGGTTTGAACCCACCACCTCCAGCATATGGGACCGGTGCCCTATCCCTTTGAGCCATAGGCACTGCCGTAAGGTAGAGGTTTTATGTTTACTGAGCCTCAGTTTTCTCCTCAGAAAAATGGGGAGATTCACACCTGCCTCACAGAATAAAATGTAAGTATCTGGGATGTGAGAGAAACTCAAAAACTGTTCATTTTCTTTCCTCACAGCCAAACCAGTTCTTTGAAAGAGGCAGCACTGGGTGATATCTTTGTATTAAGAATGAAGTAGAAGGTAAATGGCAAGATGAGGGGTGATGGTTTTTATTTTCTTGAGTAAAAGTCAAAATGGGGGAACAAAAGGCAAGTAGAAATGGGTGGAGGAGATAGGTGTAAAAAAGTGGAAAGGGTGTAAATTAGAAGTTCTGAAGACTGAGTGTCCTTTGAGGCTTGTGATCAGGAAGTTTAAGTGGGTCAAGTATATGTCTCTCTAGCAACGTTCACATGCACAGAATTAGCGGATGGTTGGCGTTCACTGAGGCTGGACTTTCTGCAAGGCAAATGTGGTAAAAAGAGAGAGGCAAGGGATGGCAAGTATTTTTAAGGGAGTAATCATAATGGTAATCATGGAATTTAAGCTAACTAAAGAAAAAAGACAGCAGGAGATTGCCCTGGTAGTGGCATGGATCTTCATTCCACCTCTGATATGAATTGTGTTACCTTTCCCCTTAAAAAAACAGAAGCAACTAAGACCAATTTTATCAACAAAATAATACAACATGAGCAAAGACAATTTATTCTAGGAATATATGAATGCATAAACATTACATCAAATGTTGAAAGAATTCCCAAATGGTCTTATCACCAGACATTATCATTTATCTAGTATTGAGTAACAACTACCCTGAAACTTTGTAGCATAAAACAACCAATTTACTACACCCATGGATGCTTTGAGTCAGTACTCACAACAGAGCACAGCAGGGACAATTTATCTCTGCTCACACTGTCCAGAGCTTCAGCTGAAATGACTAAAAAGAAAGTCTGCAGCGACTTGATCATTGAGGGAGAGAATCCTCTAGAAGCACCACCATTCACTTGTTGATTGGGAACTCAGCTGGGCTGTTAGATAGAAAACTTACACATGGCCTCTCCAAGTGCTTTCTCTATAGTAGTGTTTTTTGACCTTTTTTATCTCACAGCACAAAAAGCTATAGTTAAACTTCCACAGCACATTTAAATTATGTTGATCAAAGAAAAGAGTGAAAGGGCTGAGCACAGCGGCTCACGCTGGTAATCCTAGCACTCTGGGAGGCTGAGGTGGCTGGATCACCCGAGCTCAGGACTTCCAGACCAGCCTGAGCAAGAGGGAGACCCCATCTCTGCTCAAAATAGAAAAACTAGCTGGGTGTTGTGGTGGGTACCTGTCATTCCATCTACTTGGGAGACTGAGGCAAGAGGATCTCTTGAGCCCAAGAGTTTGAGGTTGCTGGAGCTATGATGCCAGAGCACTCTACAGAGGGTAACAAAGTGAGAAATCTGTCTTAAAAAAAGAAAAAAGAGAGTAAAATGAGAGTATATTTACTGTGGTTTGAACTTCTTTAAAAAACAATTTAATCGGCTTGGCGCCTGTGGTTCAAGTAGCTAAGG
>NW_003852490.1:2123684-2126871 GCF_000181295.1 Otolemur garnettii
ATGGAGGCCAGGAAGTCCCATGAAACATTGTCTGAAAGCTGTAGAACCATGAACCCAATGGTATAGTTTAGTGTAAACCCAAAGATCTGAGGAACACAGAAGCCAATGATACAACTTTCAGCTTGCAGCCAAGGGCCTGAGAAACTAAAAGGCCTCTGTTTAAGTCTTAGAGCCCCCAAACCCAAGAACCTGGAGTTTTTATGTAAAAGGGCAGGAGAAGATGGGTATCACAGCTCCAGAAAAGAGAGCAAATTTACCTTGTCTTTTTGGTCTGTCTGGGCCCTCAGTGGACTGGATGGTGCCTGTCCACACTGAACACACCAGACCTTTCTTCCTCAGTCCACAAATTCAAATGCCAACCTCTTCCAGAAACACCCTCACAAACATACCCAGAAATTAGCTTTTACCCGAGCTTCCCTTAATCTAATCAGATTGGCACCAAACATTAATCATCCCAAGTCCACCTTTTGCTGACTTGTCGCCCACACGCTTCTCCTTAAAGACAGTAGCAAGGTCATACTTCTGTTTGATGATACAATTACCCTTCTACAACAAAACCCTAGTCCCTTTCCCAGAAGGGAAGATAAAAGTCCTTGAGTGATATTCACTCTTCTCCTGATATCCCATCATTTAAATAGTATGACATTTAAATGATGATATTTAATGATTTAAATATGGATGTAAAGTCAATACATCTTATATTACATGATAAAAGAATAAGAATAAATAAAACAAAAGCATTTGCTTCATGTGCAACACACACACAAATGTATTAACAAAATAGGGAAGAAGTTGTCACAATTAGAGTCCTTGCATCTATAACTAGTAATGTGGTTGTGGCTGGTATTTATTATTACCCATTCTGTATTATCTTTGCCTTTAGCAAGCACCTCAGCTGGTCATGGTTCTTTACCTGGTGGGGGGACCCAAATCTTCATTTCTAAAGGGTTTGGACCATTTATAGTCCTGCCTGATTTGAGTTGTTGTAGTTTCCCATTGATCTTAATTGTGGGGCATGGTAATACTGAGAGATACCCTTGGGGAGGTCCTATATTCAGACATACTCTTTCTTGCCAATGTTATAGAGTAGTAGTCCAATTTGGTAGTCCAGATCAATCACTCTAGCCAATGCCATACTCCTTTCTTAGTCTGTTGACTCAGAGTCATTAGGCATCCAACGTGGCCAATGGCAGTTTTAACTTCCAGTTCAGTGGAATCACTGTTGTGTCCTCTGGTGGAAGCATTGC
Organism: Otolemur garnettii; assembly: GCF_000181295.1. Classification (NCBI taxonomy): domain Eukaryota; kingdom Metazoa; phylum Chordata; class Mammalia; order Primates; family Galagidae; genus Otolemur; species Otolemur garnettii. The sequence goes on from NW_003852490.1 coordinate 2,124,932, forward strand.
TCCCTCTGGAACTAAGACCTGTAGGCCAGCAGAGTGTACGTTTTGGGAATAGGAAGCAAAAATTTTGCTAATAAATCATGAGGGGAAATGGCAAGTGGTGCCATCTGCTTTTCTACCCCTTGATTCCTGGACCAGTGAATTCTGGCTCTGGGAGAAAGAGAACTATGTATTGGATGCTGATTCAGAGAATATACAGCCTTCTGGAGAATCTTTCCAGCCGTACAAGGTATTGTCATGTAACTGGCAGTGTAATCTCATCACTGAAAGGCCACTCCACCACTCTAACCAGCCAGCTACTTCAAGATGGTGGAGAACATTGTAAGGTAACACCAGTGAATTCCATGAGCATGGCCCATTGCTGTACTTCTTTGCTTTGAAATGGGTTGTTCATCAGAAGTAACGCTGTGTAGAATTTATTATGATGGATGATACACTCTATAAGCCCACAGATGTCAGTTTTGGCAGAAGAATGGAAACAGTGTTAAGCATGCAGGATGGGAGATATTGTTGTGGTCATCTTAAAAAATACAATATACAGACACTGAAATTTAAAAAAAAAATAAAATTGAGCAGCCCTTTCCTTTTTAAAACTTTTACATCAAAAACAGAAGGATGGATATATATGCAAAAAGATTGAAAGCAGCACATTCACCTATACTTGTTCACCCAAGTTCATAGCAGCATTATTCACAACAGCCAAGAGGTGAAAGCAGCCTGAGTGGCATCCATAGACAAATAAATAAACAAGTGTAATACGTACATACAATAGAATATTATTGAGCCTTTAAAAGGAAAGACGTTTTGACACCTGATGTTCCAACCTGGAGGAACCTTAAAGACATCATGCTAAGAGAAATAACCTAGTCACAAAAAGACAAAATTGTGTGATTCCATTTCAATGAGCTATCTAGGGTAGCCAAATTCATAGAAATAGAAAGTAGAATAGTGGTTACCAGCAGCTGAGGGGAAAGGAAAACGGGAAGTTGTTTAATGGGTTTAAACAGTTTCAGTTTTGCAAGATGAAAAATTCTGGAGATTGTTTTCACAATAATATGAATATGTTTACTACTGAACCATACATTTAAAAATGGTTATGAAGATAAATTTTATGGTATGTGTATTTTACTGCATTAAAAAAAAAAAAGAAATACAAGAAAATGTCTGGATCCCCTAAAGAATGCTGGGCAGATACTGCATATTGGCATGCTCTAGGGTGAATGCACAGACATAAGCTAAAAAAACCCCAACAGTTTCCAGATTCTCTCGTGACTAGGGTTTGAGACATGATTTGGATCCCCCCAAACAGGAACACTCATCTTAAAGTTTGATTTGAAACTGAGTCATACGCAGAGAGAGGCGGTGTTGAGAGCATCTGCTGTAGACCGTGGCAGAGGTGGCATGGTCTGGAGCCAGCTGCTATAGCAGCAGCTTATTAATTTGGCAAATGACTTCTTGATTCAGCAGCTTTCAACATCAGTGATGGCTGCATTCCCAGCTTCAGTCAAGGCAGAGTGGTAATGGGGTCTAAGAGTTGCTCTTGAATCCTCAGCCTAAGGTCCACTCTTCCTGCCTTTATGAAAAGGCTAGAGGCAAAATCTCATGATTTGCATATAAGATGCTTATATACATAGAGAATCAGAGACTGCATTTTAGAAAGAAAACTATTAGCACTGATGAAAGAGTTCAATAAGGTGGCCAGATTTAAGCCAACTATACAAAAACAATGTTTTTTCTTTAATCCTGAAATAAACAGGTAGAAATGTAGTTTTAAAATGCCATTTCAGGCCAGGCATGGTGGCACACGCTTGTAATCCTAGCACCATGGGAGGCTGAGGCGGGTGGATTGCCCTGAGCTCAGAGGTTCGAGACCAGCATGAGCCAAATGAGACCCCGTCTCTACCAAAAAATAGCCAGGCATTCTGGCAAGCGCCTGTAGTCCC
>NW_003852490.1:2126891-2134089 GCF_000181295.1 Otolemur garnettii
GCCTGTAGTCCCAGCTACTTGGGGGGCTGAGGCAAGAGAATCACTTAAAACCCAAGAGTTGGAGGTTGCTGTGAGCTATGATTCCACTGCACTCTACTGAGGGCCACAAAGTGAGACTCTGTGTCCATAAAAAATAAAGAAAGAAAGCAAAATAAAATAATTTAAAAAAAAAACTTCAAACTAAGAAGATTGAAAGCCAATCGAAAGCAAAACTTTAAAAAAAAAAATCCCATTTCAAGTGACAACAAAGGTTGACAGGAATCAGGAATTGACTTATAAGAAATGTACCAAACCTATTCATTCAGCGCACAGGTTCACTGCAGTCCTCTTCCCGGCTGTTTCACCTTCAGAATATGTTCCACATTCTCCAGACTAAACCATTAAACAACTAAGAGGAATGTTATAACAAAATACTTGGTGAAAACTGTCCCCACTGAGGTCGTGGTAATAAGAAAATCTCTTTTTGCCTGATCAGCTGGGCAAACTAAAACTCAATTCTTCTTCAGCTGTTACTGTTTCCCTTCCCAAGGTTCTATTGTTTTTATTTTAACTTCAATGTTAGAGTGAAGAAAACAAAAACTATGCACCCCATTAATCAAGGCAAACTTTTTCATTTTTAGAGAAAGGGCGTTAAGAGGAAAACAATTTTGAAGCAGCAATGTTTTTGCCTCAGGGAGAGAAACCATTAATATGATCCTTGTGAAACTGTGTTCCTGGAATTCTCTTCATAAATCATGCATGTATAAGTAATTTGCAAAGATTTTGGGAAATGAGCTGTTGCAGAAGGGATTATGGGATATGTTATTTTGTTTTTGTATTTGTGTTCTTTCCCTTTTTATTTTTTTATAATTGCCAGTCATTTATTGGTCAGAAAATGAAGAGGGTGTCTCTGTCAGAAATAGTCAAAAAAGAATAGATCTGATAAAATATGGATGGATGCCTGAGCTATATTTATCATAAGTAAACTCTGTTTAAGAAACATGGCCAAAATTAGGGTAAACTGCAAGCTCTTTACTTACAGATTTAGAGCCATAGCAAGTTCTGCATGTATTTTAAGGAAGAAATCAGTTTGGAAATTATAGGTATATTTCTGTAATCAGTGAATTTGAGGCATTTATGTAACTGCATCATGATTAAAACTATCCCATAAAACAATATACACATACAAATATATTGGCTGGGTTCTCTGGGAAGCAGATACCGAGATGGAATTAAGAATGCAAAGGCCAACTGAAGAGTAACATTTGTGAAAGAAAAAAGCAGAACTGGGCAGGGGGACCATCTGACCACAAAACAGATCTGTTAAAGACTCAGCCAGCCCCAGAGTGGGGAGCTCCAGAGCAGAGATTGCCTGTGACAGGAGTCATGCATTGGGCAGAAATGGTCAGGCTCTTGTTCTGCCATCTTACTGACTCACTGATTGGGGCCACCCCAAGAAAAGCATGACCTTGGCCCAAAAGCTGACAGTTCTCACAAGAAGTCCTTTCCTGAAACGTGATCTGGGCTGCTTATCTCCGTGTCTGCTGCAGAGAGTTAGCATCAGGGTTACATACAAGGGAAAGGTGCTACTTCCTTATAATTTCTTTTTTTTTCCCCATTTATTTTTTATTTGTATATATTCAAAGGGTACAAGTGCAATTTTGCTACATTGATACACTTCTTTGTGGTGAATGAAGGCCTTCAGTGCATGGATCACTGAAGCAATGCACATTTTACCCGCCAGTTTTTCTACTCCCCTCGTAGCTCCCCACCCCTCCACCTCTCTGAGTCCTCATTGTCCAGCACTCCACACCCTGCTTCCATGTGTACACGTTATTTAATTCTCATCTATAAGTGAGAACATGCAGTGTTTGCCTGGGTCTGAGTGTTTCACTCAACATAATGGCTTCCAATTTCATCCATGTTGTTGGAAAAAAACATGATTTCATTCTTTTTTTATGGTGGACTAGTAGTCCATTGTATTTATATGCCACATTTTCTTTTTCTTTTTTTTTTAATTTTTATTTATTTATTTATTTTTGGCCGGGCTGGGTTTGAACCTGCCACTTCTGGCATATGGGGCTGGTGCCCTACTCCTTTGAGCCACAGGCACCACCCCTCTGCCACATTTTCTTTATCTAGTCCTTTTTCAATGGACACTTACGTTGATTCTCTATCTTTGCTATTGTGAATAGTGCTGTGATAAACATGTGAGGACAGTTATCTTTTTTATGTACTGATTTATGTTCCCTTAGATAGATACCCAATATTGGGATTGCTAGGTCCTGTGGTAGTTCTATTTTTAGTTTGGTTTTCTTTGTTTTTCTGTTTGTTTTTGTGAGACATGGTCTTGCTCTGTGACCAGGGCTAAAGTGCAGTGGCATTATCATAACTTACTGCAAATTCAGACTCCTGGGCTCAAGCAGTCTCCCACATCAGCCTCTGAAATTGCTGGGATTATAGGCATGATCCACTGTGCTGGCCTATTTTTAGTTCTTTGAAAAACTGCCATACCATTTTTCACAATTTCCCACCAACAATTTATTTGCCACCAACAATTTCCCACAATTACACATTATCCCTCTTACACGGAGGTCCCTTTTGTCTACATCCTCATCAATATCTATTATTTTTTCCTTTATAGTAATAACCATTCGAATTGATGTAAGATGGTATCTCATTGTGCTTTTAGGTAAGTTTTTTTTGGGGGGGGGTTGTTTGTTTTTGAGACAGAATCTCACTCTATTGCCCAAGGTAGAGTACTGTTGCATCATCTTAGCTCACAGCAACCTCAAATTCCTAGACTCAGGCCTCTCAGCCTTTGGAAGCTAGAACTATAGGTGCCCACCATGATGCCTGGCTCGTTTTTCTATTTTTAGTAGAAATGGGGTTTCACTCTTGCTGAAGCTGGTCTCAAACTTGTGAGCTCAAACAATCCACCTGCCTAGGCCTCCCAAAGTGCTAGGATTATAGGTGTGAGTCCCCCACCCAGCCTCTTTGTGCCTTTAATTTGCATTTATCTGATGATTTAGTCACACTGAACATTTTTTCATATGCTAGTTGGCCATTTATTTGTGTTCTACTAAAATAATGTCTATTCACTGTCCTTAGCCACTTTTCAATGGAATTATTTTTGTTATTGTTGTTGCTGTTGGAGTTGTTTTAGTTCCTCGTGAGTTCTGCCTATTGGTTCTCTGCATATAGTTTGTAAATATTTTTTCTCATTCTGAAGGTTATCTTTTATCCTGTTGATTATTTCCTTTGCTGTGTAAAAACTTTATAGTTTAATTACGTCCCATTTGTCTATTTCAAGCTTGGGGTTTTTTTGCCTGTACTTTTGTGCTTTTGAAGTCTTAGTCCTAAGTCCTTTGCCTAGACCAAGGAAAATTTCCCTGTGTTTTGTTCTGATATTTTTATAATGTTGGGTCTTACATTCAAGTCTTTAATCCATCTTGATTTGATTTTTGTATATGGTGAGAGATGGGGGGAGTCCACTTTCATTCTTCTGAATTTGTTAATCCAATTATCCCAGCACCATTTATGGAAAAGGGTGCCCTTTTCCCAGTATATGTTCTTGTTGACTTTGACGATCTTCAAAGCTGTATGAGACTTTCTGAGTCTATTTGTTCCACCATGTGTCTATTTTAGTTCCATATGAACTTTAGAATTTTTTTCTAATTCTGTGAAAAATGACATTGATATTTTGATAGGGATTGCACTGAACCTATAGATTGCTTTGGGCAGTCTGGTCATTTTAATAATATTAATTCTTCCAATCCATGAGCATAGGATGTTTCTTCAGTTGCTTGAGTGACTCATCTATGATTTCTTTCATCAGTGTTTTATAGTTTACCCTATAGACATCTTTCATCTGCTTGGTTAAACATATTCCTAGGTATTTTACCTTTTTCTAGCTATTGTAGATGAGATTGCCTTCTTGATTTGGCTGTCAGCTAGATCATTATTAGAGTATAAAAATTCTACTGATTTGTGGATGTTGATCTTGTGTCAACATTTCACGGAATTCATTTATCAAATCTGAGCATCTTTTGTGGAGTCTTTAGGGTTTTATAGATGTAAGATCACATCATCAATGAACAGGGGTAAGACTTCCTCTTTCTCAATTCGAATGCCTTTTACTTTTTTCTCTTGCCTAATTCCTATGGCACTGACTTCCAGTACTACATTGAGTAAGAGAGGTAAAAGTGGGCATCTTTGTCTTTTCCAGAACTTAGGAGGAGTGATTTTGACTTTTCCCCATTAAGTATAACATTAGCTGTAAGTTTGCCATGTGTGACCTCTATTATTTCGAGGTATGGTTATTCTATGATAAGTTCATTAAGGATTTTTATCATGAAGGGATGCTGAATTTTATTGAATGCTTTTTCTGCATCTTTTGAGATAATCATATGGGGTTTTGTCCTTAATGCTGTTTCTATGATGTATCACATTTTTTACATTTTGGTTTAATGTGAGGGTACATACAGAAGGTTATAATATTTGCATATATTAGGTAGAGTCCCTCTTGCGTCCCACACCCAAAAAGTCTGCCAGTACTCTTACATTGTGTCCATTAAGTGGAAGCACACCAATCCCATCCCCTCCTCGCATCTCCCTTCTCCTCTCTCCTTCATTCCCTCCCCCCATCTTGAATTAAATGGAGTATTTCTCTTATGTGGACACAGTTAGATCATCTACTGACTTCATGTTAGTATTGAGTACATTGAATATTTTCTTTTCCATTCTTGTGATACTTTACTAGGAAGAATGTGTTTCAATTCCATCCAGCTTAATACAAAAGATGTAAAATCTCCATCTTTTTTACAACTGAATAGTATTCCATGGTATACATATGCCACAATTTGTTAATCCATTCCTAGGTTGATGAGCATTTAGATTGTTTCCATATCTTGTCATTATAAATTGAGCTGCAATAAACAATCTAGTGCAAATGTCTTTATGATAAAATGATTTTTTTCCTTCTGGGTATATGCCTGGTGATGTAATCAAAAAGGGAGATCTAATTTGAGTTCTTGGAGGATTCTCCATACTTCCTTCCAAAGAGGCTGTATTAGTTTGTAGTCACACCAACAGTGTAAAAGTGTTCCCTTCTCCACATCTGTCCCAGTATCTGCAACTTTGGGACTTTGTGAGGTGGCCCATTCATACTGGGGTTAGGTGATATCTCAGGGTAGTTTTGTTTTGCATTTCTCTGATAATAAGGGATGATGAACATTTTTTCATGTTTGTTAGCCATTCATCAATATCCCTTAGAGAAGGTTCTGTTCATTTCTCTTTCACAGTGGTAGATGGGATTGTTAGCTCTTTGTTGATTAATTTGAGTTCTCTGCAGAATCTACTTATCAAGCCTTTGTCAAATTCGTAACATGCAAATATCTTTTCCCATTCTGAGGGTTGTCTCTTCACTTTAATTGTTGTCTCCTTAGGTGTGCAGAAAGTTTTTGGTTTAATGGAATCCTGTTTATTATTTATTTAAGACAAAGTCTCACTCTGTTGCCCTGGGTGTAAGCAACTCTCTTGGGCATAAGGAATTCTCTTGCCTCGGCCTCCCAAGTATCTGGGACTACAGGCATCTGCCATGACGCCCAGCTATTTTTTTGTTTCAGTTGTCATTGTTGTTTAGCAGGCGCAGGCCGGGCTCAAATCCACCAGCCTCAGTATATGTGCCAGCACCCTACCCACTGAGCTACAAGCTCCGCCTATTTATTTTTCTTCTTGCAATTACCACTGAAGTCTTCTTCATAAAATCTTTCCCCAGGCCAACATCCTCAAGAATTTTCCTCACACTTTCTTCTAGAATTTTTGTTTTATGTCTTAGATTTAAATCTTTTATCCATCTTGAGTCAATGTTTGTAAGTGATGAAAGGTATGGGTCTAGCCTCAGTCTTTTATATGTGGTTATCCAGTTCTCCCAGCACCATTTATTGAATAGGGATTTTTTTTTTTTTAGACAGCCTCACTTTATTACCCTGGGTAGTGACAGCCCTAGCATCATCACTCATAGCAACCTTAAACTCTCGAGCTTAAGTGATTCTCTTGCCTCAGCCTCCTGAGTAGCTGGGACTACAGGCACCCACCATAATGCCTGGCTATTTTTAGAGATAGGGTCTCGCTCTTGCTCTAACTTTTGAACTCAAGGAATCCACCCACCTCTGCCTCTCAGAGTGCTGGGATTACAGACATGTGCCACAGTGCCTAGACCCCAGAATTGGGATTCTTTTCCCTAGTGTATGCTTGTATTTTGTTTATCAAAGATCAGATGCCTATAAGAGACTGATTTCACCTCTTGGTTTTCTATTCTGTTCTATATGTCTATGTCTCTATTGTTCTGCCAATACCATAGTGTTTTGATTACTGTAGCCTTGTAATATAACCTAAAGTCTGGTAGGGTGATGCCTCCAGCTTTGTTTTTATTACTAAGAATTGCCGTGGCTATGTAGGTTTTTTTCTGGTTCCATATGAAACAAAGAGCTATTTTTTCAGTTTTTCAAAGTATGGTGTTGGTATTTTAATGGGGATGGCTTGATTCTATAGATTGCTTTGGGTAGTATAGACATTTTAACAATGTTGATTCTTCCCAGCCAAGAATATGGTAGGTTCTTCCATTTGATAATGTCTTTAGCTGTTTCTTTTCTTAGGGTTTCAAAATTCTCTTTTTAGAGGTCCTTCACATCTTTGGTCAGGTGTATTCCTAGGTACTTCATTTGCTTTGAAACTACTGTGAAAGGAATTATGTCCTTGATTTGCTTCTCAACTTGGCCACTGTTGGCCTATACAAAGGCTACTGATTTGTGGTCATTGATTTTATACCCTGAGATGTTACCCTACTTCCTAATCACTTCCAGGAGTCTTGTGGTTGAGTCTCTGGGGTTTTCTAAGTATAAGATCATATCATCAGCAAAGAGCAAGAGTTTGACCTCCTCTGCACCCATTTGGATGCCCTTTATATCCTTCTCTTGCCTGACTGCATTGGCTAGGACTTCCAGAACTATGTTGAATACTAGTGACAATGAAGGACATCCTTGTCTGGTTCCAGTTTTAAGTGGAAAGGCTTTCAGTTTATTCCATTTGATATGATATTAGCTGTGGGTTTATTGTACATGGCTTCAATCAGTTTAAGAAACGTGCCACCCATGCTTATATTCTTAAGTGTTCTTGTTAGGAAAGGATGCTGAATTTTATCAAATGCTTTTTCTGA
>NW_003852490.1:2135366-2142866 GCF_000181295.1 Otolemur garnettii
GTTTTGTTGCCCTTGGTAGAGTGCTGTCCCATCACAGCTCGCAGCAACCTCAAACTCTTGGGCTTAAGTGATTCTCTTGCCTAAGCCTCCTAAGTAGCTAGGACTATAGGCATCCATCACAGCTCCTGGCTATTTTTAGAGACAGTATCTCACTCTTGCTCAGGCTGGTCTCAAACTCCTGAGCTCCAGCAAGCCACCCACCTCAGCCTCCCAGAGACCTATGCTATCTTTCTTTTTTTCAGATGTAGGCATCTAATGCAACAAATTTCCCTCTTTGGACTGCTTTTGCAGTATCCTACAGATTTTGGTCACTTGTAGTCTCATTGTTGTTATGTCTGAGGAATTTAATAATTTCCTCCTTTACTCTTCCTTGACCCAACTGTCATTTAACATAGGGTTGTTTAATGTCCATGCCTTTGTATGGGAATGGAAATTTTATCTTTTACTTTTATTGCCTTGTGGTCTGAGAAGATACATGGTATAATGTCAATTCTTTTAATTTTGTTGAGGTTTGATTTGTATACTAGGATATGATCTATTTCGGGGTATGTTTCATGAGCTGACAAGAAGAATGTGTGTTCCTTAGCTTTAGGTTGGTGTGTTCTGTATATGTCCATTAAGCTCTTTTGTTCTAGGGTCACATTTAAGTCCCTTGTATCTTTGTTTAGTTTCTGTTTAGAGAATCTATCCACTTCTGTCAGAGGGGTGTTAAAGTTTCCAGCTATTAGGTGTTATAGGATATCACAATGCTCAGACTATTTAAGGTCTGTTTTATAAATCTGGGACCATTTATATGGGGTGCATAAATATTTAGAATTGAAATGTTCTCTTGTTTTATTGTTCCCTTGACAAGTATGAAGTGACCATCTTTGTCTTTCTTAACTTTAGCTGCTTTAAATCCACTGGTATCTGATAATAAGATTCCAACCCTTCCTTTCTTCTGATTTTCATTTGCCTGAACTATTGTTTTCCAACCATTCCCCCCGAGTCTTGTTTTGTCCTTTGAGGTTAAATGTATTTCCTAGGGAGGGCATATAAATGACTTGTGGTTTTTTATCAAATTGGCCAGCCTGTGCCTCTTCAGTGGAGAATTCAAGCCATTTACATTAATAGAGAGAATTGATAAGTGAACATTCACTGGTTAGTTTTATCTTTTGCACCATTGTGGAAGCTAGGTTTTGCCATTTAGTTTCTGGGTGTTTACTTTGCTGGTTAGTGTTGCAAATAGGTCTAAATACTTCCTATAGAAGTGGTCTTGTGGTGAATTTCCTCAATGTTTGCATATCAGTAAAAGATTTGATTTCCCCATTAGTTATGAAGCTTAATTTAGCAGGATACAGAATTCTAGGCTGAAAATTTTTTTTTTTTTTTTTTTTTTTTGAGACAGAGCCTCAAGCTGTCCCCCTGGGTAGAGTGCTATGGCTTCACTGCTCACAGCAACCTCCAACTCCTGGGCTCAAGCGAGTCTCCTGCCTCAGCCTCCCAAGTAGCTGGGACCACAGGCGCCCGCCACAACGCCTGGCTATTTTTTGGTTGCAGCCATTATGGTTATTTGGTGGGTCCGGGCTGGATTCGAACCCGCCACCTTAGGTGTATGTGGCTGGTGCCTTAGCCACTTAAGCCACAGGTGCAAGCCATTGTTTTGTTTTTTTTAATGAAAATTATTTTTAAGAAGGTTAAAGGTAAATGACCATTCTCTTTTGGCTTGGACAGTTTCAGCCAAAAGGTTCACTGATGGATCTGCCTCTGTAGGTCAATTGGCACTTACTCTTGGCTGCTTGCAGTGTTTTTTCTTTCATCTTGACTTCAAACAGGTTCATTAGAATGTGTCTTCGAGATACTCTATTCATGAGGAGATGACCCAGAGTTTAATATCCCTCTAAAAGGGGAGTTTCAGAATTTTTAGTGAAACTTGGGAAATTTCCATTTATGATATCCTCCAGTAGGACTTCTATTTCTTTGGGATTCTCTTCTTCCCCCTCAGGGATCCCTATAATTCATACATTTGAATGCTTTGTGAAGTTCCATAATTCTCTGAGCAAATATTCTGCTTTCTCTCTCTTCTTTTCTACCTCTTTAACTACCTAGATTAGCTCAAGAGCATTATCCTCAAGTTCTGAGATTCTTTCTTCTCCATGGTCTAATCTATTATTGATACTTTCTACTGCATCTTTAAGTTCCCTGATTGACTCCTACAATTCCTTATGCTCTGCCATAGCCTTTCTGTATTCTTCATATTCTCTCACCTATTTTTTGGTTCTGTTTTTCCACTTTCTTGTCAATTCCCTTTATTGCCGTTGCCATCCATAGTTAAAATTCCCTTTCTGGAAGTGCCTGTGGCTCAGTGGGTAGGGTGCCGGCCCCATATGCTGAGGGTGGCAGGTTTGAACCTGGCCCTGGCCAAACTGCAACAACAAAAAACATAGCCAGGCATTGTGGTGGGTGCCTGTAGTCCCAGCTACTCGAGGGGCTGAGGCAAGAGAATCACCTAAGCCCAGGAGTTGGAGGTTGCGGTGAGCTGTGATGCCACGGACACTCTACCAAGGTCGATAAAGTGAGACTCTGTCTCTAAATAAATAAATAAATAAAATAAAATTCCCTTTATATCATTTCCATTACATCTTTATAGGTAGAATTTTCTGTAGTGGCTACCTCATGCTTCCTCAGAGGGGTTGCTTTGTTCTGGGTTTTCTTGTCAGAATTTTTCTATTGGTTTCTCCTCACACGTGCATTGTTCTTGTTCACTTCTTTCCCCAACTTTTTCCTCTCACTTCTTCCTTCACTTTAAATTACCTTGTCTCTGAGCTTAGGTGTTGAAGTTGCGTAGGCACTCACCTTCTGTGCTGGTTTTCCTCTGCTCCAGACCTCCTCTCCAGCCCCTGGAATCTCCTACTGTTTCACTGTGCCCACAAGATGTTTCTGGGTAGGTTCCCCCTTCCAGAAGTGGCCAAAGACTTTTCTCCCCTCCCTCACCAAGAATGGCTGGCATTGAGATGTCTCTAGTCTGCCATATTGCTCTGCCCCTCACTTTTATCGTTTTGCATATATTGAATGTTCCTTGCATCCCTGGTATAAAACTCATTTGACCATGGTATATTATCTTTTTTATGTGCTTTTGGATTCAATTTGGTCATATTTTGTGGAGGATTTTTGTGTCTATGTTCATCAAGAATACTGGTCTGTAGGGTTTTCTTATTGTGTATCTTTCCCTGGTTTTGGTATCAGGGTGATACTACCCTCATAGAAAGAGTTGGGAGAATTCTCTGCTCCTCAATTTTTTTGAGTAGATTCAGTGGGATTGGCACTAGTTCTTCTTTGTAATGGTACAGTTTGGCTGCAAACTCTTCTAGTCCTGGGCTTTTTCTGGTTGGGTTTTGTTTTGTTTTTTTAATTATGGATTCAATCTTACTCTTCATTATTGTTCTGTTCTGGAGTTCTATTTCTTCCTGGTTCAATCTTAGGAGGTTTATGGTTTCAGAAATTCATCCATTTCTTCTAGGTTTTCTAGTTTGTTAGTGTATAGTTATTCATAATAGTTTCTGGTATTTCTGTGGTATTACTTGTAATGTCTCCTTTTCCATTTCTGATTGCTTTCACTGGATTTTCTCTCTTCTTTTCTTGACTAGTCTAGCTAGAGTTTTCTCAATTTTTTTATCTTTTTGAAAAATCAAAATTTTTATTCACTGATTCTTTATATTGTTTCTTGGTCTCTATTTCATGTGGTTTTGCTGTTATCTTTTTATGGATTTTCTTTTGTTAACTTGGAATTTAGTTTGCTCTTTTTTTCTATTTCCTTGAGATGCAATGTTAAGTTGTTGATTTGTGATCCTTCTGCCTTTTTGATGTACATATTTAATGCTATAAATTTCTCTCATAGCACTGCTTTTACTGTATCTCATAGGTTTTTTAATATGTTATGTTTTCATTTTCAATTGTTTTAGTTAGTCTAAATTTATTTGTTGAGCCAGTGATCATTCAGGAGCATGTTTTCTAATTTTCATGTGTTGCATAGCTTCAAAAATTGCTCTTTGTATGATTTATAGTTTTATTCCACTATGGTCTGAGAAAATATCATGTGATTTTGATTTTTTAAAATTTCTTAATTTGTTTTGTGGCCTAACATGTGGTCTATCTTGGAGAATGTTGTGTGTGCTGGTGAAAAGAATGTATATTCTGTAATTGCTGGGTAGAATGTTCTATAAATGTCATTATGTCCATTTGGCCTAACCTTCAATTTAAGTCCAATATTTCTGTGTTGATTTTATGTCTTAATGATCTGTTTAGTGTTGAGAGGAGGGCATTTAATTCCCCCACTATTACTGGATTGCTATATATCTCTTTCTTTATGTCTACTAATATTTATTTTGTCAATCTGGGTGCTCTGATGTTGGTTGCATATATATTTAGAATTGTTATATCTTTTTGCTAAATTTATCCTTTTATATTATATAATTATATATATATATATATTTTTTTGAGACAGAGTCTTATTTTGTCACCCTTGTAGAGTGCCATGGCATCACAGCTCCCAGCAACCTCAAACTCTCAGGCTTAAGCAATTCTCTTGTCTCAGCCTCCCAACTAGCTGGAACTATAAGCACCCACCACAATGCCCTCATTTTTAGAGATGAGGTGTTGCTCTGGCTGAGACTGGTCTCAAACCTGTGAGCTTAGGCAATCCACCCCCCTTGACCTCCCAGAGTGCTAGAATTACAGGCATGAGCCACCGCACCTGGCTTTTTTTTTTTTTTTTTGGTGTGCTCTTCCCTAAAGGGCACAATGTAAGGGTATGTGAAATAATTTTTTGCAAATGGTAACAGGTGTGGATCCTGTTTCAGTCTTCTACATGTGGTACCCAATTTTCCTAGCAGTATTTATTGAATAGAGATTTTTATCCCCCTTGGTGTGTTTTTGTCTGCTTGGTCAAAGATGAGATAGCAATATGAAGAAAGTTTAATCTCCAGCCTCTGTGTTCTGATCCATAGGTGTATGTCTGTTGTGTGCCAGTATCATGCTGTTTTGATTACTACAGCTTTGTAGTATAGCTTGAATGCTATACCTCCTAATATAGATCAGAGATACCTCCTGATTTGTTCTTTTTGCATAAGTTTGCATTGGCTATTTGAGGTCTTTTCTGATTCCATATGAAGCCTAAAATTATTTTTTCTAGGCCTTTAATAAAATGACATTGATACTTTAATGGGGATTGTATTGAATTTAAGTCTCTCTTGGTAATATAGACTTTTTAATAATGTTGATTCTGCTAATCCATGAGCATGATATATTTTCCCATCCATTTGCATTCTCTGCTATTTCCTTCTCTGGTGTTTCATAGTTCTTCTCCCCATACAGATCTTTAACCTCATTAGTTAAATATATCCCTAGGTATTTTATTTTCTTTGTTGCTATTATAAAGAGTACTTGGTACTCAACATGACTATTGTTGGCATATATGAATGCTACTAATTTGTGTACATTCATTTTGTAACCTGAGATTTTGCTGAATTTATTTATCAGTTCCAGGAGTCTCTCAGCAGAATCTTTGAGGTTTTCTAAATATAAGATCATATCATCTTCAGAGAGCAAAAGTTTAAACTCTTTATTCCCCATTTGGATCTCCTTAACTTCTTTCTTTAGTCTGATTGCTCTGCCTAGGACTTTCAGCACAATGTTGAATAGCGGTGGTGATAGTGGAAACCTTGTATGGTTTCAGTTTTAAATGGGAATGCTTTCAGTTCTTCCCCTATTCAGGATGGTGTTGTTGGGTGGGTTTGTCTCACATGGGTTTTATAATTTTGAGAATAGTCCTGTCTATGCCTATTTTGTTAAGTTCTTATCATAAGTGAAGCATCATTAGTGAAGTATCATAGAAACCAAAAATAAAACACCACATGTGCTCACTTTTAAACTGGATCTAGATGATCAACACTCATGTACGTATGGTAGTAAAATTCAATGTAAATCAAACAAGCGAGAGTAGGAGATGATGGATAAATTCACACTATCTGGGGGAGGGATACAACTTATACTCGTAACCTTGCCTCAAACTATACAAAAGTAATGCATGTAAGTGAAACATTTCTACCCCTGTAACATTCTGAAGTAAAAATAATAGACAAAGAATCTGAATACACATTTCTTCAAAGAAGGTGTACAGTACTCCACAATGTATGTAAAGTTATAGAAAAAAAAAGAAGAAGAAGAAGATATACAAATGACCAAAAAGCACAAGAAAAGATGCTCAACATCAGTAGCCATCAGGAAAATGCAAATCAAGACCATAATGACCCATTACTTCATACCTACTAGGATGGCTATAGTAAAAAGACAGATAATAACAAATGTTGTTAAGGACATGAAGAAATTGAAATTCTCATACATTACTGGTTAAAATGTAAAATAGTAGAGGCACTGGCAGGCTCGGCACCTATAGCTTAAGCAGCTAGGGCACCAGCCACATACAATTGAGCTGGTGGGTTCGAATCCAGCCCAGCCTTGCCAAACAATGACAACTACAACACAGAGCTGGGCATTGTGATGGGCACCTGTAGTTCCAGCTTCTTGGGAGGCTGAGGCAAGAGAATCGCTTAAGCCCAAGAGTTGGAGGTTGCTGTGAGCTGTGACACCAGGACACTCTACTCAGGTTGACAGCTTGAGGCTCTGTCTCAAAAAAAAAGGAAAACAGTCTGGCAGTTCTTCTAAGGGTAAAACCTAGTGTTACACTAGGTATGGTAGCTCATGCCTATACTCCTAGTACTCTGGGAGGCCGAGACAAAAGGATTGCTCGAGGTCAGGGGTTTGAGACCAACCCAAGAAAGAATGAGACCCCTGTCTGAACTAGAAATTTAAAAAATCATCAGGTTTTGTGGCAATGAGAGAAGAGGATCAGTTGAGCCTGGAAGTTTGAGGTTACTATGAGCTAGGTTGATTCCATGGCATGCTAGCCTGGGCAGCAGACTAAGACTCTTGTCAAAAAAAAAAAAAAAAAAAAGAGCTACCATATGCCCCAGCAGTTCCACTTTTAAATACATAGTCAGGAAAAACGAAAACACGTTCAAAGAAAAACTTGCATATGAATGTTCCTATCATATCATGTCCTCCCTGATGAGATATACTCAGATGGATACAACATCTCTTATGTACTATTCTTGCCAAAAATGCAAACCCTAAATCTTATCCTGGGAAACTTTCAGATAAACCCAAATTAAGCAACATTACTTTTTAAAAAATGGCCTGTCATCTTAGGAAATGTTAATACAGTAAAAGAGAAAGACTAAGAATTGTCCCATATTGAAGGATACTAAAGAGACATGAAAACAAAATGCAGTATATGATGCTACATTGGATTCTACACTAAGAATAACAATCTTTATAAAGAATATTGTTAAGACACTTAGTGAGGCTCGGTGCCCATAGCTCAGTTGTTAGGGTGTCTGCCACATGCACTAGAGCTGGTGAGTTCAAACCTGGCCCAGGCCTGCTAAACAACAACAACAACAA
>NW_003852490.1:2161372-2164870 GCF_000181295.1 Otolemur garnettii
ATATTATTCTTAGTAAAGCATCACAAGAATGGAGAAGCATGAATCCTATGTACTCAATTTTGATATGAGGATAATTAATGACAATTAATGACATGGTCAGGGTCGGGGAAGGGGAGAGTAGAGAAAGAAAGAGGGAGGGAAAGGTGGGAGAAAGGAAGAGCAGTAAGAGAGAAGGAGGGAGGGGTGTGGTATCTTCGTGTGTGCCACACCTTTTTGGGGCAAGACACGATTGTAAGAGGGACTTTACATAACAAATGGAATCAGTGTGATCTGGTTTCTTGTACACTCAATGAATCCCCACCAATAAATAAATAAATAAATAAATAAACAATTGCTTTACGTTCTTGTCAAAATTCAGTTAAACTTAAAAAATTTTTTTTTTAAAATTCAGGTTAATATGAGCATACAAACAACCAGGTCAAAACATTTGAATTTGTTATGGAGAGTCCCTCTTGTACTTATGACCCACACTCAAAACATGTACCAAACACCCCCACACTGTGCCCATTCAGATCTCTTCTCCTCATGTTGCTTCTCCCCTTAACTTGAATTGGAATGAGTTTTTCTTCTATGTGGGCACGCGTTAGATCCTCTACTGACTTCATTTTAGTATTGAATACATTTGATAATGGCTTTTCCCTTCATGTGATATTTACTAAGAGGAATGTGCTTCGACTTCATCCAGGTTAATACAAAAGATGTGAAGTCACCCTGTCACCCTGTTCTTTTAAGGCTGAATACCACAATTTGTTAATCCATTCTGGCTTGATGGGCATTTAGGTTGTTTCCACATCTTGGCAATTGTAAATTGAGCTGTGATAAACAATCTAGTGCAAATGTCTTTATGATAAAATGATATTTGTGGGTAGATGCCTAGTAGTGGGATTGCAGGAATCAATTTGAGTTCTTGGAGGATTCTCCATACTTCTTTCTAAAGAGGCTGTATTAGTTTGCAATCCCATCAACAGCATAAAAGCGTTCCCCTCTCCTCACATCCACACCTGCATCTGTAGCTTTGGGACTTTGTAATGTGGGCTAATCTTACTGGGGTTAGGTGTTATTTCAAGGTGGTTTTGTTTGTTTGTTTGTTTTGCAGTTTTTGGCTGGGGCTGGGTTTGAACCCACCACCTCCAGCATATGGGGCCGGCACCCTACTCCTTTGAGCCACAGGCACCACCCCAAGGTGATTTTGATTTGCATTTATCTGGAGCATTTTTTCATATGTTTTTTAGCCATTCATCTGTATTACTCCGAGAAGATTCTGTTCATGTCTCTTGCCTAGTGATAGATCAGATTGTTAGCTCTTTCTTTGTTGATTAATTTGAGTTCTCTGCAGATTCTATTTATCAAGCCTTTGTCAGATTTGTAAGATGCAAATATCTTTTCCCATTCTGAGGGTTGTCTATTCACTTTAATTGTTGTGTCCTTAGCTGTGTAGAAGCTTTTCAGTTTAACTTTATAATTTTTGTTAATTTAATGGGCACAAAGTACTATTTCACTGTGGTTTTAATTTGCATTTTCCTGATAATTGATGAGATGAACATCTAGTCATCATTTCCTCAAAATAAACTCACTGTTTTAGGTACTAATTTCTCTTTGGTTATGAGAATTACAATAGCTTGCCCCTCCTGTCCCCTTCCCTCCCTTTCCCTTCCCTTCCCTTCCTTTCTCTTTTTTTGTTAGAGACAGAGTCTCATTCTGTTACCCAGGCTGGAGGGAAGTGGTGCGATCACAGCTCATTGCAACCTTGAAATCCTGGGCTCGAGAGATCCTCCTTCCTCAGCCTCCCAAAGTGCTGAGATTGCAGGTGGGAGCCATCACTCCCTACTTCCTTTTAACTTCTTTATAGTATATTTTATTTTCGGAAGTTCTTAATTTCAATGAAATAAACTTTATCTAATTTTCCTTCATGGATTGTGTTTTTTGTCTTAAGCAAATCTTGCCTACTTTGAGCTCATAAAGATAGTCTTTATTTT
Source organism: Otolemur garnettii (assembly GCF_000181295.1). Lineage (NCBI taxonomy): Eukaryota > Metazoa > Chordata > Mammalia > Primates > Galagidae > Otolemur > Otolemur garnettii. The sequence goes on from NW_003852490.1 coordinate 2,163,349, forward strand.
CTTCTCATAGTTTTAAAATTTTGTTTTTAGCATTTAAGTCTTTAGCCCAATGGGATTTTGTGAAAGGTGTGAATTAGGGGTATACTTTTATTTTTTTCTATATGTATTTATCAATAGTCTATATTTCATTTATTAAATAGTACAGTATATCCTTTCCCTACTCATCTGGAATGTCTGCCGTATCACAAAACAGTTTTCTATTATTTGGCTGTCTATTGACCTATGGTTTATCTGTTCCTGTGCTAACATCTATTGTTTTAATTACATTAGTTATATAAACAGTTTTTATACCTTGTAAATTAAGTTTCCCTACTTTGTTCTTTTACAGGGGAATTCACTTTTTGCTCTTCCACCTACATGTTAGAATCAGGTTATCAGATTCCATAACAAATCCTGTTGGGAATTTCATTAAAGTTGCACTGGGTTTGGGTGCAATTTCAGGAGCTATTACAACATGAATCAACTGAGACTTTGCAAAAACCTGGACCCTACAAGAACCTGAAAAAGAACTGTGAGGAACAGTCCCATCTATCCTGAAGAATCTTTGATAATCTCTTCTAATTGCACCACATTTGCAAAGGGAGGGAGGAAGAGAGAGGGAAGGACTCTATTGATCAAAGGTGAGTAAAGGGTGGACATCCAGGGGGCCTCTCCAGCAATAACTTTTTCTGGTGAATTTTCTGGGGACATGTTATTTGGAGAAGTGTAGTTGAAAGTAGAAACTGGAAAGAAAGCGAGGGTGAGGGAAAAAAATGAAAGGTGGATAAACCCTGGAGGAGAGAGTACTTTAACAATGCTGATGGTTGAAACTGCTGTTCCATCTGCTAGTTTGGATCTGAAGTTCAGGGGAAGGAACAGGGGCTGAAAAAGACTTTAGAAGATGGCATTTGATCTGTGGGCATGCAGAGTGGATGAGTTTCACCCAGAGTGTGCATCTGAAAGCTGGGGTGGGACTGTGGCAGGTGGGATTGGACAAAAAGGTTAGGAGCATTGCAGGCACACAGAACAGCATATGCAGGAAACAGAGACAGAAATTATAGGTTTGGAGGAGGCAAGGATAGTTCATTTTAAATGAGCGATACAGCCAGAAAAATAAATAGTGGCACGATTGTGCAAGGCCATGAATACCAGGTTAGGGACTTTGGACTTTATTCCTATTCTGGAAGGCCTGCAGAAGCTCTTGTTAGGTAGGGATAAGGAGGGAGAGGAGCAGATGGTAGTAGATGCTTTATCTACCATAAGAGGAACAATTTGGCCAGAGGGGACTCCTAAGAAAAAACAGATGACTTGTCAAGGGGGCTTCCAAAGACTAAACAGATATTTGGTTTATGATAGGGGTTCTCCAAGAACTGATCAATCAGAAAGAGGTAAAGAATCCATAAAGTTAAGATATGATCAAGGCTACAAAAGAGGGTCTTTTGAGTAGGCCTACAATTTAGGTGACAGTATCAAGTGACTTACCCTCATTAACATACTAAAAATCACACCCACCAGCACCATGTCAGCTTACAGATACCATAGC
>NW_003852490.1:2164890-2168273 GCF_000181295.1 Otolemur garnettii
GCCTTAAAATGATGGAGTAGGGGTGGGAGGGACTTACCATTCTGGAAATTCTCCACCCCTCTCCAAGAAAAATCATGAATATTCTACCCCAAGCTCGGCATATTATTAGGGATTAGCATAAAAGCACAGACCCTAACCCTGGGGGGTTGCTGCTCCTTATTAGAGCACTCTACTCTCTATAGCCTTTGGTGTATACTCTGTTCTCTGCTTCAATAAATTTTGATGTTTTGCCTGCTTGCACCTGCTTGGTCTGCTCACTTGCTCCGTGGACTCAGTAGCAGTAACCTTTCATAGGCACTGGGAACCAAGAACCGGGAACACGTACCTGACATCTGATCCCCACACCTGACACTCTTAAATAGAAAAACAAGTAGGCGGATCCTGTTTGCCTCAGGTTGCTAACCGTGGCTATAGAAAAGGAAGGGAACCCGGCGGCCGCGTCCGGGTCTATGGCGCAGGGAACAGCACAGCGTGCCGCGCTTCCACCTGCAGGGGGCACTCAGAAGGACCCAACGGCTGCCCCGCCCCCCTCTCCACAGCCCTAGTTCTGACGCGCCGTGCTCGGAAACCGGCTAGCCAGCCTGGACTCTCTCCCTCTGGCTTCGCCTACTCCGCCTATGCGCCCCCGTACGTCACGTCCGCCATGGTACGGGGTTCGTTAGATCCGAGGAGGGGCGCGAAAAGAAGCTTCTGCGCTTGCGCTTCGGGGCGCCAGTCGGCCGCTAATGCTGAGGGGCCCTCGGGACTTTTACGTAGACGAGCACGTACACACCTCCACGCTTCTGAACCCTCACCACTCTCTTCTCTTGCTGAATGCCTTTAAGTGTTTTGTCCCGAGAGATATAGGCAAATAGTACGGAGAGTCTCAAGTGCTCCTTGACCTTAGCGCTGCTGACCCGGGTATTCCCTCCAGGGAAGCCCCGAGTCTCTTCACTGCAATTCCTTCAGTCTGCAGCCAAAACTTTGACGCTGTTGAAAACTTATCTCGGCCGCTAACCATGCCCAACTCGGGCTGGAGTTCAGGTTTTTAGGACTTGTTTTCGTCTGCAATCATATTAGATCCGGAGTTGAAGGGGACCTTGGAGGTCAACAAATCCAACCTCTTCCCCGACATTTGCGTGACTGTAGTTTTTACCTGCATACCCCTGAGATCGCCGGTTACCTGGGGACAGTTTTGATTATTCAATCTTTTGCATGCAACTTTCATTCCCTGAACGGTATTTATAGCCATCTACTGTGCAGGCTTTGTAGGTCCCGGGGATACGGTGATGAACTAGACACACAAGATTGTTGCTTTCTTGGAGTTTACCTTTCTAGTTGGGGGAAGATGGGGGAGACCAACAACCAAAAATAGCATCTTAATTCAGTGTTAGCAAGGAAATAAGAAGGACTTATGGTATAAACACACACGTGGGAACTACTTAGGATGCTCAGAAGAGGCCTCTTAAAGGTGCTGACATTTATGACCAGCCAAGTGAATGGCTAGAGTTTCAGCCTGAGAGAAAAGTCCTCGAAGCAGGGAAGGGGTTGGAGTTTTCTAGGAATAGACAAAAGGCCAATGTGACTGCAGTGTCGTTGAGTCAAGGTTGTGAATGGTGAGAAAATGTTGAGAAGTAGGAGCCAGATACACAACTTTGTGGGTTATGGTAAGAAGTTTGAAATGTATTCTAAGAGCAATGGGAAGCCAAGCAATAGTTTGCAGCAGAGGCTCGTTCTTGGTTCAGTCATTTAGCATCATATAAAGCAATCATTTCCCCATATCACAACCCTTTAAATATTTGAAGATGGCTGACATGTTCTCTTCTGAAACCCTTTCTTGTGTCCCCAACTCCTCTCCAAGCTGTAGTTTCGTTTACTTACCTAGAGGATTTATGGATGGATTTAAAAAGGCATTCCGAACACTTTGAAAGTGTGGGGAATTTTTAAAATGTAAATCAGGTATGAGTATTTTCAAAGGAAAGAACCTAAGACTCCTCCCTCCCAGAGACAGGGTCTCACTCTGTTACCCAAGCTGGAGTGCAGTGTGATGAAAGCCCATTTCAGCCTCAAATTCCTGGGCTCAACTTATCCTCCCTCCTCAGCCTCCCAAGTATCTAGGATTACAGTTATAATTCACCATAGGCTGGGCTAGAAGCTAAGACTTTTTCGGATTCCCAAAGAGGGACTGTAAAGATTAAGAACCACTACTTGAATATTTCTTAATGTGTGATCCTGGTTATTGTTTTCAGTAGTAGCAGGATACAATGTAGTTTCAACCTAGGCTAGTTCTCTAGCTGCTTCTCATCTGTGAGATGAAAAGTGATAAACCACGAGGCACCTGCCACTAAAAGCCACTATTATAAACAAATATCTGCATCCCTAGGATGGAGAGACAACTTACAGATATTGCTCCTTTAGCATTCCACAAACGTTCACTAAGTGCCTATTTTGTGTTAGAGCCCCTGGTATAAAAAGATCTGCCTTCCAGGGGTCCATTATCTAGTGGAAAGAACACAAAAGACACAAAACAGGATAGAATAAATGCCCCAAGAAGGGAGTAAGTGCACTAAGTTTCCGAATCAATTGGGGATAAGTCCTTATTGTAGTTCATATTTAAGTGAATTTGAAAAATGAACAGATTGAATCTAAAACACATACATACAAAAGCAATATCACACGTACATACTTTATTCTTATGATATGGAAAGGCCAATTGGAAACATTGCAATCACTACCACTAGCCAGAAAGTACTGGGCAGTAGCTTTCCTGATTAGGGAGTCTATCTTTTGTCTGGTCTATTTACTATACATTGCATGCTCTGGGCAGCCCTTATCTACATGTTCCAGAACAAAGTACATACACCCCTTTCGACAGGCCCTGGACTCGGAAAGAGGGGTGGGATCCCACACGGCCCGACCACACAATGAGGGGCCTCTTTACCATAGCTCTAACCTCCACCGCAGGCCCACTCTGCCAGGGTTCGATATCCCAGGCCCTTTCGCCCCTCCCCTGCAGCCCCCAGGAGCGCAGTCACTGCCCTGCCCGGCGCCCTCCCTCTCTAGTGCCTCCCTGCTCCTTCACTGGGAGCCGGAAAACCCGGAGCGAACCAGCCCAGCCCGGCGGCGCATGCTCAGTAGCGAGCAGGTTCAGTTCGCTAGTAGGAAGCTCCAGCCCTACACCGGCGTCGGCGGCGGCACCTCAGGGCAGCCAGATTCCCCAACAACGACCTCGGGCCCTTCCCCTCCCCGTTAGACCCCCGCCCCAGCTCCGCCCCGCCCGGGGGCTCTCGCGTTTCGGAGTCCCAGCTGCGCGGAGGGGTCGCCGCGGCCGGAGCGTCCCTCCACACGCCCTCCCACAGCCGCCAGCCCAGCCGCGGGGCCAGGCCAGGCCCGGGAGTGCAGCC
>NW_003852490.1:2168530-2172117 GCF_000181295.1 Otolemur garnettii
TGCAGGCGCAGCAGCTGCCGTACGAGTTTTTCAGCGAAGAGAACGCGCCCAAGTGGCGGGGGCTGCTGGTGCCTGCGCTAAAAAAGGTGAGGAGTGCGCGGGACCCCGCCGCCCTGCTGCATCCCCCAGCGCGGGCGCCGGGCCGGGGCTGGGAAGGGCTGGGGAGGCGGGGCGCGCGCAAGGCAGTCTTTCTTCCCGGTCTCGCCGCCTCGCGCAAGGGACGGCGCACACGGAGAGGTTCCTCCACAGTCGGCGTTGACATTCACCCGGTGTGTGGGAAGGCCTCAGGAAGCCAGGGAGAGTTTGCCCGAATTATCCAACCACCGAGAGGTTCATGTTCTGCCCTTTGATTCGGGGACAAGAGTTGGAGGAGGCTCAGTTTTCAGTAGAGGTCAAACCAAAGCAGGCCACTTCTCCGCCTTCTCGGTCTTACCCTAGAGCTGCTGTCTTCCTCCCGTTTTAGGTGCCTAGGACGCCCGTTTTGGTGACTTGAGAATGCTCTGGCCATTAATGCTTGCTCTAAGTAATTGCGAGCTCGCCTGCCAGCAGGAACGTGACCTGCTTTGCTCGCCCGCAGAAATCGCTCTCCTTTCTCCTAAATTCCCCCGCTCCTCTGATTAACAGGAGCCATTGCTCATGCTAGTATTTTCAGATTTTTTTTTTCGAAGTTTGAGAATATTGGTACTCCCATTTCGTTTGTTGTTTAGAATTTTTAACATTTGTGTGTTTTTTAAAGTTTGCCTCATTGTTATCTAAAGTTACCTACCCTATGATCTTCCCTTTTAAATGTTTTAGTATATTAAGAAATGTTACATTTCAAAAGCTTCTAAAGCAACATCCTGACTACCAGACTATTTTTGTTTCCTTTTCTTCATTTACCTGTTCTGTAGATACTGCTTTACTCTTTTAATAGCGTTTCTAAATCCCATATTCTTGTTGCTCAAAGAATGTTTCATGCTCTCTGGTTAAAATATAGTTTTGCTTCTACTATGGGTTGAGATTATGTTATTCCTTTTATGCTAAACATTGATAATTTAGCAAAACGTCTTAAAGAGGTCTGATTTCTTAAAGGCCAGCAACTTTTACTTTCCCTTTTGCCCCGCTCTCCCCCTTCCTCCTTTTGGTATGTTGTAGTGGAAACTATTTGGTTTGTTTGAATTTGTGCATATGTCATATTTCTGATTTAAGTTGCTGACTTTTTTTTCAAGTACCTGACTCGTCACAAACATCTCTGGGATGGTCTCCAAAAAAACTAGAGAGGTGCCATATACCCAATATCTTTTACTTCTTAGTAATCCCGTTAGCCTCTATTTATTTTTCCTTTACCTTCAAGCTTGACTTTTTTGGGGAATAGGAGGTCTCAGTGATGGTAGAAACTGGTATCCTGAAGAGGAAAAAGGAGACAGAAAAATTGTTTAAAAACATACAAAGGAACTCATAAAACATTGCACATTTGGGGCCCTTTTGCTTATAAGCAAGCAGCCCCTGTCCCAGGCGCTTCATTAAGATACCAGCTGAGGGTCCTTTGAAGTAGTGGAAAGCTCATCATAGTAGTTGGCAGGTCTGTTCTAACTCTGCCACAGTGGTGGGTGGCCCTGGCTGAATTCTGTCCATGGAGGCATTTTTTTGGCTGGCACAGTGTTGTTTTATTTTTAAATGTGATTAGTTGCCAATATTTAAAAATGGGAGATATTACATAAATTCTGAATTTTCAACTTTTCCTGAAAATGGTAAGATTTCTCTACTGAGGACCTGTGTTAAAGCAAGGCAGTAAACTTCTGGAGGTGAGTAAATGGCCAACCTCTTTAGACAGGGTGTGTAGCTCCAATTTACCACAAGCTCCACTAGTCCTCTTTGTTTATTTACATAAAACAGCGTTTAACTTTATGTAGAGATACCCCTGCAGTAAAAGTGATGGGAGGAGGTAGAAGTGTACACATTGTAGCTGATAAGTAAAGTTCTTCTAATATTTATTTTTGAGACAGGGTCTCCCTCTGTGGCCCTGACTTAAGCTCAGTGACACAGTCATAGTCCATAGTCCTCTGTATCCTCAAACGCCTGGACTCAGTTGATCCTCTTGCCTCAGCTAGGTGTGTGCCACCGTATCTGGATAATTATTCTTGTTCTTTATAGACTAGCCTATGTTGCCCAGGATAGTCTTGAACTCCTATGCTCCAGTGATCCTGCTGCCTCAGCCTCCCAAAGTGCTGGTATTACAGGCATGAATCACCTGACCCACCTAATACTTATTTAAATATCCACTAGCAAATGATTCTACTAAAACAAGGCTGAAAATGTAGTATATTTCATATCTGGATATGCTGTTGGTAGCTCAGAACCTGCATTTTTTACTTGCCTGCTGGGCATTTCATGTGGATATCTCCATATCTTGATCTCTTCTTTCAGACTTATTATTGGACTATTTGTAGATGTATCCTACTTGCATTCTTTTATTTCCTGAGGCTCTTAGGACATGCTAGTCCCTTCACCTAAAGTGCCCTTCTTTGCCTGGCCTAAAACTACTCATCCTTCTGGACTCCTACAACCTTATTGAGAGACTCCACTCAACAAGGACTATCTCAGGCTGAATTGGCTACCACTCCTTTGCTTTCTTTTCACACTTTATCCTCTCTCTTAACAGTGAATTTAAAGTTCCTATTTACTTGTCTCCCTCCACCCTCACTAGATTGGGTGCTCCTTGAGAACAGGGATGATATTTTATCATGCCTACAGTGCTTGTCACCTAGTAGGCACTCGATTTGAATAAATGGGTGAGGGAAAGCTAAAGCCATCACCTCCCTCTTCTACCTATCATTTTAAAAAGTTCTTCCTGATTAATAGCTTTACTATTTCAATTCACTTCGGAGTCATCTCTGACTTCTCTCTTTATATTACTACCCACACCCAAGTAGAGCCTGTATGTTCATTCCCCTTTGACATGTTCATCTAATCTGGTTCCTCTGCCAAGGGCTTTACATGAGTCTCTCTTCCCAGACTACTACTTCAGCTTCTTAACTGATTGCACTGCCCTTCTCCGTCCCCTTCCCCCACTTTGTATTTTTCAAATTTCAAAACGTATAGCTTACTTGTGAAAAGGTCACTCTCTTGTTCAGAACCATTGATATCTTTTGAGCTTAGTAAAGGCTAAAGTGCAGTTTTTAGCATGGAATTGATGGTGATTGATGACCTGGTTTCCTCCCACTTTTCTGACTGGATTGCCTACCATAATTTTTCATGTTCTTTATGCTTTAGCCAGACTAGACTGCTACTTTTCCTGAATATGCCCAGAATATCCTCCTGCACTTGGCGGTCTAAGTCCTATCCTACCTATTACACAATATGTCATGTTTTCTATAGACCAGGTATTGCCCTTGACAGTAATGATAAAACGGTAAATTACATAATCAGAAAAGACTATTCTAGAACATGATGGGAAGTGGCAGAGAATGAATCTGGAGAGATGATTGGTTTATAGACCATTTTTGATATGTTAAGGTAAAAAGTTTGAATTTTTTCTGGAGGAAGATAGAAGTCATTGAGGAATTTTAAATAGAAGAGTAACAGCAGATTTGAAATTTAGAAAATTC
>NW_003852490.1:2172420-2175535 GCF_000181295.1 Otolemur garnettii
GCCGGTTGAGCTATAGGCGCCCAGCCATGAAATTTTCCATGGATAGAATGGAAAGTGGATTGGAGAAGAATGAGACCTGAAGTAAGGAGGAAAGTTTAATAATTCCACCAGAGGTGATATGCATTTGAGTTAAGGATGCTTTTGAACTAGGATGGAAATGGGATGAATTTGGAGAGATTTTTAAAAGGCAGAATTGATATGACCTAGTAACTCATGAAATAATTGGGGGAATGGTTGATTAAGGGAGCAGAAAGGGTCTTGTTTCTTGTTTGAGCACCTTTAGGATGGATGGAGAATGTAGGAGGAGAAGGCTTTAGAGCGAAGAGAGCATAGTCAGATGATTTTTGGACATGTTGATGTAAAAGTTCTTTGAGGCTATCCAGGTGGACTGCTCTAATTGACAATTGGTTTTTGGTATCTGGAGAAGCAGATTTGGAACTTCTAAGTGTATAAATAAAGCTGTACGTATAGATAAAGCCTATGTCTATACAAAGACTTTTATATGAATGTTTGTGGCAGCTCTGTTCAGTCAAAAACTAGAAACAATTCAAATGTCCATCAGCAAGTGAATGAACATACAAATTGTAATAATAGTCAAGTGGTGGAATACTACTTAGCAATAGAAGGAAATGAACTATTGTCACATAGCTGAATCAGAATAATTATACTGAAAGAAAGAAGCTAAATTACAGTTTCAGGGGTGTATACATATGCCAAAGTTTGTCAGATTGTACAGTTTAAATATGTGCAGTTTATTGTGTGTCAGTTGTACCTCAGTGAAGGTGTTTAAAAAAAATAGGTGAGACACCCACTGAGAATGTTTAAAATGAGACAAATAGAGCTGACATCAGAATTGGGAGAGGGGGAAAGAATAAAGTATGCAGGGAGAGAGCAGAGGGAAAGGTGTGATCAAAAGAGATTGAGAAGGGGCGGCACCTGTGGCTCAGTGAGCACACATATACTGAGGGTGGCAGGTTCAAACCCGGCCCCGGCCGAACTACAACCAAAAAATAACTGGGCGTTGTGGCGGGCGCCTATAGTCCCAGCTACTCAGGAGGCTGAGGCAAGAGAATTGCTTAAGCCCAGGAGTCAGAGGTTGCTGTGAGCTGTGATGCTCTGGTACTCTACTGAGGGCAACAGAGTGAGACTCTGTCTCTACCAAAAAAATAAAAGAGAGAGAGATTGAGAAGGAAGGAATGGGGCAAATGGAATGAGACTCTAGTATCTGAGGAATTGAGAGAGGAATGAGTTTCAAGAAAAGAGTAGTTAACTGTGTCAGGCCACACACACACACAGAGCCAAATAAGGTACCTAAGAAGTGTGAGGTTTTATAGAACTAAGAGGTATTTGGTTACTGTGTCAGAACGGATGTAGTGTGAAGGTGAAAAATGGAATAACATGGAAAAAGTAAGAATAGTAAGGGTGGGTGAAGCCCCCCTCCTTCTTTTTAATTTTTTTCTAGAAGCTGGGAAGTGAAAGGAAAAGAGATACTGCTCAGGCAGGAAGGGGATTCAAGACTGGGAACAACATTTTTATTTCTTATTTGAGGGTGATAGAAACTTGTTAAGAGCATTTGGGGAAGGAGCTGGTGGAGAATGCTGGTGAAGGTACTGAAGTGTTCAGGTACACAAGCAGTGGGATTTGCCTGATACTATTTAAACTGCTTCGCATGTGTTCTTGTTTAATTCTCGTAGGATACTATTATTGCTTCCATTTTACAGGACAGAATACTGATGTTTGGAAAGTTTAATTTGCCCAAGTAATTTGCTTTGCATCATCATCATCATCATTATCATTTTCGAGACAGAATCTTTGTCATAGCTCACAGCAACCTCAAACTCCTGGGCTCAAGCAATCCCCTTGCCTCAGCCTTCTGAGTAGGTAGCACCAGAGCCACCTGCCACAATGCCTGGCTGTTTTGTTTTGTTTTGTTTTGCTCTTGCTCAGGCTGGTCTCAAAGTCCTCTGCTCAAAGGATCCACCCACCTTAGCCTCCCAGAGTGCTAGGATTATAGGTGTGAGCCACTGCAGCACCTCAGAGTTTGCATTTTTAAACATACTGTGCTACCTCTGTCGGGGGTGATGGCGTCTTTTTTTATGAGATGGGAGAGAAGGAGCTAAAGATAGATTTTTCGGTTGGGTAGCAGGAGTCCATGCTTAGTAGCATCTATTTTTATAATGAAATGAAAGGTAAGGTTTTTGTTTTTCTGTTGTTGTTTTTTTTTTTGTTTTTGTTTTTGTTTTTTACATAGATTGAAGAAGGAGAAATGAGTAAGATGTTTGAGAAGAGCCATGAAGTTTTGGAATTGCTGCTATGAGTGTGGAGAAGGAGCCAGTTGGTGTCTTAAGAATTGCTGAGCAGCTATGAGGGTGGAGTAGAGTTAGTCTGGCAGTTGTGAGATTTTCCTTCAGGAGCACTTATCAGTTCAGGTAAACAGAAAAAGAAGATAGTTGGTTGCAGGTGACTGCAGTAAAGACTAAGAGGATAAGGATACTTCATGTGATAGAGAGGAAGAAAGGCTACACAGCTAATGGACTGGAAGAAAAAGGAAGGATGCATAGATCAGAAATCTTAATAAGTTAGAAAAGGAGGGGAATGGCAGCAGATAGGGGATTATGATTAGAGACCATGACAGTTACTATATTTTAGATGTTTAAGATTCCAGAGGTGGAGATGAAACGTTTAGGAGCTTTGAAGCTTAGTGTGTTGAATGATGGGTTGCGTGGAGAAGTGTGATGATGAAGTCCCCAAGGATTATGATGTGTATTGTAGTGGAGAGGAAGACTGAAATTCAGGAGTGGCAGGGAGGTCCGGAAAAAGCAGCAGTAAAGACGGTTTAACCAAATAGTAGTAAAAGTAGCAGCTACTCCTTGCCTCCTGTTAAATATTGTTTATTACCGCTATAGATGGAATAGGAAATAATTTTGCACTTCAGTTTAGAATTCCTTTTTGTCTTGTGATCAAGTTTCTAACTCTAACTTTTTTGAGACAGAGTCTCAAACTGTTGCCCGGGGTAGAGTGCAATGGCTTCATAGCTCAACAGCAACCTCCAACTCTTGGGCTCAGGCAATCCTCTTGCCTCAGTTTTTCTATTTTTAGTACAGACAGGGTCTCG
>NW_003852490.1:2175645-2177803 GCF_000181295.1 Otolemur garnettii
CTGAGCCAACATTTTATTATGAAAATTTTCAAATACACAGAAAAGTTGAAAGAATTGTACATATACCCATTGCCTAGATTCTATATTAACATTTTATTATGTTTGCTTTATCACATGCCTATCCATTGCCGCCTCCACCCTTCAGTCCAGCTTATGTTTTGAAATATTTCAAAGTAAGTTGCAGACATCAGTGCACTTCACCACTAAACACTTTAGCATGCATATCATTAACTACAGTTAGTATTTATTTATTTGCAGTTCTTTTTTTGCAGGGAGAGGGGTGACATTTATGACTTTTGTGTACAATGGAGCACACACGTTTATTGTACTGTTTCTTAATGACTTGACAAATGCATATATGCTAAGTCTTTACCAAATGTAGAACATTACTGTCACTTCTAAAATTTCCCTCATTTACCTTCTTGGTCAACTCCTGTCCCACCTCCCAGAGGCAACTGCTGTCCTGATTTTTTTTATCATCCTGCCATAGATTGATCTTATCTGTTTTGGAACGTCATATAAATAGAATCTTACTATATATATTTTTGAAAGGTTTTGAGGTTGTGTTTATCAAGAATTCAGTCCTTTTTCCCCAGCATATGAATATGTCACAGTTTGTTTATCCAGTAGGTGAACACCTGGGATATTTTAAGTTTGGGGCTATTATGAGTAAAGCTGCCATAAATGTTCTTATATAATTTTTTCTGTAGACATATGTTTTCATTTTTCTTGGGTAAATACCAGGAGAAGTGTCTCGTAGGATAGGTGTCTGTTTAGTTTTAAAAGAAACTGCCAGACTTTTTCCTGAAGTAATTATACCATTTTACATTCCACCAACAGCATATGAGAGTTCCGGTTGGTCCACATGCTTGCCAGTATTTGGTGTTACCAGTCTTTAGTTTTAGTCATTTTGATAAGTTTGTAGTAGAGTCTCTTTGTTGTTTTATTTGGATTACCCTAATGATTAATGATACTGAACACGTCTTCATGTTCTTTTTTTTTTTAGTAGAGACAGAGTCTCACTTTATCGCCCTTGGTAGAGTGCCATGGCATCACACAGCTTACAGCAACCTCCAACTCCTAGGCTTAGGCAATTCTCTTGCCTCAGCCTCCTGAGTAGCTGGGACTACAGGTGCCGGCCACAATGGCCTGCCATTTTTTTGTTGCAATTTGCCTGAGGCTGGGTTTGAACTCACCACCCTCAGTATATGGGGCCGGTGCTCTACCCACTGAGCCACAGGCACCACCCATCTTCATGTTCTTATTGGTTGCTTGCATATCTTCCTTTGGACTGTGTCTGTTCAAATGTTTTGCTCATTTAAAAACTTGAAAGCCAATTACAGTGGTAGTTGTAACTTAGGGAGGAAGATTACTTGACCACAGGAATTAAAGGCTGTGATGCCTGTTAATAGTCAGGGTACTCCAGCCTAGGCAAGTCCCTGTCTCTTTAAAAAAAAAAAAAAAAAAATTGTTTTTACCTTTAGTATTATAAATGTTCTTTATATATCCTGAATAAGTGTCCTTTGTCAAATACGTGTTTTATGAACGTTTTATTCCAAGTCTGTGGCAGGCCTGTTTATTTTCCTGATGATGTTTTTTGATGAGCAGGAGTTTTTAATATTGGTGGAGTCAAATGTATCAGGTTTCTTTTAAGGTTATTACTTTCTGTGTCTAAGAACCCTTTACCTGCCACCATATCATAAGGATATTTCTAGTGTTGTTTTCTAAAAGCTTTATAATTATAGTTTTAACTTTTATAGGTCTATGGTCCATTTAAAGTTAATTGTTGTTTTTCATGCTGTTATCTAGTTCTTTCAGATTTGTTAAAGAGACCTTCCTTTCCCTATTAGATTGTGTTGGTGTATTTGTGAAAATTAATAAGATTCTGTGTGTGTATATACACATTTGGCCCTCGGAATCCATGGATTCAACTAACCATTGAAAGTATTTTATGGTGGCGTCCATAGCTCAGTGGGTAGGGCTCCAGCCACATACACCAAGGCTGGTGGGTTCAAATCCAGCCCAGGCCATCTAAAACAATGACAACTGCAACAACAACAAAAATAGCCGGGCGTTGTGGCAGGTACTTGTAGTCCCAACTACTTGGGAGGTTAAGGCAAGAGAATCACTTAAGCCCAAGAGTTTGAGGTTGCTGTGA